>NC_041382.1:37912651-37973193 GCF_002162155.2 Triticum dicoccoides
CGTGGGCGGCTGCGATGGACGGAGGCGGCGGATGGCGGGGGCGCGTGGGCGGCTGCGGCGGCGGCGGATGGCGGTGGTCGATCGAGGGGAATCTGGCGAGGGAGGGAGGGAGGACACAGTGCGAGGGCAGTAGGTGGAGTGGGGGAGGGTTCTAATGGCGCACCACCCCCTCGTGCGCCATAAGTACGACTATTCTAATGGCGCACCACCCCTCGGTGCGCCATTAGAATTTTGTTTTAATCTAGCCCACTAGCCCTATCTACAACCTAACCCTATCTACAACAGAAGCCCCCCGCTAGCCCGACTGGTCAGCACGCAACACACACACCAGGAGGTCCTGGGTTTGATTCCCAGGCTCCCCAATATTTTTTATGCATTTTAAATGTTGTTTGATATTTATTTGTGTTTAAATATGTTCAAACTTGTTTAAATCATAACAGTAATATTTTTTTATAAAAACAGTAATAATTTTTTTAAAAATATGTTCAAATTTGTTACTTGAAAATATCATCATCGGCGGCGGTGGAACGGGGGAGGGTGCGGGGGGTGCCCGTTGGCGGCGGTGGAGCGGGGGAGGGTGCGGGGGGCCGGGTGCTCGTCGGCGGCGGCGGTGGAGCTAGCGGGGGAGGGTGCGGGTGGGATCGAGATGGAGGGGGATCGAGATCGAGATGGAGGGGGGAATCGAGATCGAGATGGAGATCGAGATCAAGTGTCCTCATGAATTCAAAAAGTGCCCATGAAATTTAAAAATATTCATGATATCAAAAAGTGCCCATCATGAAGATAGCTTTCCCCTTACTTACCTATCAAAAAAAGGTAATTTCACCACTTAATTTTGATGAATCTATGGTGGAAATGAGGTGAGGAGGAGGAGATTGCCGAAAGCTTGGAGAAGGAGGTGGAGGGAATGAAGTGGGGAAAGTGAGTGGGTAGGTGTAGGGCTGTCCAAAATATCTTGTTGGGGTCCCAGGTTACTAATGGCGCACCACCAGCAAATGCGCCATTAGTAACCCTGGTTACTAATGGCGCACCTGCAGGTGGTGCGCCATTAGTAGTTTTGCAAAAAAGTAAAAATAAATAAATATATATACTAATGGTGCACCGGGTAATAGTGCGCCATTACTAGTTTAAACTAGTAATGGCGCACTGTGAAACGATGCGCCATTAGTAGTTTTGCAAAAAAAAAGAATAAAAAAATTACAGTAATGGCGCACTGTCTGCTTGGTGCGCCATTACTACTTAGAACTAGTAATGGCGCACTTCGACCTGATGCGCCATTAGTATGTATGGAAAAATGGAAAAAAATAATTTAATACTAGTGGCGCACCCTGTTTCTGGTGCGCCATTAGTGTCTTCCACACTAATGGCGCATCACCAACCGGTGCGCCATTAGTATATAGTAGTGGCGCACTGCTTCCATGGTGCGCCATTAGTATCAATCCTATCTATATCCCTTTTCCTAGTAGTGAAGCGTGCGAACCCTATGGGTTCGAGAACTATTTAGACATGACCGAGACATGTCTCCGGTCAATAACCAATAGCGAAACCTGGATGCTCATATTGGTTCCTCTACGAAGATCTTTATCGGTGAAACCGCATAACAATATACGTTGTTCCCTTTGTCATCGATATGTTACTTGCCCGAGATTCGATCGTCAGTATCTCAATACCTAGTTCAATCTCGTTACCGACAAGTCTCTTTACTCATTCCGTAATGTACAATCCCGCAACTAACTCATTAGTTGCATTGCTTGCAAGGCTTATAGTCATGTGCATTACCGAGAGGGCCCAGAGATACCTCTCCGACAATCGGAGTGATAAATCCTAATCTCGATTTATGCCAACTCAACAAGTACTATCAGAGACACCTCTAGAGCACCTTCATAATCACCTAGTTACATCGTGACGTTTGGTAGCACACAAAGTGTTCCTCCGGTAATCGGGAGTTGCATAATCTCATAGTCATAGGAACATGTATAAGTCATGAAGAAAGCAATAGCGGTAAACTAAAACGATCAAGTGCTAAGCTAACGGAATGGGTCAAGTCAATCACACCATTCTCTAATGATGTGATCCCGTTAATCAAATGACAACTCATGTATATGGCTAGGAAACTTAACCATCTTTGATTCAACGAGCTAGTCAAGTAGAGGCATACTAGTGACACTTTGTCTGTCTATGTATTCACACATGTATTATGTTTCCGGTTAATACAATTCTAGCATGAATAATAAACATTTATCATGATATAAGGAAATAAATAATAACTTTATTATTGCCTCTAGGGCATATTTCCTTCACAGCAGTGGAGCACTCTGAGAATGACGCTGAGATGGATGAAGCGCCAACTCCATCAAGGCCACAGAAGCAGAAGAAGTCAAAGGCTTCAAAGCCCTCGGCTGCACCTAAAGCTTCGCATGTGAAGCCACTGGCCACTGCACCACCTGAAGCAAGTCTACAGTCTGAAGATCTTTCTTGCATCTCCAAGAAGACCGAGAAGTCTTCAAAGCAGATGAAGCTCATCCAGCGCTCTGGGCAAGAACTGACCCCAGCTGATATTTTGTGGAATGAAGAAGGCACTGATACGTCTCCATCGTATCTACTTTTCCAGACACTTTTGCCCTTGTTTTGGACTCTAACTTGCATGATTTGAATGGAACTAACCTGGACCGACGATGTTTTCACTAGAATTGCCATGGTGTTATTTTTGTGCAGAAATAAAAGTTCTCGGAATGACCTGAAAATCAACAGAGATTATTTTTGGAATATATAAAAAAATACTGGAAGAAAGATCCACGTTAGGGGGCCCACACCCTGTCCACGAGGGTGGGGGCGCGCCCTACCCCCCTGGGCACGTCCCCTGCCTCGTGGGCCCCCTGATGCTCCACCGACCTCAACTCCAACTCCATATATTCGTGTTCGTGGAGAAAAAAATTAGAGAGAAGGATTCATCGTGTTTTACGATACGGAGCCGCCGCCAAGCCCTAAACTCTCTCGAGAGGGCTGATCTGGAGTCCGTTCGGGGCTTCGTAGAGGGGAATATGTCGCCATCGTCATCATCAACCTTCCTCCATCACCAATTTCATGATGCTCACCGCCGTGCGTGAGTAATTCCATCGTAGGCTTGCTGGACGGTGATGGGTTGGATGAGATTTATCATGTAATCGAGTTAGTTTTGTTAGGGTTTGATCCCTAGTATCCACTATGTTCTGAGATTGATGTTGCTATGACTTTTCTATGCTTAATGCTTGTCACTAGGGCCCGGGTGCCATGATTTCAGATCTGAACCTATTATGTTTTCATCAATATATGAGAGTTCTTGATCCTATCTTGCAAGTTTATAGTCACCTATTATGTGTTATGATCCGTTAACTCCGAAGTGACAATAATCGGGATACTTACCGGTGATGACCGTAGTTTGAGGAGTTCATGTATTCACTATGTGTTAATGCTTTGGTCCGGTACTCTATTAAAAGGAGGCCTTAATATCCCTTAGTTTCCAATAGGACCCCGCTGCCACGGGAGGGTAGGACAAAAGATGTCATGCAAGTTCTTTTCCATAAGCACGTATGACTATATTCGGAATACATGCCTACACTACATTGATGAACTGGAGCTAGTTCTGTGTCACCCTATGTTATGACTGTTACATGATCGATCGCATCCGGCATAATTCTCCATCACCAATCCAATGCCTACGAGCTTTTCGTATATTGTTCTTCACTTATTTACTTTTTCGTTTCTACTATTACAATCACTACAAAACCCAAAAATATTCCATATGCTATCGTTACCACTACTATCATATTACTTTGCTACTAAATACCTTGCTACAGATATAAGTGTCCAGGTGTGGTTGAATTGACAACTCAGCTGCTAATACTTGAGAATATTCTTTGGCTCCCCTTGTGTCGAATCAATAAATTTGGGTTGAATACTCTACCCTCGAAAACTGTTGTGATCCCCTATACTTGTGGGTTATCAAGACCTTTTCTGGCACCATTGCCGGGGAGCATAGCTCTATTCTTTAAGTCACTTGGGATTTATATCTGCTTATCAATATGAAGAACTTGAAAGATCAAAGAACCAAGATTTTTCCCTCAACTACGAGGGGAGGTAAGGAACTGTCATCTAGCTCTGCGCTTGATTCACCTTCTATTTTGAGTAAACTTGCGACACCTACACATGCTATTGATTCCGATAGGTCGCATGTTATTGATGATGCCACTTCTGCTTTGCATGATACTTATGATGAAACTACTTCTATGCTTGATAATATTGTGCCACTAGGTGAATTTCTTGACGAACAACTTGCTAGGGCTAGAGAGAATGAAATTATTGAAACTGATAATATTGATGAAAGTGATGATGAAGATTCTCCCCCTAGATATGAATTGCTTATTGTGCCTAAGGGTTATGTTATGGATGAAGAAACTGCTAGAGACTTTCTTGCCTGCAATGATAAAAGTTATCTTAAGAAACTATTAGCTAAGCTGAAATAAAAATCTCTGAATGCTAGAATGAAATATGATCCTGCTTATGCTACTTCACCTATCTTTATTACCGATAAGGATTATGATTTCTCTGTTGATCCTGAGTTAATTACTTTGGTTGAATCTGATCATTTCTATGGCTATGAATCTAAAACTGTTGTGGCACATCTTACTAAATTAAATGATATAGCTACCCCGTTTACTAATGATGAGAAAACTCACTGCTATTATATCCTTAAATTATTTCCGTTCTCCTTAAAGGGTGATGCTAAGATATGGTTTAATTCTCTTGATCCTGGTTGTGTGCGTAGTCCCCGGGATATGATTTATTACTTCTCTGCTAAATATTTCCCCGCTCATAAGAAACAAGCTGCTTTAAGGGAAATATATAATTTTGTGTAAATTGAAGAAGAGAGTCTCCCACAAGCTTGGGGGAGGCTTCTCCAATTACTTAATGCTTTGCCTGATCATCCTCTCAAGAAAAATGAAATACTTGATATCTTTTATAATGGACTAACCGATGCTTCCAGAGATTACCTGGATAGTTGTGCTAGTTGTGTTTTCAGGGAAAGAAATGTTGATCAAGCTGAATTGCTATTGAATAATATGTTGACTAATGAAAATAATTGGACACTTCCTGAACCAACTCCTAAGCCAACTCCGAAGAAAAGGGGTATTCTATTTCTCAATCCTGAAGATATGCAAGAGGCAAAGAAATCTATGAAAGAAAAAGATATTAAAGCTGAAGATGTTAAAAATTTACCACCTATTGAAGAAATACATGGTCCTAATTTTCCGCATGTTGAAGAATGATACGTCTCCAACGTATCTATAATTTTTGATAGTTCCATGCTATTATATTATCAACCTTGGATATTTTATATGCATTTATATGGTATTTTATATGCTTTTTGGGACTAACCTATTAACCCAGAGCCTAGTGCCAGTTTTTGTTTTTTTCCTTGTTTTAGAATATCACAGAAAAGGAAAATCAAACGGAGTCCAATTGACCTGAAACTTCACAGAACTTATTTTTGGATCAGAAGAAGCCCAGAAGACTTGGAGTCCACGTAAGGGAAGCTTCGAGGAGGCCACGAGGTAGGGGCACGCCCCCCACCCTAGGCGCGCCCTCCACCCTCGTGGGCCCCTCGTGGCTCCCCTGACGTACTTCTTCCGCCTATATATCTCCATATACCCTAAAACGATCAGGGAGCACAATAGATCGGGAGTTCCGCTGCCAGAAGCCTCCGTAGCCACCGAAAGCCAATCTAGACCCGTTCCGGCACCCTGTCGAAGGGGGGAATCCCTCTCCGGTGGCCATCTTCATCATCTCGGTGCTCTCCATGACGAGGAGGGAGTAGTTCTCCCTTGGGGCTGAGGGTATGTACCAGTAGCTATGTGTTTGATCTCTCTCTCTCTCTCTCTCGTGTTCTTGATTTGGCACGATCTTGATGTATCGCGAGCTTTGCTATTATAGTTGGATCTTATGTTTCTCCTCCCCCTCTACTCTCTTGTAATGGATTGAGTTTCCCCTTTGAAGTTATCTTATCAGATTGAGTCTTTAAAGATTTGAAAACACTTGATGTATGTCTTGCCGTGCATATCTGTGATGACAATGGGATATCACGTGATTCATTTGATGTATGTTTCGGTGACCAACTTGCGGGTTCCGCCCATGAAGTTATGCATAGGGGTCGGCACACGTTTTCGTCGTGATTCTCCGGTAGGAACTTTGGGGCACTCTTTGAGGTCCTTTGTGTTGGTTTGAATAGATGAATCTGAGATTGTGTGACGCATATCATATAATCATACCCATGGATACTTGAGGTGACATTGGAGTATCTAGGTGACATTAGGGTTTTGGTTGATTTGTGTCTTAAGGTGTTATTCTAGTACGAACGCTAGGGCTGTTTGTGACACTTATAGGAATAGCCCAACGGATTGATTGGAAAGAATAACTTTGAGGTGGTTTCGTACCCTACCATAATCTCTTCGTTTGTTCTCCGCTATTAGTGACTTTGGAGTGACTCTTTGTTGCATGTTGAGGGATAGTTATGTGATCCAATTATGTTATTATTGTTGAGGGAACTTGCACTAGCAAAAGTATGAACCCTAGGCCTTGTTTGAACGCACTGCAATACCGATTACGCTCACTTTTACCATTAGTTACCTTGCTGTTTTAATAATTTCAGATTACAAATACCTTTATCTACCATCCATATTGCACTTGTATCACCATCTCTTCGCCAAACTAGTGCACCTATACAATTTACCATTGTATTGGGTGTGTTGGGGACACAAGAGACTCTTTGTTATTTGGTTGTAGGGTTGCTTGAGAGAGACCATCTTCATCCTACGCCTCCTACGAATTGATAAACTTTAGGTCATCCACTTGAGGGAAATTTGCTACTGTCCTACAAACCTCTGCGCTTGGAGGCCTAACAACGTCTACAAGAAGAAGGTTGTGTAGTAGACATCAAAGAAACACACGGTCTTGATAACCCGACAGAGGTAGTAAAGGTAAATTCTCTCTATAGATATGATAAAGCTGTAATCCCTCCTGCTAAGTTTGCTAGCCAATGTTTGGATGAATTTGATAAGTTTATGGTCAACCAAGAAGATTTTAATGCTTATTTTGGTAGACAACTGAAACATAATGCTTTTATGATTGAACACTTGAGTGATTATATGGCCAGTGTTAAAGGTGAACTTAAACTCATTAGTAAACATGCTTCTATGGTTACCACTCAAGTAGAACAAGTACTTAAAGCTCAGAATGATTTGCTCAATGAATTGAATAGTAAGAATAATGACTTTGCTGTTAGAGTTGCAACTAGAGGAGGTAAAGTGACTCGGGAACCTTTGTATCCTAAGGGCCACCCTAAGAGAATTGAGCAGGATTCTCAGAGAAATAACGTTGATGCACCTAGTCCTTCTAAGAGGAAGAAAAAAGAAAATTTATAGGACTTTGCATGCTTCTAGTGAACCTGTTGTAGACACACCTAAGAATCCCAATGATATTTCTATTCCTGATGCTGAAACACAATCTGGTAATGAACATGAACCTAGTGATAATGTTAATGATGATGTTCATGTTGATGCTCAACCTAGCAATAATAATGATGTAGAAATTGAACCTGTTGTTGATCTTGATAACCCACAATCAAAGAATCAACATTATGATAAGAGAGACTTTGTTGCTAGGAAGCACGGTAAAGAAAGAGAACCATGGGTTCAGAAACCCATGCCTTTTCCTCCTAAACCATCCAAGAAAAAGGATGATGAGGATTTTGAGCGCTTTGCTAAAATGATTAGACCTATCTTTTTGCGTGTGCGTTTGACTGATATGCTTAAAATGAATCCTTATGCTAAATATATGAAAGAAATTGTTACTAATAAGAGAAAGATACCGGAAGCTGAAATTTCCACCATGCTTGCTAATTACACTTTTAAGGGTGGAATACCAAAGAAACTAGGAGATCCAGGAGTACCAACTATACCATGCTCCATTAAAAGAAACTATGTTAAAACTGCTTTATGTGATCTTGGAGCCGGTGCTAGTGTTATGCCTATCTCTTTATATCATATACTTGATTTAAATAAGTTGACACCTACTGAAATATCTTTGCAAATGGCTGATAAATCAACTGCTATACCTGTCGGTATTTGTGAGGATGTGCCTGTTATGGTTGCAAATGTTACTATTTTAACGGACTTTGTTATTCTTGATATTCCCGAGGACGATAGTATGTCTATTATTCTTGGAAGACCCTTTTTGAATACTGCAGGGGCTATTATTCATTGCGCCAAAGGCAATGTCACTTTTCATGTTAATGGTAATGAGCATACGGTACACTTTCCGAGGAAACAATCTCAAGTCCACAGTATCAATTCTATTGGAAAAATTTCAACAATCACTATTGGAGGTTTTGAATTTCCTCTTCCTACTGTCAAGAAGAAATATGATATTCTTATTGTTCGGGACATGCATATCCCCATTGAGGTAACCTAGTGTTATTCAAAATTTCTCCAGTTCCATGTTATTCGGAATGAGTTTGTTAACAAGACTTGATCAACCTTGTTAGTGGATTCCTTTTGATGAGCATGAGATGGATGAAGTTAGAAGGCACAACCTTCTGTACCCTATTTTTACTTTCTGTTATTTATATTAAGTAAAGCAAAAATAGTATTTTCTGTCTGTTTTCTGAATTATCCATGCAATAAAAAATACCCCGAAAATAAAAGTTCTCCAAATGCCTTGAAGATTAAATATGATTTTTTCTAGAATATTTGAGAATATCTGGCACTGAGAACACACCAGGGGGAGCAAGCACCTGGCCACAAGGGTCCAGGGCGCGCCCCCTGCCTCATGGGCCCATGGTGGTTCCCCTCCACTTATCCCTGCCACCACACACTCCTTCTTCCTCCCAAAAAAATCACCAACCAGCTCAAGCACGAGTTCTAGCTCATCTTGCTGCCATTTTCGATCTCCTAGCTCAAAGGTCCATTCACAAAACTACTTTGGGGGATTGTTCTTTGGTATGTGACTCCTCCAATGGTCCAATTAGTTTTTGTTCTAGTGTTGTATTCATTGCAAATTTTTGCTGCTTAGGTGACCCTGTTCTTGAGCTTGCATGTCAAATTATGTTGTCAAAAGTAGTTTTAATGCATGATATTGCCTCTAGGAACTTGTAGGAGTAGTTGCTATCAATATTGTTGAGTTTGGTTCACTTTTATTTTTGAGTTGCTAAAAATTTCAGAAAATTTCAGAAAAAGATGAAGAGATTTTTGAGGGGCTCATCGAGCCGAAGCTCGAAGGATAAACAAAGTGAAGAGAATAACAAGCCCAAGTATAATCTCCCTCGCACCACGGAGGTTCGGCCATGTGAATGGCCTTATGATGATTTCTTGAGAGCAGCCAAGATTTATGATGATTTCTATGAGTTGGCTGAGAATGCAGGCCTCACCGCCTTCCTCCACGACCAACGCGAACAGCATCTCTTACTCACCAATATCTTTGTGCAAAACTTTCATTTCCATGCTAGGAGCTCACCACCTTCGGTGGAATTTTATTTATATGATGAGCATAAGGAGATGTCACTTTGTGATTTTTGTCGGGTTTGTTTGATCCCTTTTGAGGGCAGTGTAGAGGAACCACATCGTGACGATGTGGAAGGGTTTATTGATACAATTGCTGTAGAGGAAACGAGGAAGGTTTCCGATGCAAGAATTACTAGCATACATTTTCCTGTTTTACGTTACTTTGCAATATTTGCTAGTAGATGCTTGATTGGTCGCGGAAACTGTGGCAACCTTAGTGCCCCTGATATTGTTATTTTGTGCCATGCCTTGTTCCGTGATGACACATTTAGTATGGGTGCTATTGTTGCAAAGCGGTTAAATTTTAACCGTACTAAGGGCCCCATCTTGGGAGGTATCTTTGCCTCACGCCTCGCTACACACCTTAACATACCTATGAGGCATTATGAGAAGGAAGAGAAGTTGTTGCCTCCTATTTTCCTAGACTATAAGAGTATGGTAGCACATGATTTTATCGTTAAGAATAAGGAAAAGATGCTTAAGTACAAGCTGATTTTTGATAAAAAAAAACACCCTGAGACTATCACTTTGCCTGCTCCTTCCTTGTTTGACTTATCTGCAGGCAAGTACCTTGTTCCGCCGGAGGCCATTTACGCCTACCGAAACCCCACATCAGCTACAGAGCCAGAGCTGAAACCACAATTTGATCCTTCACGACAGTCTGTTTGCCAGTGGTCTCTGGAGGAGATTGCCAACCAGTGGCAACCCGAGGCTCCTTCTCAGTACGACCCCAGCTTCAACTTCGGATATCCACCAAGCCATCCATGGGCATAGACCAACTTAGGCCAAAATCCTAAGCTTGGGGGAGTACATATCTCTCACCGACATTACATTCATGTTCACACACTCATGCCAATTGTCGGTGCTCATACTTTTTCATTGTAATATCCATGCTAGGTTATTTATCTTTTTATGCTTTCTTCTTGTGTGTTTGATAAACCTTAAGAAAAACAAAAAAATTAGTTGTAGCTTTTAGTTAGTTTACTTTCCATGCCTGTAGTAGTAGTAATTAAAAAGAAAACCCAAAAAGATTTCTCGTTCTTCTTTTGCTTGTTGGGAGCTTTCCCGTGTAAATAGTTTTTATTTCTTTTCTTGTTCTTTGGGGGTCGAGAGGAGAAGACCATGATGAAAATGTTGAGTGGCTCTCATATGCATTATTGTTGATCTAACAAAGAGCCCATATTACCTTATCTTCTCTCTTGAATTGAATGCTTGCAGATTCCAGCTTACTCCAATGCACGTGCACTATTATTATTATCCACACTATTCAGTCGTGCAAGTGAAAGGCAATAATGATGATTATATGAACTTATTGAGATGAGAAAAGCTGGTATGAACTCGACGTCTCTTGTTTTTGTAAATATGATTAGTTTATCATTCCTAATTCAGTCTATTATGAAAGAAACATGTTTGCAATGACAATTAGAGATTATAGTTGCTTATGCCATGCTTAATTAGCTAGGAGCTTATAATGGTTTACCTTGCGTGCCAACATGCTATTAAAATGGTTGTGATGTGGTATGATAGGGTGGTATCCTCTTTTGAACAATTCGAATGGCTTGACTTGGCACATGTTCACGCATGTAGTTGAAACAAAATCAACATGGCCTCTACGATATTTATGTTCATGGTGTATTATATCCTACTCATGCTTGCATTCGGTGTTGATTAATTTTAATGCATGTTCATGACTATTGACGCTCTCTAGCTGATCGCTTCCCAGTCTTTTTCTAGCCTACACTTGTAGTAAGCGGGAATATTGCTTTTGCATCCAATTCCATAAACCCCAAAGTTATTCCATATGAGTCCACCATACCTACCTATACACGGTATCTACCTGCCATTCCAAGTAAATTTGTATGTGCCAAACTCTAAACCTTCAAATAAACATTCTGTTTTGTATGCTCGAATAGCTCATGTATCAACTAGGGTTGTATGTATCTTCCATGCTAGGCAGGTTATTCTCAAGAGGAGTGGACTCCGCTCCTCACTCACGAGAAAATGGTTGGTCACCGGGATGGCCAGTCCCATGCTTTATGCAAATCAAATCAAAATAACTGCAAACAAAACTCCCCCGGGACTCTTGTTAGTTGGAGGCACTCGTTGTTTCGAGCAAGCCATGGATTGATGCTTGTTGGTGGAGGGGGAGTATAAACTTTACCATTCTGTCTGGGAACCGCCTACAATGTGTGTAGCATTGAAGATATCGAGATCTCTCGGTTGTTATGTTGACAATGAAAGTATACCGCTCAAAATATTATTCATATCTATTTCAAAACCGAGCTCTGGCACCTCTACAAATCCATGCTTCCCTCTACGAAGGGCCTATCTATTTACTTTTATGTTGGTCATCATCCTCTTATTAAAAAGCACCAGTTGGAGAGCACCGCTGTCATTTGCATCCATTACTGTTAGTTTACATTGAGTATGACTTGACTGGATCTCTTTTACCATGAATTGCAATGTCTAGTCAGTCCTTGATCTTTAAAGGTGCTCTGCATTTATGTTTTGCGGTCTCAGAAAGGGCTAGCGAGATACCATCCTGTTATATCATATCATGATTATTTTGAGAAAGTGTTGTCATCCGAGATTTATTATTATTGCTTGCTAGTTGATTATGCCATTGATATGAGTAAACATGTGACCTAAGTGTTATTGTGAATATGGTTAGTTCATAATCTTTGTTGAAAACCTGAATGCTGGCTTTACATATTTACAACAACAAGATCAAACAGAGTTTGTAAAAGTTTTTCTTTATCACTTTCAGTTTATCAACTGAATTGCTTGAGGACAAGCAAAGGTTTAAGCTTCGGGGAGTTGATACTCTCCGTCGTATCTACTTTACCAAACACTTTTGCCCTTGTTTTGGACTCTAACTTGCATGATTTGAATGGAACTAACCCGGACTGACGCTGTTTTCAGCAGAATTGCCATGGTGTTATTTTTGTGCAGAAATAAAAGTTCTCGGAATGACCTAAAAATCAACGGAGATTATTTTGGAATATATAAAAAATACTGGAAGAAAGATCCACGTCAGGGGGGCCACACACTATCCACAAGGGTGGGGGCGCGCCCCACCCCCCTGGACGCGCCCCCCTGCTTCATGGGCCCCCTGACGCTCCACTGACCTCAACTCCAACTCCATATATTCGTGTTCGGGGAGAAAAAAATCAGAGAGAAGGATTCATCGCGTTTTATGATACGGAGCCGCCGCCAAGCCCTAAACTCTCTCGGGAGGGCTGATCTGGAGTCCGTTCGGGGCTCCGGAGAGGGGAATCCGTCGCCATCGTCATCATCAACCTTCCTCCATCACCAATTTCATGATGCTCACCATCGTGCGTGAGTAATTCCATCGTAGGATTGCTGGACGGTGATGGGTTGGATGAGATTTATCATGTAATCGAGTTAGTTTTGTTAGGGTTTGATCCCTAGTATCCACTATGTTCTAAGATTGATATTGCTATGACTTTGCTATGCTTAATGCTTGTCACTAGGGCCCGAGTGCCATGATTTTAGATCTGAACCTATTATGTTTTCATCAATATATGAGAGTTCTTGATCCTATCTTGCAAGTCTATAGTCACTTGTTATGTGTTATGATCCGTTAACCCCGAAGTGACAATAATCGGGATACTTACCGGTGATGACCGTAGTTTGAGGAGTTCATGTATTCACTATGTGTTAATGCTTTGGTACGGTACTCTATTAAAAGGAGGCCTTAATATCCCTTAGTTTCCAATAGGACCCCGCTGCCATGGGAGGGTAGGACAAAAGATGTCATGCAAGTTCTTTTCCATAAGCACATATGACTATATTCGGAATACATGCCTACATTACATTGATGAACTGGAGCTAGTTCTGTGTCACCCTATGTTATGACTGTTACATGATCGATCGCATCCGACATAATTCTCCATCACCGATCCAATGCCTACGAGCTTTTCATATATTGTTCTTCGCTTATTTACTTTTCCGTTGCTACTGTTACAATCACTACAAAACCCAAAAATATTATTTTTGCTATCGCTACCACTACTATCATATTACTTTGGTACTAAATAGCTTGCTGCAAATATTAAGTTTCCAGGTGTGGTCGAATTGACAACTCAGCTGCTAATACTTGAGAATATTCTTTGGCTCCCCTTGTGTCGAATCATTAAATTTGGGTTGAATACTCTACCCTCGAAAACTGTTGCGATCCCCTATACTTGTTTGTTATCAACCACCATTGATATGTCCAGTGACGACGATCTTGGTGATGATGCTCTTGAGATGCTCATAAAGAGCAAGGAGGAGGCGGAGATCTTCAATGATCTGCCCCTATTTGATGTGGATATCTTGAACAACTTCATTGATGAATGGTTTGAAAACCCCAGCATCAACATCGATGACCTTGAGCTTCCAATTGGCATCAGTATCTCTTTCCACAGTGCCATTGCTACTGAGCTGGCTCTGGCTCAGAAGATAGTTGAACTGAAGAACAAGATTGATCATGAGAAAGCTCAGTTCAAGAGGAACATGGCCAATCTCAGCGTGGTGGATGTTCAAAGCTTCAATCATATGCTATGTGAGCTCAAGGAGCAGTTTCACCAAACACGAGGAAGCTAAAGGTTCCAGGGAGAGAATGAAATATTTTGCTGAGAAGAGTGTGCAAGCGCACAATGAGGCTGAGAAGCGCAAGGCACTGGGGCGCCCTGGCATCGACCCCAGAATGGCTTCCAAGAAGAAGAAGAAGTCTGCTGCGGGACGCACTGAAGAAGTAAGGAAGGAAGCACCTAGCATTGTCTTCCCTGCCAGCATGACAGGCTCGAAGCCTAAGGTCCCCACACCTGCTTTAGAACTGAAGAAGACAAGGGCAGCTGAGGCCGAAGCTAGAAAGCGCAAGAACAAGAATGCCACTGATGATACCCCACGGCCCAAAAAGCGGAAGACAAAGTCTTCGAAGAAAGATCGGGCTGCTCCCTCAGAGCCCCTCCTTGTCGAACCCATCTTAGTTGTTTGTCCTGCATCCAACAACCAAGAACATCGGCTAGTACTTCATGAGCCTGCTTCCACAGAGGCTCCTGAAACTGAAGACATTCCAGCTGCTGACCCCATCACAGCTGAAGACATTGGTCATCACGACAATGTAGAAGGTGATGAAGTCCTTCCTCAGATCGAGAACCAACTGGTATCATCGCCTGTTCTCATGAACAGCGAACTCATCAGCATTGGTCGTCCATTGACGTCAATTGCTCAGTATGCATCATGGGCTGATCACCCCCAAGACACACCAAGCCAAGACACACCCAGTACTCCCCCTCCTCAAGTTACCACTCCCGTACTTGATGATGACAATTACATGGTGATGACCACCCCATCTCCAAAGGCGTCGCCCGCATTCCACAGGCTTCGCAAAGGCCCTAGGCCACAGGTCGCCATGCCGAGCGTTCTAGAAGGAGAAGTGCAAAACAATTCAGTGGCACGACAAGTGTTTCCTGACGCCACTCCTACTGTGAACGTCTCTGAGTCCGAAGCAAAAGCTGCTGAAGACATTCCGGCTGCATCAGCCGATGACCAACAAGTACCCCAAGAACCCCGTCAAGAAGAAGAGCGAGTTGCCACACCCACCACCAACCCAGAAGTTGTTCTCAAGGAGAACAAGTCTGTGCCCGACCCTCCAGCTACTCAAGTGCGGGTTGAAAACACTGAGGCAGCCACCCACAACACTACTAAAGCCAATGACGTTGTCATGGCTTAAGCTAATGTGGCACCTGTAATGAATCTGGTGCCAAAAGTCAATGTTGCACCTGAAGCCAATGTGCAGCTTGAAGCCCAAGTCAATGCCTCTGCTCTTGTACCACCTCCAAGACCTCACACCATTGAGCAAGCATAGGATCATGGTCAACTTGTCACCGTCTGCTGGCCCATTCTGGTTCCTCCGCCTGCTCCCAGACCATAGTTTGACTATCATGTGGAGCACAGGCCTGCTACCTCTTGAGCACTGCGTTGGTTTTCCATTGAAGAGAGAAGGGTGATGCAGTAAAGCAGCGTAAGTATTTCCCTCAGTTTTTGAGAACCAAGGTATCAATCCAGTAGGAGACCACGCGCGAGTCACCTCGTACCTACACAAACAAATAAGAACCTCGCAACCAATGCGATAAAGGGGTTGTCAATCCCTTCACGGCCACTTGCAAGAGTGAGATCTGATAGAGATGATAATAATAAGATAAATATTTTTGGTATTTTTATGATATAGATTGAAAGTAAAGATTGCAAAATAAAATAGATTGGAAACTTGTATGATGGAAAATAGACCCGGGGGCCATAGGTTCACTAGTGGCTTCTCTCAAGATAGCATAAGTATTACGGTGGGTGAACAAATTACTATCGAGCAATTGATAGAAAAGCGAATAATTATGAGAATATCTAGGTATGATCATGTATATAGGCATCACATCCGTGACAAGTAGACCGACTCCTGCCTGCATCTACTACTATTACTCCACACATCGACAGCTATCCAGCATGCATCTAGAGTATTAAGTTCATAAGAACAGAGTAACGCCTTAAGCAAGATGACATGATGTAGAGGGATAAACTCATGCAATATGATGTAAACCCCATCTTTTTATCCTCGATGGCAATAATACAATACATGTCGTTTCCCTTTCTGTCACTAGGATCGAGCACCGCAAGATTGAACCCAAAGCTAAGCACTTCTCCCATTGCAAGAAAGATCAATCTAGTAGGACAAACCAAACTGATAATACGAAGGGACTTGAAAGACAAACCAATCATACATAAAAGAATTCATAGAAGATTCAAATATTGTTCATAGATAGACTTGATCATAAACCCACAATTCATCGGATCTCGACAAACACACCGCAAAAGAAGGTTGCATTGAATAGATCTCCAAGAGAATCGAGGAGAGCTTTGTATTGAGATCCAAAGAGAGAGAAGAAGCCATCTAGATACTAGCTATGGACCCGAAGGTCTGAGGTAAACTACTCACACATCATTGGAGGGGCCATGGAGTTGATGTAGAGGCCCTCCATGATCAATGCCCCCTCCGGCAGAGCTCCAGAAAAGGCCCCAAGATGGGATCTCTTGGGCACAGAAGGTTACGGCGGTGAAAATAGGGTTTCGTGGTGCTCCTGGATGTTTTCGGGGTATGTGAACATATATAGGAGGAAGAAGTAGGTCGGTTGAGCCACGAGGGGCCCACGAGGGGGGAGGGCGCGCCCAGGGGGTAGGCGCGCCCCCTGCCTCGTGGCCGCCATGTTCGTTTCTTGACGTCCACTCCAATTCCTCGGGATCGCGTTTGTTCCAAAAATCACGTTCCCGAAGGTTTCATTCCGTTTGGCCTCCGTTTGATATTCCTTTTCTGTGAAACGCTGAAATAGGCAAAAAAACAGCAATTTGGGCTGGGCCTCCGGATAATAGGTTAGTCCCAAAAATAATATAAAAGTGTAAAATAAAGCCCATTAACATATAAAATAGATAATATAATAGCATGGAACAATCAAAAATTATAGATACGTTGGAGACGTATCAAGGCCTCAGGTCAAGAAGTCAAAGCCCAGGCTGCCAAGGTTTCCTGGCACTGCGACTTCGCCAGAATCGTTCAATGTGAATGGCTTCAAAGCACACAACACCTTATTTGATAGTGCCAAGAACCCATATTCGCAGTCAAGAATTTCATCAGATCGGTTCTGGAGCTATCGGCAGCGTAGCTATTATTCTTGTGTCTTATACAATCAAGGGTGCATTTTTCCCCATGTGCGTCTAGACTGCGAAGCCATGGCTGGCCTGCCCTGCTTGGAAGAAGCTCTAGACTGCTTCAAAGATGCTGGCCTTCTGCAGTTTGTGACCGACAAAGAAAATTGGAATGAAGAGCTTCTGCTACAATTCTATGCCACTCTTCACATTCGCGGCTACTACAAGGATCCGAAGACTTGGGTCCTTGAGTGGATGACGGGTGATGTACACCATGAAGCCAAAGCCCAAGATATAATTGAGCTTACTGCCCTGCCCACTCCAGGTGAACATTATGAACCTGATTGTCAGCCTCACCGTAATGCTTTGGAGAGCATATTTCAGAAGCCTGAGCCAAACATGAGTCAAATGCTCAGCATGATGAAGCCACTGCCAAGCGATGCTGAATATCCAAAGGAATTCCTTGTTGAAGACCTAGAGTATCTACCCCGCACCATTTATCATATCATCAGGTGAACTCTATGGCATGTCAAAGGACATTCTCCTGCAGCAAAGCTTCAAGGATCAATGAAGACATTGGTGTTCTATATCTTCAATGGCATTAGTTTCAATGCTCAAGATTTCTTCATCAGGCAGCTGGCTGCATCTGGCTCTGATCTTTTTGGCCTGAAGTTTTATGCTCCATGGGTAATGCGCCTCATCAAGCTTCACTCTTCTATCAACTATCATCCCTCTGCACGCAATCATCTCATCTTCTTGCCCGAGGTTGATATGTCTGTCGAAGCCATCTACCCTGAACCTGCTAAGGAGCCACTATATCTTCACAATGTCGATCACCAAAGCTTCACCCAACCCGTTGAAGGAGTTCTTGCTACCACTCGTGTTTATCCCTTGGCTGGTAGCACTCGTGCACCTCGTCGTGCCAACACTGAAGCCACTGAAAGCACCATGTCTCAAAGGCCTCGGAAGCGATCTCGCGCTCTCAATGACCAAGAGCTTCTCGTGGCATTACAGCAAAAACAGGATAAGCATCATGACTAGCTCAAGCATCAGATGCAGAGCCTCTTGGTGGATGTCAATCGCATTCGAAATCTCGCCACCAAGAATGCCTTTGTCACACATGAAACCTGTCGGCGATCGTGGAAGAGTCTAACATTGCTAAGCTTTGAAGATGATCTTCAACAGGATGGCTTCACAGAGCGATTCAAATTTGATTCCACTCCTCCCAGGAACGCTCACTTGCGTCAGACACCCTCACTCGAAGACTCTGAGTACTCCTCCTCGGCGATGCCAGAGTCGTTAATGACGAAGATGATGCTACTTCACCAACTACAACTTCGCCGCGAATCGACACTGCACCAAGTTCTTTTGCACCACCGGACTCCAACGTCGACCCTGCACCTTCACCTACTCATGGGAACGAGTAGCGCTCTATGTCTTCAAACCTTTTTGGTCCTTACTGACAAAAGTGGGAGAAGCATACGAGTTGGTAGTCTTCAAGCGGGTCCTTATGGGTTATTGCTATACTTTTTGCCAAGTGTTTACAACTCTCGCTTTTGATACTTTCAGTTCTTTGAGTTGTAACACTTAAACTTGATGGTCGTCTGCTACCTTTTGTATTAACTATGTGATGCGATGATAAATTCCGCATGTGCTATGATAAATTCCGCATGAAGTCATTCCACAGACGTCCATTTTTCATTATGCATGTCATTATCTTCATTATATTCTTTCATGCATGATGAATTGTCTTCATAAGCTGAAGTGGATCTCCACAAGTAAAACCTTCCATGTGCATTTGCATTCAAACGCAAATTACTTATATGCACATCTTCAGGGGGAGCCTTTTGCTACTTATGAAGACAATACCTTATCCTTACAATTTCACATACTTTTATCCCCGTTGAAAACTTCAACCAGTTTGTCATCAATCACCAAAAAGGGGGAGATTGTCAGTGCATCTAGTGCCACCTCTAGTTGGTTTTGGAGTATTGACGACAAACCTGGTTAGGGACTAATTTGTTTGTGAGAATTGCAGGATTACACAGGTAGTAGTCCCTCATTGATTCGGTTTACCTACCAGAGATGACCCCTAAAATGTGTGAAGACATTGAAGACAATGGTGGTCTGTGAAGAGTTTCACATTGAAGACTATGACATGAGAAGACATCGTATGAAGACTATGGATTGTGAAGACATGGTTATTTCGTAGTTTCCTTTTCTTCTTTGTTGAGTCATAGGAACCACCGTACTGTTAAGTGGGGTCCAAGTGAACAAAGTCAAAGTGACTGAAGTGATGCTCAACCAAATCCTATGTCTTCGAGCGAAGACAATGAGAGGAAATCTTATCCAGAGCTGGATGAGTCAGCTTTACTTGTAGCCCAAGTCAAGCTGTCGCATGTGTTTGAAATCTGATCGTTGGCCTTGTGTCAGTTCCTTAGCGACCCAGGGTCATTTCGGACAAATTAGGTCAGGTTGCCTCGTGGCTATAAATAGCCCACCCCCTACACCATAAATTGGCGGCTGCTCAGAGTTAGTGTACGGCTTTTGTCATTTTGAGAGCAACCCACCTCGAAGCCTTTGAGAGAGAAATCCTTGCGAGGACAAAGCCCTAAACACCCAGAGCCAAAGAGTGTTAGGCATCACTGAAGTCTTTCTGTCCGCGTGACCTGAAGACTTGTTACACTTGAGGACTGTGAATCCTCCAGCCGGTTGGGCGTCGCATTCTGAGCATCCAAGAGTCATTGTGGATTGCCGGTGAACGAAATCTGTGAAGGTTTGGAAGTCTACCTTGAAGACATACCAGAGTGATTGGGCGAGGACGGTGTGTCCTTAGCTCAAGGGGAATAAGGTGAAGACACAGTCTTCTGAGCTGAATCTCAGCCTCCCTAACCAGACGTACAGTTGTCACAGCAACTGGAACTGGTCCAACAAATAGCTGTCCTCACCAAGCAACTGGTTCTATCCTTACCTCTCTCTTTACTTATAGTTTGTCTTCGTGAAGTCATTGTCTGCTTGCATGATCTGATTGACTTCACTGTGTGAAGACTAATGTTGATTGGCTTCATACTATCTTCCATCTTGATCCATTCTACCTAGCTGCTGATAGTCTTCGTGAAGGAAATATGCCCTAGAGGCAATGATAAAGTTATTATTTATTTCCTTATATCATGATAAATGTTTATTATTCATGCTAGAATTGTATTAACTGGAAACATAATACATGTGTGAATACATAGACAAACAGAGTGTCACTAGTATGCCTCTACTTGACTAGCTCGTTAATCAAAGATGGTTATGTTTCCTAACCATAGACATGAGTTGTCATTTGATTAACGGGGTCACATCATTAGGAGAATGATGTGATTGACATGACCCATTCCGTTAGCTTAGCACTTGATCGTTGTTGCTATTGCTTTCTTCATGACTTATACATGTTCCTATGACTATGAGATTATGCAACTCCCGTTTACCGGAGGAACACTTTGTGTGCCACCAAACGTCACAACGTAACTGGGTGATTATAAAGGTGCTCTACAGGTGTCTCCGAAGGTACTTGTTGGGTTGGCGTATTTCGAGATTAGGATTTGTCACTCCAATTGTCGGAGAGGTATCTCTGGGCCCACTCGGTAATGCACATCACTATAAGCCTTGCAAGCATTGCAACTAATGAGTTAATTGCGGGATGATGTATTACGGAACGAGTAAAGAGACTTGCCGGTAACGAGATTGAACTAGGTATTGAGATACCGACGATCAAATCTCGGGCAAGTAACATACCGATGACAAAGGGAACAACGTATGTTGTTATGCGATCTGACCGATAAAGATCTTCGTAGAATATGTGGGAGCCAATATGAGCATCCAGGTTCCGCTATTGGTTATTGACCAGAGACGTGTCTCGGTCATGTCTACATTGTTCTCGAACCCGTAGGGTCCGCACGCTTAAGGTTTCGATGACAGTTATGTTATGAGTTTATGAGTTTTGATGTACCGAAGGAGTTCGGAGTCCCGGATGAGTTCGGGGACATTACGAGGAGTCTTTAAATGGTCGAGACATAAAGATCGATATATTGGACGACTATATTCGGACATCGGAAAGGTTTTGAGTGATTCGGGTATTTTTTTTGGAGTACCGGAGAGTTACGGGAATTCGCCGGGGAGTATATGAGCCTTATTGGGCCATACGGGAATAGAGAAGAGAGGCCAAAGGAAGGAGGCGCGCGCCCCCCCTCTGGTCCGAATTGGACAAGGGGTGCAGCCCACTTTTCCTTGTTCCTCTCCCCCTCTTTCCTTCTCTCCTACTCCAACAAGGAAAGGAGGAGTCCTACTCCCGGTGGGAGTAGGACTCCCTGAGGGAGTCCTGGATTAGGGGGTGTTCGGATAGCCGAACTATACCTTCAGCCGGACTCCTGGACTATGAAGATACAAGATTGAAGACTCCGTCCCGTGTCCGGAAGGGACTTTCCTTGGCGTGGATGGCAAGCTTGGCGATACGGATGTTCAGATCTCCTACCATTGTAACCGACTCTATGTAACCCTAACCCTATCCGGTGTCTATATAAACCGGAGAGTTTTAGTCCGTAGGACAACATACACATCAACAATCATACCATAGGCTAGCTTCTAGGGTTTAGCCTCTCTGATCTCGTGGTAGATCTACTCTTGTACTACCCACATCATCAATATTAATCAAGCAGGACGTAGGGTTTTACCTCCATCGAGAGAGCCCGAACCTGGGTACAACTCCGTCTCCCTTGCCTCCTGTTACCATCCGGCCTAGATGCACAGTTCGGGACCCCCTACCCGAGATTTGCCGGTTTTGACACCGACATTGATGCTTCCATTGAGAGTCCCTCTGTGCCGTCGCCGTCAGGCCCGATGGCTCCTACGATCATCAATGGCGATGCAGTCCAGGGTGAGACCTTCCTCCCCGGACAAATCTTCCTCTTGGGCGGCTTCGCACTGTGGGCCAATTCACTTGGCCATCTAGAGCAGATCGAAAGCTACGCCCTTGGCCGTCAGGTCAGATTCGGAAGTTTAAACTACACGGCTGACATCCGCGGGGACTTGATCTTCGACGGATTTGAACCATTGCTGAGTGCGCCGCACTGTCACGACGAGCATGATCTAGCTCTGCCGCCGAACAGTGCCCTGGAGGCCGCACCCGCATCGGCTCCGACCCTTAGTTCGGAGCCAACCGCGCCGATCGAGGATGCGCGGTTGGACGCCACCTCGGGGGCTATGATCCCAACGGCGGTTGAGCCGAACACCAGCCCCGTACTCTGCAAGACTCGTGACTCCATGGAGCCGGATTCTTCTCCGAACTCCGAACCCTCCGCGCCTCTGCCGACCGAATCCGATTGGGCGCCGATCATGGAGTTCACGGCCGCGGACGTCTTCCAGCACTCGCCTTTCGGCGATATCCTGAAGTCACTGAAGTCTCTCTCTTTATCAGGAGAGCCCTGGCCGGACTACGGTCAGCAAGGTTGGGGTACGGACGATGAATAAATTCAAAACCCACCCACCACCCACTTTGTAGCCACTGTCGATGACTTAACCGACATGCTCGACTACGACTCCGAAGACATCGACGGTATGGACGCCGATGAAGGAGATGATGAAGAACCAGCGCCTACATTCCCCGAAAAGCCACCTCGTCATATGACATATACATGGTGGACACCCCAAAAGAGGGAGATGGCGATGGAACAGCGGAGGATGACCCCTCCAAGAAACAGCAAAAGCGTCAGCGTCAGCGGCGCCGCTCAAAATTCCGCCAACACAAAAACGGTGATTCCAGCACGGGAGATAATAATACTCCGGAGAGTGTCGAAGAAAACCCCCTCCGGCAAGGTTTAGCACAGGAGGATGGAGAAACCAGCCCTCATGAGAGAACGGCAGACAGAGAGGTTGAGGACGATAATTATATTCCTCCCTCCGAAGACGAGGCATGTCAGGACCCCGATTCCAAGTCACATCGATCTAGCCGGTAACACCTCATATCACTTTGCGGCCTCACGCATGGTATTTCCACGGGTGTCGCCTTACCATGGCCTGGGACCGTTTGTGCCTTTTGGCTCACGTATATGATAGTGTCGCTAGCATCCATATGACAGAGAACCCGGGCCGACATGGCTAGTCGTGAACCCAAAGCGGCACTAACCTATGGGGACAGGCATACATGAATCACATCGAGCATGTTGGTCAGCAGCGTGTGAATCCGGGCTGTAGCACTGGGCTAACAGGACTCCGCGAACCCGGGCTGTAGCAGGCTAGGCAGGACTCTGGATGTCACCGCGTGACATTTCCCCGAAGGGACAGACACAGGAACGAAGTGAAACACATGTCGGCCAGTCAAGTGTCCTGAGCAGTAGTGCTGGGCTAACAGGACTCCGGTGAACTGGGCTGTAGCGGACTACTATGGCTCATGGAAGCACTAGACTACATTTCCCCATAAGAGAGACTGCCAAGGATAAACAACTAGATTGTCGGATCCCACACATACCAAGCATTTCAATCATACACACAATATGCTCGATATGTGTAAATACAACATGGCATCACAACATAACTCTACAACTCAAATATTTATTCATTAGGCTCCGAGGAGCGAGAAATTACAAACATGGGTCTCATGACCCAACAATCATAGCATACAAATCAAACACACGCAGAAGCTTAACATGTCTGAGTACAGACATCTATAGATGAAAAGGCTAAGAAGCCTGACTATCTACTAGATCCTGCGAGGGCACAAGATCGCAGCTGAGGTATCAAGTTAAACGTCGAAGTCCACGTGGTACTACTAGCGAGACTGAAGTCTCTCTGCAAAACATAAATTAAGCAAATGTGAGTACAAATGTACCCAGCAAGACTTACATCAGAACTAACTACATATGTATCGGTATCAACAAGGGGTAGTGGAGTTTAATTGCAGCAAGCCAGCTTTGACTCAGTGGCTAACCTGAACTATGATAGCAAGCAACTCTTTGAGGTGGCGCACACGAGTCCACATATTCACCATTCAATACACCACTATGGATCCGCTCCCGTCTCCCTACGAGAAGGCCATCCATAGCACTCACACTTATCTTGCGAGTTTTAGAGTATCCACTTTCACTTGTCTATGAACTGTCATAGGCAACCCAGAAGTCCATTATCGCGGACACGGCTATTCGAATAGATGATGTTAACCCTGCAGGGGTGTACTTCTTCACACATGCTCTCACCACTTACCGCCGTTTACACGACATGTAATCGACAACCTTCAAGCGGAAGCCCAACAAGGGTGTCGGCCACGGCCTACCTAAACACTCAAGTCCCTAGTCCAGGTTTATCGCCTATCTAGGTTCCATCCGCAGGGAGTCCGGCCGAGGTTTCCACATACGGCCCCAAACGATGTGAACAGGGTTCCCGAGACACCAAACGGGCGCCCGGTACACCGTGCCACGGTGTATCTACCACATCATAGCCCACCCCTAGGGTCAGCGCTACGCACGGCCGCCAACACATATCCTATAAACACCAGAAACTAGTTGCAACTCCTGGACAGAGGACAAGGGTGATCAAGAAGCCGAGAGGGTCCATTGGTTTCGGGCCCAATGCGTGGTAGTAACTGTTTCATGGATCACAAACACAGAACTCAGTTCCTGAGGACAGTTTTAATGAGACAACCCACCATGTACTCCTACATGACCTCTCACCGCTACCTTTACCAAAACGTGTTCACACACTTAGCTCACACACAGTAGGACATGTTCACACACCTCCGATTCATTCCCGATGAATCAGACCTGACACAACTCTATGCAATAGCAGGCATGAAAAACAAGCATGAATGAGTAGGCACATCAGGGCTCAAACAACCCCTACTCATGCTAGTGGGTTTCATCTATTTACTGTGGCAATGACAGGTCATGCAGAGGATAAGGGGTTCAACTACCGCAACAAGTAACAGATGAATCGTTGTTGTCCTAATGCAGTAAAGAGAGCAGGAGCGAGAGAGTGGGCTTGTATCGGAATGAACAAGGGGGTTGTGCTTGCCTAGCACTTCTGAAGATAGTATAGTTCTTCATCGGTGTCATCGAACTCATCGTCGGCACCACGTCTATCGAGAGGGGACAAATACTGACAAACAAGGAAGAACACAATCAATGCAATGCAACAATATGATGCATGATCATGACATGGCAATATGTTGTGGGTTGAGCTAATGCAACTAGCAACATGTTAAATGGAGTTGGTTTGAACCCTAGGTTCAAATTCAAACTCTATATGTTAGATTTTAAATGCCATTTATATGATTTGGCCTAAATAGCAGCCATAAGTTGTTCTAACATGCATGAAAATGGTACAGATGGATAGATTGGATTTTTTCAATCATTTTTCATATATAAATTATTTCATTTGGAGTTACAGTTGATTTTCTATGATTTTTAGAAGTTTTAGCTATTTTCTGGAATTTCCCATATAAGAATAAATCCAGAAAAAGAGTTACTGCGTCAGCACTACGTCACTGTGACGTCAGCAGGTCAACGGGGCGGTCCAGGTCAAACTGACCAGGGGGGTCCACTGGTCAGGCACACAGTGTTGTCTGGGTCACCGACAGGTGGGGTCGGGTCAACGGCCACGTCAACAAGTCAGCCCTGACACGTGGGTCCGCTGGTTTTGTTAATTAATTTAACTTAAATCTAACTAGCGGCTTAATTAGGTAGCAGGACCCACTGTCAGTGTCTGTTAGGAGGGATTAGTGGTGATTAGCGCCTAACTTAGCGACCACGTCAGCAGCTAGATGACGGCGACCAACCAGAGCGGCGGCGGCTCACCGGAGCGACGCTCGGGCTAATGGCTGAGCGCGCTGAGGGCACTAGGGGGAAGCCTAGGCCCATGCGCGTCTAAGGGAGGCCGTGGGGCTGCCGGGGATGGACTGTTGCGGCGGTGGCGGCGAGGTTAGCGGCGGCCGGAACTCGGCCGCGTACGGCAGGGTGCTGCGGTGCACTAGCGATCCAAAGAAGTGGCTGGGCAACGGCGCTGGGCTACCCGGAGCACGACGGGAAGCAGCGCAAGGCGAGACGAGCTCGACAGTAAGTGGAGCATCGGCAATGGCGGACGGCGAGCTTCGGCCAAGGTGGGAAAGCTAGCTAGGGGGCGTACGAGGCCAGGGGATTAGAGGGGTCTTTACCATGGGCTCACCAGGGTTTGAATGGAGAGGAAGGAGAGGGCGGGGACGCTCCGTAGCCGGCGAATTTGAGGACGACGACCGGCGGCCAAGGCGGCAAAGGCGGCGATGGTGGCGCGGCTGCAGGGCATCCGGGGACTCAATCTTCGGCGTGGAGATGCGATGCTCGTCTGCGGTGCTTAAGGCCACGGTGGTTTGGCACGGGAATGGCGGTGGGCGCACTAGCGGCAACGGTGGCCGACGGTTTCTCTCGGGGCTGCTCAAATTTGGCGCTAGGGAAGAGGCAGAGAGCCAGAGAGGAGTGGGGAAGGAGGGAGGAGGCTGCACGAAGTCTCCAGGCGCGGATAGGCTCGAGGGGAGGCCACCAGCACGAAGCAGGAGGTGGAGGCCTCCCAGCGCGCGCGTCGACACGGTGTCGTCCTCCTAGCAGAAGCTAGGAGACGACTGGCAAGGTGGGTTGGTGCCTTGGTGGGCTGGGCCAACAGCTGGGCCGCCAGGTAAGGTCCAGGTAGGTTACAGGTAAGCTCTCTTTTCCTTTTGTTTCAGTTTTCTATTTCTTTTATTCTGTTTTGAATTAGTAAAAATACTAATCCATTTTGTAAAATCCTGAAAATAATTGTGGGCAGTGTTTGGATTATTTCCAACAACCCAAAACTAGTTTCAGAATTATTAGAGCATTAAAAATATTTATAGGATTTAAATGCTCCAATTCAAATACGATATGAGTTAATTCAAAGATCCAGAATGTCCTAGAAATATATTCATCATTTTTGGAAGAGGTTTTCACCTTTATCGAAAATCATGAACATTTTCAAAGGGCATTTTGGGTTCTTTGAAAAGGATTTTGGATTGAACCTAGTTGAATTCCATTTGGTGCTAGGGTTTGAACATCCCCATTTCAAGTTTCAAATAAATTTAGACATGATGCAAGCATAGCTAGCTAGCCTAAGTGCATACCAGACTAGGGATGTGACAAGGCAAGCCTCGACAACGACGAATTCGTCGTGCCAGAGGATCCCGTTGAGAAAAAGCGTTTCCAACACAGGCTTATCGCCACGGCAAGAAGCCTCAAGAAAAAACAGCAACAGCTCAGAGCTGATCAAGATTTGCTGGTTGACAAATGGACTGAAGTCCTTGCGGCCGAAGAGCATAAACTCGAACGCCCCTCCAAGAGTTACCCAAAGCGCAGGTTGCTACCCCAATTAGAGGAGGAAGCACTTGATGCGGCCGAACGGCCACCTCGTGGCCGCGACAGAGAGGCCTCCCAGCCCTCCACTCAAGCCGCACCCTGTACCAAGGCACGGGAATATGCGCCGGACTTACGAGACATGTTGGAGGACAAGGCAAGGCAAACACGATTGATCTATGGATCGCGTGGGCACCCCACGGCTCGAGACGGTAACCATCACGCCGGCCACACATTCGGCAGGGCCGAATACAGTAGACAAAGCTCATTGGAGCTACGTCATGATATCGCCTAGTACAGAGGCGCCGCACACCCACTGTGCTTTACAGACGAAATAATGGATCATCAAATCCCCGAGGGTTTCAAACCCGTAAACATCGAATCATATGATGGCACAACAGACCCTGCGATATGGATCGAGGATTATCTCCTTCATATCCACATGGCCCGCGGCGACGATTTTCACGCCATCAAATACCTCCCACTCAAGCTTAAAGGACCAGCTCGGCATTGGCTCAACAGCTTGCCAAACAGGATCAATCAGTTGTTGGGAGGACCTGGAAGCCGCATTCCTCGACAATTTCCAAGGCACTTATGTGCGACCCCCAGACGCCGATGACCTAAGTCACGTAATCTAGCAGCCAGAGGAATCGGCCAGACAATTCTGGACACGGTTCCTAACAAAGAAAAATCAAATAGTCGACTGTCCGGATGTTGAGGCCCTAGCAGCCTTCAAGCACAATATCCGTGATGAGTGGCTGGCCTGGCACCTCGGACATGAAAAGCCGAAATCTATGGCAGCACTCACGACACTCATGACCCGCTTTTGCGCGGGAGAAGACAGTTGGCTCGCTCGTAGAAACAATATGACCAAGAACCCTGGTAGTTCGGACACCAGGGACATTAGTGGCAGGTCGCGTCGCAACAAGCAGAAGCGCCGCATTAACGGAGACAATGCTGAGGATACGGCAGTTAATGCCGGATTCAGAGGCTCTAAATCCGGTCAGCGGAAGAAGCCATTCAAAAGGAATCCTAGGGGCCCGTCCAGCTTGGACCGAATACTCAGCCGCTTGTGCCAAATACATGGCACCCCCGAAAAGCCGACCAATCACACCAACAGGGACTGTTGGGTGTTCAAGCAGGCAGGCAAGTTAAGCGCCGACAATGAAGACAAGGGGCTGCATAGCGATGACGACGAGGAGCCCCAGCCGCCGAACAACAATGGACAGAAGGGTTTTCCCCCACAAGTGCGGACGGTGAACATGATATACGCCACCCACGTCCCCAAAAGGGAGCGGAAGCGCGCGTTAAGGGACGTATACGCGGTAGAGCCAGTCGCCCCAAAGTTCAACCCATGGTCCTCCTGCCCTATCACCTTTGATCGAAGAGACCATCCCACTAGCATCCATCATGGCGGATTTGCCACATTGGTTCTAGACCCAATTATTGACGGATTTCATCTCATTAGAGTCCTCATGGACGGCGGCAGCAGCCTGAACCTGCTTTACCAGGATACAGTGTGAAAAATGGGCATCGATCCCTCGAGGATTAAGCCCACCAAAACGACCTTTAAAGGCGTAATACCAGGTGTAGAGGCCAACTGTACAGGCTCAGTCACACTTGAAGTGGTCTTCGGATCCCCGGATAATTTCCGAAGCGAGGAATTGATCTTCGACATAGTCCCATTCCGCAGTGGCTATCATGCACTGCTCGGACGAACCGCATTCACCAAATTCAATGCGGTACCGCACTACGCATACCTTAAGCTCAAGATGCCAGGCCCTCATGGAGTAATTACGGTCAATGGAAACACCGAACGCTCCCTCCGAACGGAGGAGCACACGGCGGCCCTTGCAGCGTAAGTACAAAGCAGCCTCTCCAGGCAGTTCTCCAGTCCGGCCATTAAACGTCCGGACACCGTCAAGCGCGCCCGAAGTAACCTACAACAAGACCGCCTGGCATGTTCCGAGCAAGCGTAGCAATGCGGCCCCAACCCCAACCCTAGCAAAAAGGCGACGCCAGTACTTCGCGTACATAATTACGCTCTAGAAATACCATGGGCATAGGGGGAGGAGCACCATCACGGCACGCCCAAAACACGGCTTAAACCGCACCAGGGGCTGCCGATTTTTTACTTTTCTCTTACTTCCAGGACTCTACTCTTCGGAAGGCATGTTCGGCAGTTCAATTGCCGCACAAACGATGCAAGAACCAGGGAAGCAGTCAAGCCATGCCACATTACGGAAATCCCAGGTGGTCTCTATCACGAGCAGTATACCTGTTTCGCATACTATTCCGCAGCTTGCCCCTGGAGCAGACATGTTAAATAGTCCAACTTTTCGTTTATCGCATTACTTGTATCGTTCTGCTTTGATCGCAGCTATTTTTAATAAACAATGCATAGCTTTTGTCTATTTTTTGCATTATCTTTTTATAAATAAATGTTCCTTAACGACATGTTGCACCCGTACAACTTGGTACGGCCAAAATACGCCAGGGGCTTTTAGCACCCCTCAATATGGTGTGAGAAGTCCGAACACTTTCACACGTGCGGCACCCCGAACTTATAGCACTATATGCATCGGCTCCAAATCATGTCTTGGGTCAATAGTTGGGTTTGCCTGGCTCCTATGTTTTGGTGCCTTACGTTCCGCTATATTGGCTAAGGTAGCACTAGGAGAACCACTGCGATTGTGCCCCAGTTGAGCTGGGCCGAGCACCTCAGTGGAGAAAGCTAAAACTAACTGTCATGATGAAGCGAGAGCTGGTCGCTGTTCGAGAGGTTTTTTCGAGTCCCTAAAGACTTATGCCGCTTAGGGCGAGGAGTCGGCTCTGTCCGGCCAAGGCGTGGATAGCGCCCCGAACTCGGTCTTCCGAATACTAGGGGCTTCGCCGAAATTTAAAATTATAGAATTCTATGGCTAAGTGAGAGTGTTCATGCATTATAGTCCGATTGCCTCGTTCGTTGGGCTGAGCGCCTCCCTCAAAGGACCCAAATATGGGAAAAAGAGCGCCCAGGTTTATCCCCGAACACCCCAGCACTAGCGGCAAGGGGGCAGAAGCCGACGACTCGCCATCTCTCAGTATTGATAAACAGCCGCACATAAGGTAATATTTTAAATTCAAGCAGCATTGCTCAGTGCATATGAACAAGTTTTCAGCGCACAGGACAAACACGAGCGAGTTTTACTCAAAAATTACATCCCTAGTGCATTCATCCGCCACAAGGCGGGCACCCTTCAGAACATCCTTATAGTAATTTTCGGGCTTGCGATGCTCTTTCCCCGCTGGTGGCCCGTCCTTCACAAGCTTCTCCGCATCCAGCCTACCCCAGTGCACCTTAGCACGGGCAAAGGCCCTACGGGCACCTTCAATACAGACGGAGCGCTTGATGACTTCGAGCCTTGGACAGGCCTCCACCAGCCGCCGCACCAGCCCGAAATAGCTCCCAGGCAGAGCCTCTCCAGGCCACAGCCGAACTAGGAGGCCCTTCATGGCCTGTTCGGCCGCCTTGTGGAGCTCGACCAGTTGCTTCAGCTGGTCGCTCAGGGGCACGGGGTGTCCGGCCTCAGCATACTGAGACCAGAACACCTTCTCCGTCGAGCTGCCCTCCTCAGCTCGATAGAATGCGGCGGCATCGGATACACTCCGGAGAAAATCTGCAAATGCCCCTGGAGAGCTCCGAATTCGGGTAAGTGTCAAGTAACTCACGTTTATGTGTTTACTTTGCATAAAGAATGCCTTACCCGCCGATATCTTCTTCACCTCATCCAACTCCTGGAGGGTCTTCTGGGATTCGGCCTTGGCAGATTTGGCATTTTCAATAGCCACCGCAAGCTCGGACGCTTGCATCTTCGAGTCACGCTCCAAACTCTCATGTTTTTCCATGAGAGCCTGGAGCTCTTGCCGCACCTTGCCAACCTCGGCCTCATACTTCTCCCGCTCGGTGCGCTCCGAGGCCGAATTCTTCTCGGCCTCGTCCAGCGCTTGCTTAAGGGTCGCCACCTCAGACATGGCCCCTACAATAGCCATGATAATCCTGTCATTTTTTGCAATTGCACCTTTATATATATATATTTTTAACAAGGTATTTCTTACCTTCATTGACCTCGAGCTGCTTCTTGGCACGCTCGAGCTCTTCCTCGGACCTTTCGAGGTCCTGCTTTAGCGTGTCCACTTCCGCAGTCAGTGCGGCGGACGCAAGCAGGGTAGCCTGCACATGCATATTGACTCATTTTTGTTAGACTCCTACGAATTCTATTTGATCCTCTATTTGGCTTTTTTCTTCCCGAACGCCAAACAAAGCATCAGGGGCTACTGTCTATGCGGTACTATTATTTACACATTCTTTACTTACCTCGAAGCCTGTCAAAAGGCTAGTACAAGCTTCAGTCAGTCCGTTTTTTGCGGACTGAACCTTCTGGACCACCGCACTCATAATAGCGCGGTGCTCCTCGTCGATGGAGGCGCCTTGGAGCGCCTCCAGCATATTGTCCGGCGTCTCCGGTTGGACGGAGGCCGCCGGCACGGTGGACTTGCTCCTCTTGGAAGGAGGTCCCCCGCCGGACTTCGGAACCTTTGAAGGTTCCGGAGCGGTGTCCGGCCTAGAGCCGGACTTGGAGCCCTGGGGGGTTTCATCCCCTTTACTCCTGGAGTCCGGGAGGTCGCCTTGCGGCGCCTCCGGGACCACCTCCTCCCTGCTTGGAACCTGTTGGGACAACACCTCGGTGTCGTCCGTAGGGCGGGGGGAGGAAGCCATCGGAAGCGAGTTCACATCCGACGAGTCCAGTGAGCCGCTCGACGATGCGTCGAGCCGGTCTTTGGGTGGGCTGCATAAGCATATTCGACATAAGGGAAAGCTGTGCAATAAACGAATACTATGAACTACTCCGGTATCCGGATACTTACGATTTTGCCAGGGGCTTGGCCCTGGGCTGCCACTCATCTCCGCCGTCGTCGGCGTCGGCGGAGTAGTCCGGAGGAAGGGGTTTCCCCTTCTTGGACCCTCTGGCCTCCTCAGAGAGGGCGGCCTTCCTTTTCTTCTCTCCTCCCGCTGGAGGGGGAGAGGTCTCTTCTTCTTCCTCCTCGTCTTCGCGAGAGGAAGGCGCTTCGGGACCGTCGGATGATGAATCCGACACCTCCTGGCGCCGGGCGCTCTTTCGAGTCCTCGTGGCCCTTTTCGTGGCCTTCTTCTCCGACACCACATAGGGCGCCAGAACCAGCAGCCTCGCCAAGCGAGAGTCCGCTGGGCCTTCGGGCAAAGGGGTCGGACAGTTGATCTGTCCGGACCTCACCTGCCAATCCTGTCAGAGGAAAGGGAGCTTAGATCTCGCATAGAGTCAAACTATGGAAAACTGATACCCTGTAAAAGGAAAAAAAAACAGCTTACCGCGAGCACGTGACGCTGCGCGCTGAATCCGCGATCCTCGGTAGTGGATGCGGGAGCCTCGGCGCCCTTGAAAAGCATCCTCCAGGCATCTTCGTACGTCGTGTCGAAGAGCCTGTTTAGAGTTTGATGCTGCGTCGGGTCGAAGTCCCACAGATTGAAGGCCCGTCGTTGGCATGGGAGGATCAGGCGGATGAGCATAACCTGGACTACGTTGACAAGCTTGAGCTTCTTGTCCACCAGGGTTTGGATGCATGTTTGGAGTCCGGTCAGCTCTCCTTTTTTACCCCAAGACAGGCCTGTCTCCTTCCAGGAGGTGAGCCGCGTAGGGGGGCCGGATCGAAACTCAGGGGGTGCGACCCATTTGGCGTCGCGCGGCTCGGTGACGTAAAACCACCATGATTGCCACCCCTTCAGGGTCTCCACAAAGGAGCCCTCGAGCCACAGGACGTTGGCCATCTTGCCAACCATGGCACCGCCGCACTCCGCCTGGCTGCCGCGCACCACCTTCGGCTTGACGTTGAAAGTCTTAAGCCATAGGCCGAAATGGGGGCGGATGCGGAGGAAAGCCTCGCACACGACGATAAACGCTGAGATGTTGAGGACGAAGTTCGGGGCCAGATCGTGGAAATCCAGGCCGTAGTAGAACATGAGCCCCCGGACAAATGGATGCAGAGGGAAGCCCAGTCCGCGGAGGAAATGGGGGAGGAATACCACCCTCTCATGGGGCCTAGGAGTGGGGATGAGCTGCCCCTTTTCGGGAAGCCGGTGCGCGATGTCGTTAGCCAGATATCCGGCCTTCCTCAGCTTTTTGATGTGTCCCTCCGTGACGGAGGAGACCATCCACTTGCCTCCCGCTCCAGACATGACTGGAGAAGGTTGAGGTGGTGGTGCGAACTTGGGCGTTGGAGCTCGAGTGCGCAAGGCAAAGGAGGAAGAAGGCATGGGTGAAAAGGTGGATCCTTATCCCCTTATATGGGTAGACGCGACTACATGTCCCCACCAGCCTGGTAAAACTTGCTTATCTCCAAGCGCCGTAATCAAAGGCGCGGTTGGGTTACCCACGCCCGTATTGATGAGAATCCCGGAATAAGGGGGCACGATCTCTGCTTTGACAAGACGTGCCAAGGAAGCCGCCCTGCATGATGCGCTGAGGTGTGATAATTAAACGACTCAGATAAAGGCTTGGCCGTGGTGTGTCGCACCACAGAATACGTCAGCAGATTACATTTGTGTAAATATTATTCTCTCTATGGCAATATGTGGAAAACTTATTTTGCAAAACCGGACACTATCTTTGTGTTTAAAATCTTCTATGAAGTACTTGGAGGAGGAACCCGCCTTGCAATGCCGAAGACAATTTGCGCGCCGGACTCGTCATCATTGAAGCCTGGTTCAGGGGCTACTGAGGGAGTCCTGGATTAGGGGGTGTTCAGATAGCCGAACTATACCTTCAGCCGGACTCCTGAACTATGAAGATACAAGATTGAAGACTCCGTCCCGTGTCCGGAAGGGACTTTCCTTGGCGTGGAAGGCAAGCTTGGCGATACGGATGTTCAGATCTCCTACCATTGTAACCGACTCTATGTAACCCTAAACCTATCCGGTGTCTATATAAACCGGAGGGTTTTAGTCCGTAGGACAACATACACATCAACAATCATACCATAGGCTAGCTTCTAGGGTTCGGCATCTCTGATCTCGTGGTAGATCTACTCTTGTACTACCCATATCATCAATATTAATCAAGCAGGACGTAGGGTTTTACCTCCATCGAGAGGGCCCGAACCTGGGTAAAACTTCGTGTCCCTTGCCTCATGTTACCATCCGGCCTAGACGCACAGTTCGGGACCCCCTACCCGAGATCCGCCGGTTTTGACACCGACACTCCCCCCTTGGCGTGCCCTCCTCCTAGGCCGGCCACCTCTCCCCTTGCTCCTTTATATACAGGGGCAGGGGGGCACCTCTAGACACAACAGTTGATCATTGATCTCTTAGCCGTGTGCGGTGCCTCCCTCCACCATAGTCCTCAATAATATTGTAGTGGTGCTTAGGCGAAGCCCTGCGACAGTAGAACATCAAGATCGTCACCACACCGTTGTGCTAACGGAACTCTTCCCCAACATTCTGCTGGATCGGAGTTCAGGGATCGTCATCGAGCTGAACATGTGCTAGAACTCGGAGGTGCCGTAGTTTCGGTGCTTGATCGGTCGGGCCGTGAAGACGTACGACTACATCAACCGTGTTGTGCTAACGCTTACGCTTTCGGTCTACGAGGGTACATGGACAACACTCTCCCCTCTCGTTTCTATGCATCACCATGATCTTGCGTGTGCGTAGGAAATTTTTTGAAATTACTACGTTCCCCAACAGTGGCATCCGAGCCAGGTTATATGCGTTGATGTAATATGCACGAGTAGAACACAAGTGAGTTGTGGGCGATATAAGTCATACTGCTTACCAGCATGTCACACTTTGGTTCGGCGGTATTGTTGGATGAAGCGGCCCAGACCGACATTACGCATACGCTTACGCGAGACTGGTTTTACCGCCGTGCTATGCACACAGGTGACTAGCGGGTGTCAGTTTCTCCAACTTTAGTTGAACCAAGTGTGGCTACGCCCGGTCCTTGAGAAGGTTAAAACAGCACCAACTTGACAAACTATCGTTGTGGTTTTGATGCGTAGGTAAGAACGGTTCTTGCTAAGCCCGTAGCAGCCACGTAAAACTTGCAACAACAAAGTAGAGGACGTCTAACTTGTTTTTGCAGGGCATGTTGTGATGTGATATGGTCAAGACGTGATGAGATATAAGTTGTTGTATAAGATGATCATGTTTTGTTGAAGTTATCGGCAACTGGCAGAAGCCTTATGGTTGTCTCTTTATTGCATAAGATGCAAGCGCCAAATAATTGCTTTACTTTATCGCTATGCGATAGCAATAGTTGCGAGAGCAATAGTTGGCGAGACGACCATGTGACGACACATTGATATAGATCAAGATGATAGAGATCATGGTGTCATGCCGGTGACGATGGAAATCATGACGATGCTTTGGAGATGGAGATCAAAGGCACAAGATGATGATGGCCATATCATGTCACATATTTTGATTGCATGTGATATTTACCTTTTATGCATCTTATCTTGCTTTGATTGACGGTAGCATTATAAGATGATCTCTCACTAAATTTCAAGATAAAAAGTGTTCTCCCTGAGTATGCACCGTTGCCAATGTTCGTCGTGCCCAGACACCACATGATAATCGGGTGTGATAAGCTCTACGTCCATCTACAACGGGTCCAAGCCAGTTTTGCACACGCAGAATACTCAGGTTAAACTTGACGAGCCTAGCATATGCAGATATGGCCTCGGAACACTGAGACCGAAAGGTCGAGCATGAATCATATAGTAGATATGATCAACATAGTGATGTTCACCATTGAAAACTACTCCATTTCACGTGATGATCGGTTATGGTTTACTTGATTTGGATCACGTGATCACTTAGAAGATTAGAGGGATGTCTTTCTAAGTGGGAGTTCTTAAGTATTATGATTAATTGAACTTTAATTTATCATGAACTTAGTCCTGGTAGTATTAGCATATCTATGTTGTAGATCAATAGCTCGCGTTTAGCTCCCCTGTTTTATTTTTGATATGTTCCTAGAGAAAACTAAGTTGAAAGATGTTAGTAGCAATGATGCGGATTGGATCCGTGATCTGAGGTTTATCCTCATTGCTGCACAGAAGAATTATGTCCTTGATGCACCGCTAGGTGACAAACCTATTGCAGGAGCAGATGCACATGTTATGAACGTTTGGCTAGCTCAATATGATGACTACTTGATAGTTTAGTGCACCATGCTTAAACGGCTTAGAATCAGGACTTCAAAGACGTTTTGAACGTCATGGACCATATGAGATGTTCCGGGAGTTGAAGTTAATATTTCAAGCAAATACCCGAGTTGAGAGATATGAAGTCTCCAACAATTCTATAGCTAAAAGATGGAGGAGAATAGCTCAACCAGTGAGCATGTGCTCAGATTGTCTAGGTACTACAATCACTTGAATCAAGTGGGAGTCAATCTTCCAGATAAAATAGTGATTGACAGAATTCTCTAGTCACCATCACCAAGTTAGTAGAACTTCGTGATGAACTATAATATGCAAGGGATAACGGAAACGATTCCCAAGCTCTTTGTGATGCTGAAATCGACGAAGGTAGAAATCAAGAAAAGCATCAAGTGTTGATGGTAAACAAAACCACTAGTTTCAAGTAAAGGGGCAAAGGGAAGAAAGGGGAACTTCAAGAAGAACGGCAAACAAGTTGCTGCTCAAGTGAAAAAAAAAACCAAGTCTGTACCTAAGCCTGAAACTGAGTGCTTCTACTACAAAGGGACTGGTCATTGTAAGCGGAACTACCCTAAGTAATTGGCGGATAAGAAGGATGGCAAAGTGAACATATGTATATTTGATATACATGTTATTGATGTGTACTTTACTAGTGTTTATAGCAACCCCTCAGTATTTGATACTAGTTCAGTTGCTAAGAATAGTAACTCGAAACGGGAGTTGCAGAATGAACATACACTGGTTAAGGGTGAAGTGACGATGTGTATTGGAAATGGTTCCAAGATTGATATGATCATCATCACACACTCCCTATACTTTCGGGATTATTGTTAAACCTAAAATAAATGTTATTTAGTGTTTGCGTTGAGCATGAATATGATTGGATCATGTTTATTGCAATACGGTTATTCATGTAAGTTAGAGAATAATTGTTGTTCTGTTTACATGAATAAAACCTTCTATGGTCATACACCCAATAAAAATGGTTTGTTGGATCTCGATCGTGGTAATACACATTTTCATAATATTGAAGCCAAAAGATGCAAAGTTAATAATGATAGTGCAACTTATTTGTGGCACTGCCATTTAGGTCATATCGGTGTAAAGCGCATGAAGAAAATCCATGCTGATGGCCTTTTGGAATCACTTGATTATGAATCAGTTGATGCTTGCGAACCATGCCTCATGGGCAAGATGACTAAGACTCCGTTCCCCGGAACATTGGAGCGAGCAACAGATTTGTTGGAAATCATACATACTGATGTATGTGGTCCGATGAATATTGAGGCTCACGGCAGGTATCATTATTTTCTGATCTTCACAGATGATTTGAGCAGATATGAGTATATCTACTTGATGAAACACAAGTCTAAAAACATTTGAAAAGTTCAAAGAATTTCAGAGTGAAGTGGAGAATCATCGTAACAAAAATAAAAGTTTCTACGATATGACCGCAGAAGTAAAATATTTGAGTTACGAGTTTGGCCTTCAGTTAAAACAATGTGAAATAGTTTCACTACTCACGCCACCTGGAACACCACAGTGTAATGGTGTGTCCGAACGTCATAACCATACTTTATTAGATATAGTGCGATCTATGATGTCTCTTACCGATCTACCACTATCGTTTTGGGGTTATGCATTAGAGACGGCTACATTCACATTAAATAGGGCACCATCTAAATCCGTGGAGATGACACCATATGAACTGTGGTTTGGCGAGAAACCTCAGCTATCGTTTCTTAAAGTTTGGGACTGCGATGCTTATGTGAAAAAGTTTTCAACATGATAAGCTCGAACCCAAATCGGAGAAGTAAATCTTCATAGGATACCCAAAAGAAACTGTTGGGTACACCTTCTATCACAGATCCGAAGGCAAGATATTCGTTGCTGAGAATGGATCCTTTCTAGAGAAGGAGTTTCTCTCGAAAGAAGTGAGTGGGAGGAAAATGGAACTTGATAAGGTAATTGTACCTTCTCCCGAATTGGAAAATAGTTCATCACAGAAATCAGTTCTAGTGATGTCTACACCAACAAGAGAGGAAGTAAATGATGATGATCATGAAACTTCAGATCAAGTTACTACAGAACTTCGTAGATCAACCAGAGTGAGATCTGCACCAGAGTGGTACGGTAATCCTGTTCTGGAGGTCATGTTACTTGACCATGATGAACTTGCGAACTATGAGGAAGCGATGATGAGCCCAGATTCCGCGAAATGGTTTGAGGCCATGAAATCTGAGATGAGATCCATGTATGAGAACAAAGTATGGACTTTGATTAACTTGCCCAATATTGGCGAGTCATTGAAATTAAATGGATCTTCAAGAGGAAGACGGACGCTGATAGTAGTGTTACTATCTACAAAGCTAGAATTGTCGCAAAAGGTTTTCGACAAGTTCAAGGTGTTGACTACGATGGAGTTTCTCACTCGTATCTATGCTTAAGTCTGTCCGAATCATGTTAGCAATTGCCGCATGTTATGAAATCTGGCAAATGGATAAACAAAGCTGCATTCCTTAATGGATTTATTAAAGAAGAGTTGTATATGATGCAACCATAAGGTTTTGTCAATCCTAAAGGTACTAACAAAATATGCAAGCTCCAGCGATCCATCTATGGACTGGTGCAAGCATCTCGGAGTTGGAATATACGCATTGATAAGTTAATCAAAGCATATAGTTTTATACAGACTTGCGGTGAAGCCTATATTTACAAGAAAGTGAGTAGGAGCACTACAGCATTTCTAATAAGTATATGTGTATGACATATTGTTGATCGGAAATAATGTAGAATTATTCTGCAAAGCATAAAGGAGTGTTTGAAAGGAGTTTTTCAAAGAAAGACCTCGGTGAAGCTCCTTACATATTGAGCATCAAAATCTATAGAGATAGATTAAGACGCTTGATAAGTTTTCAATGAGTACATACCTTGACAAGTTTTTGAAATAGTTCAAAATGGAACACTCAAAGAAAGAGTTCTTGCCTGTGTTACAAGGTGTGAAATTGATTAAGACTCAAAGCCCGACCACGGCAGAAGATAGAGAGAGAATGAAAGTCATTCCCTATGCCTCAGCCATAGGTTCTATAAAGTATGCCATGTTGTGTACCAGACCTATTATATACACCGCCCTGAGTTTGGCAAGGGAGTACAATATTGATCTAGGAGTAGATCACTGGACATTGGTCAAAATTATCCTTAGTGGAATAAGGATATGTTTCTCGATTATGGAGGTGACAAAAGGTTCATCGTAAAGGGTTACGTCGATGCAAGTTTTGACACTAATTCAGATGACTCTAAGTCTCAATCTGGATACATATTGAAAGTGGGAGCAATTAGCTAGAGTAGCTCCGTGCAGAGCATTATTGACATAGAAATTTGCAAAATATGTACGGATCTGATATGGCAGACCCGTTGACTAAACTTCTCTCACAAGCAAAACATGATCACACCTTAGTACTCTTTGGGTGTTAATCACATAGCGATGTGAACTAGATTATTGACTAGTAAACCCTTTGGGTGTTGGTCACATGTCGATGTGAACTATGGGTGTTAATCACATGGTGATGTGAACTATTGGTATTAAATCACATGGTAATGTGAACTAGATTATTGACTCTAGTGCAAGTGGGAGACTGAAGGAAATATGCCCTAGAGGCAATGATAAAGTTATTATTTATTTCCTTATATCATGATAAATGTTTATTATTCATGCTAGAATTGTATTAACTAGAAACATAATACATGTGTGAATACATAGACAAACATAGTGTCACTAGTATGCCTCTACTTGACTAGCTCGTTAATCAAAGATGGTTATGTTTCCTAACCATAGACATGAGTTGTCATTTGATTAACGGGGTCACATCATTAGGAGAATGATGTGATTGACATGATCCATTCCGTTAGCTTAGCACTTGATCGTTCAGTTTGTTGCTATTGCTTTCTTCATGACTTATACATGTTCCTATGACTATGAGATTATGCAACTCCCGTTTACCGGAGGAACACTTTGTGTGCCACCAAACGTCGCAACGTAATTGGGTGATTATAAAGGTGCTCTACAGGTGTCTCCGAAGGTACTTGTTGGGTTGGCGTATTCCGAGATTAGGATTTGTCACTCCAATTGTCGGAGAGGTATCTCTGGGCCCACTCGGTAATGCACATCACTATAAGCCTTGCAAGCATTGCAACTAATGAGTTAATTGCGGGATGATGTATTACGGAACGAGTAAAGAGACTTGCCGGTAACGAGATTGAACTAGGTATTGAGATACCGACGATCAAATCTCGGGCAAGTAACATACCGATGACAAAGGGAACAACGTATGTTGTTATGCGATCTGACCGATAAAGATCTTCGTAGAATATGTGGGAGCCAATATGAGCATCCAGGTTCCGCTATTGGTTATTGACCGGAGACGTGTCTCGGTCATGTCTACATTGTTCTCGAACCCGTAGGGTCCGCACGCTTAAGGTTTCGATGACAGTTATGTTATGAGTTTATGAGTTTTGATGTACCGAAGGAGTTCGGAGTCCCGGATGAGATCGAGGACATGACGAGGAGTCTTGAAATGGTCGAGACGTAAAGATCGATATATTGGACGACTATATTCGGACATCGGAAAGGTTTCGAATGATTCGGGTATTTTTTCGGAGTACCGGAGAGTTACGGAAATTCGCCGGGGAGTATATGGGCCTTATTGGGCCACACGGGAATAAAGGAGAGAGGCCAAAAGGAAGGAGGCGCGCGCCCCCCCTCTGGTCCGAATTGGACAAGGGGTGCAGCCCACTTTTCCTTGTTCCTCTCCCCCTCTTTCCTTCTCTCCTACTCCAACAAGGGAAGGAGGAGTCCTACTCCCGGTGGGAGTAGGACTCCCCCCTTGGCGCGCCCTCCTCCTAGGCCGGTCACCTCTCCCCTTGCTCCTTTATATACAGGGGCAGGGGGCACCTCTAGACACAACAGTTGATCATTGATCTCTTAGCCGTGTGCGGTGCCCCCCTCCATCATAGTCCTTAATAATATTGTAGTGGTGCTTAGGCGAAGCCCTGCGACAGTAGAACATCAAGATCGTCACCACGCCGTCGTGCTGACGGAACTCTTCCCCGACATTCTGCTAGATCGAAGTTCGGAGATCGTTATCGAGCTGAACGTGTGCTAGAACTTGGAGGTGCCGTAGTTTCGATGCTTGATCGGTCGGGCCGTGAAGACGTACGACTACATCAACCGTGTTGTGCTAACGCTTCCGCTCTCGGTCTACGAGGGTACGTGGACAACACTCTCCCCTCTCGTTGCTATGCATCGCCATGATCTTGCGTGTGCGTAGAATTTTTTTTAAAATTACTACGTTTCCCAACACTTCGTACTTTCACTTCATTGCTTACTTAACTATGGCTCGTCTAGTGTAGACTACCTTCCGCTTCATATTAATAGGTTCATTTCTACTGTTTGTCTTCAAAACCCCCGTGTTTTGAAGACTTTCATAAAAATCGCCTATTCACCCCCCTCTTATCGATAACTAGCACTTTCAATATCTATTTTGTTGGACTCGCGAGAATAATATCATTGTATCTATCTTGCAAAATTCTTTCGTGTGTTATATTTTTTTCCACTATCTTTTACATATATTGCAAACACAAAATATAGGCCGACATCGTGCCCTTTGAAGACGAGTAAATAGCAAAAAAAAACTACCACATGGCGGGCTAGGGTTCAAGAAAACTACCACTTTCTTTAATTTTCCAAAATGGTACCACTATTTTGGTTCATTGTTCTAAAAAACCCTTGTGGCTAAACAATTAAATTTTAAGCTAGATTATGACAGCTCGGGCGCACTCATCAGGTTGACCGTTGACAGGTTATAACAAGTGGGGCCCAAACTTTTTTGAAATGTAATCGGGTCCCTATACAAAATTATAAGCAACTAGGTCCCTATTATTATTTTTAAAAGCAATCAGGTCCCTGTAAAAAATACAAAAAACTATCGGATGCGTGGAAAAAAACAAGCAATCGGGTCCTCGTCAGGCCGATGTGCTAGTCTGTCGGTGTTGCTCTAGCCGGCCATGGCCAACGACAAGCACCAGATGCTCGCCATGGTGTTGCCTGCATCTGGCTTCGCCCCGGCTGCTATGCACGGCGCATCTGGCGCAGCCTGGGTTGCTGGTCGCCGGGGCCACCCGGTGGTGCTGCTCACCCGCCCCGGCTGTTGGTCGCCGCGGCCTACCTGTGGTGTTGCTCGTGGGGGACTCCCCATGACGCGGGGGCTGAGCAGGCAGGCGGCGACGCGAGCCCCCGCTCGGAGCTAAGCACGCGGTCGTGGCTGCGACGGCCATGGCCAGCGGCAAGTAGCGCTGGCAGCGGAGCTCCAAGGGTTGCTGCCCTCTGGGTGCACGCGGGGTAGCTCCAAGGGCAAGCAGCAGCAGTGGAGCCTTGGAGTTGGCCGTCCGTGGTGGCGTCGGCCGTGGCTGCGCCGGCCACGGTGTGCCCTTCTCTCGGGAGAGAGATAAGGTAAGGAGAGGGAGAGAAGAAAGAGAAGGGGAAGAAGAGAGAGCTTACATGTGGGCCTTAAATGTAAGTTAATGGTCAAACAAACAGTCAATTTACGGTTTATTTAGGAGTGGGCCGATCTGTCATGAACCAGATCAATTTTAAATCACATGGTCATTTGGGTTTCTTGGAACGGGAACCAAAATAGTGGTAGCATTTTGGAAAGTTAAAAAAATGGTAGCCCGTAACGTGGTAGTTTTACGCCATTTACTCTCTGATGAAGACCTTGCGAAGTTAAATCTCATTGCATCTTTTTCAGGCGGAAGGAGTGACGATTCACTTCAAGAATAGAAGTAATTAACCAAGAACTTAATCTAGATAAGATCTGTCACACATGTTCCTTTCATCCCAGTGGCCACACCCACACACAAAATAAACAACACAACAGTGGAACCCAAACAAATATACCAGGCACAATAATTGCGTTACGTATACTTGTCGTGTACCACATACGAAGGTTGACCCCTACGAGTACGTATTATTCCCCGGACCTTTTCACCACGAATCTTTCCCTTGCAACTCGATCACATGCACGCCTATTCTATCCCGGGGACAGCCGCCGTCCATGTCACTGTCACAATATATATTTTGCTGGTGGATTTGATATATGGATGGACCGATTTGAAATATGTTTGTACGACCGGTGTGAGTCATGCACGCAAGACTCTGGCCGTGGAGAGGCAAAGGTCCAACTACAACTGTCCAAGAGCGCACCTAACATGGATGTGTCACGAATCACGTTTGATTATTATGCGTGCAATGATATAGTATATGTTGATTATTAATGTGTGTGTACTGGATGGGGCATTATTTGCAGTAGTGACGATTTGTGGCGAGGGAAGGGGGACATGTCTGGATATATAGGTCTCGGCAGCATGTGGATCCAATGATTGCTGCATCATAACATGCCATGGGATTGGTAACTTTATTGGATCACCTTTTACAAGCTTGTCTTTTGGAAATTGAATGTTGTCATAAGTAAAACTTTGGATGGAGTACTTTTTCCTAATAAAGGAAATTTAATTGGTTCAATCTTGGCATCAAGATGGTAGAAACTGGTGAGACATTTCAAAAGCCACATCATTTCTACATAACCAAAGAGCCTGACACAGGGTCGTCGCCCCCGTCGTTCATTCTTAGGGCATCTTTAAGGCGGATCCGCAAATCGCCCACATCTATCCGGATCAGGCTGTCCGGACCGCCGAAGCCATCCAATACGGGTTTGTGTCGATTCACGAGTCAGTCAGACGCGTTTTCTCCCGCAAACCAGGGACACAAGTGGGGGACATTTGCGGGAATCCAGACACCAGACACGTGGGACTTCGACACCCCGCGCCTCCATCCTTCCCATTTTCTCTTCTTCCTTATTTCTCTTTTGCCTTCACAGCCACTCCACCACCCCGGCCGCCACGCCACAACCCTGCCGAAAATCTACGTCTCCCTCACCTCTAGCGCTTCAGCAGGGCTCCACCCCGCTTCTCCTCCGTCGCCATTCAACCCTCTGACCGTCCCGCCGGGTACCGTCAGTTGCTATACTCACCATGGTTGGCAATTGTTCGATGAATCGTTGGAGCTAAAAAAGATCCCTTCTTCTTTCTAGCAACGGATTCCCATTTGAAGTACATATACGAGCAGTATGTTGAGTTGTCTGACGGATTGTTCGACGAGGAGTACTCTGATGAGATGGCGATGATGCGGGCGGTCTTTGAACGTGCGGAGGAGCTTGTTCGCAATTTAAAAGAAAAAAAGAAGGATCGGATGTATACGGCTACGGTTGGATGGCGGGAGGAAATTTGCGGTTTGCCGTTGGAGATGCCCTTAAGCACGAATAACTTCTCTCGGCAAAAAAAAAAAATCATAGGATTACCGTTTGTTGGGCTGGTGGAGTCGTGGGTGTCACACACATAAATTCCCCAATTCGTTTATACTTTGTGCAATGGAAATCGGATTTATCTTCAGTCTTAGTCAGTTCTAAGGTCACGTTTTAGGGAGCCGACACGTGTGCCAAAGCTTGGGTCATTGACCCTTATAATACTACACTTATGCATGGATTAGTACATAAGTAGGTCAACAGTTTTTTCGTATCAATGGTACGGCATAGCTAGTTCGAAATGGGGCCATGCATATGCAAGAAAATAAAAAAGAACTTCAGTCTTTTCGGTGCTCCCTTTCATTGCATATTCCGGCTTCCGTGGAAGGAAATCCGCCACACCGGTTCATCAAATTATGCAGGTTATTATATATCCGCCACACCTGTTGCGCTGATGCAGATCGAGCTACTTAATAAATCAGCAAAACACTTATCGTTAGATAAACCAGAATGACAGGTTATTTATTTCTGATTCACAGGGTGGCATTTGCCGGCCCTGGTGGTAGAGAGAGTGGCCCATTTTAATCAACAGATCTGCAAAGCAAGCAACATATACTGCTAGATTTCACTAAAAAACTAAAAATTGTCTAGTAGTAACAAACAACAAGGGTCAGGGGCATGGCTGGCGGGGCACCGGTGTGAGATCAGGAGTCTAGGACACATGAAGAAGAGGATGAACCCAGCTGTTGGAAGGCAGCTTCAGCTTGGTAGGCCGCTGATCCAATCCGCTCATGAGAAAGCCATGATATATATTTCAAGGACAAGTTGGGAAAATGGAGAATTGAGCGTGTGTTGGAGCTTCATCAGAAAGAAGCGGATCCCAACGCACTTGGAACTCCCTTGTAGAGCATCTACAGTCATTCTTAGTGAACATCGGCACAAGTGTCACTTTGACTCTTTGAGGATGGCATGAAGAGCTGCTTCCAAAATTGGCATGTGAAAGCGCTTATCATCCCCATCAGAAACTAGTACGGGTTTTTTTTTCTTTGGGTTTTTTTACGGTAGCTGTAGAGCAATGTTTTAGTAGCCTTGGATTTCTTTTAAAAAAAATTGAGAACCCTAAATTTTTTTTCTACTGAGAAATAAGGCATTGTTTGACAACACTCAACGTCTAGTTTCACCCTAGAGTAGAATGAGAAAGCATTGAGAAATTTAGTTTTGAGACAAAGTGCACGTAGAATGAAACCTTAGCTGACTAACATCAAGTGCAAAACGAACTAGGAACAAACATCCTAGAAATAAGATTTGCCTGCAGTCCTGCACAGAAAACCGCTTCAGTAAGTCCTAGCACACAACAAAGATGGCATGTTAAGAGAAGCCAAGATGCCATCAGAGGTAATGCACGAGACCATATCCAAGAGCTAACATGATTACAGTTCCAACATGCTCCCTCCGTTCAAAATCACTTGTCATGGTGGTTTTAGTTCAAATTTGAAACAAGTAATTTGGAACAGAGGGAGTACATCATAATTCCAATAGATTCTCAAGTTCAACGCTAACTCAACAATCATTTATTTCCACGTAGTAATACACATATCCTAGAGAGCACATTTATTCAAGTTCAAAATTGAATGGACAACTCACTCGTACTCAAAGAGCCTACAAGACTAGAATTACATCACCAACCGATAGTACATCACAGAACTACAGCGAAACACAAATCGCCATACTGGAGAAACCAGAACACCACAGAACAACAACTCTAGATCGCCAGTGTTCTTGCCAACGGCAGCCCCCACCCACCACCAGCATTCATCTCAAATCTTCTGGAAGCGGAACTAACACATCCAACTACACTCATCAACCATTCGGAGGCGTCCGAAAACAAGTTTTGCCTCGAATAACAGAGAAGACCGCGAAAAAGTTTTACAAAATAATGGTTGACTCAGATCGAAACCCGACTCAGATCAGCTATGGTCGGTTACAGCCGAATAGTATCCTTCTATATATGTACTTCAAGAGAAACCGATATCATGCACATTCTGAATTGGATGCGTTGGTATCATCTGATCATTTAAGGACTTTCTTGACTTCCTCAACAAACTGTGCTCTCCTTGAGGGATCCATCTGAACAAGTGACCAAAGAAAAAGCATTAACATTATTTGTTAAGACACTATATATACATAAAATGGCAACATTTCATTCAACCACAATAATTACTTTCAAGTAATAAAACAGTAAGTATGCTCACCTTCTCTAGTAGCATAGAAAGACCCTGTGGCAAGGCTTCTAGATCTGGACTGGAGTCTGCAACATCTGAGAGCAACTGAGATACCCTTTGAGCCCTAAGTTCTTTGATATACTCCTGGTAGTTTTCAGGGTTTTCCCTCCAGGCAACAAAAGCATCGTCATCATCCCATTCAGTGCTTGCTGCTTCAGCTCCCTTAGAAGCCAAGTACCATTTCTGGATCAGCTCGATTGCTGATTGGTGAGAGAACTGCTTGCCACTTACACCTCTAATTTCCTTTGCAAGAACGTCCTCGGATATCCTCCTCCTTAATCTCTTGTAGAAGAAAGACCTAGAATCTTCCCAGTCTACAACCTTCTTAATCACACCCTTAGCAGCCATTCTAAGGGAAGTGTCATGCAATTCAGCAAACCGCACCGCAATTTGAGTATACAAAGGCAACAACTGTTTCTTCCGGGCTTCTATGCTCTTCTGAAGGGATTCTGACTCAGATAGACTTCCATTTTCATGCTTTGCTCCCAGGAGTTTTGCCTTCAGATTTATCAATTCTGGGTCAAGCCTGCCCATGCACTCTTGGAGTTCCTCTGACCTGAACTTGATCTCAATCAACCCTTGAGGTTCAAGAACATTACCCTTTGCAGTCCTCTCAGCATAGAACTCAATTCGATCTGGATTTATCTTGCTATCAATCACGACCCAAGCCCCTCCACGTAGCTCTGCAGCCTTGGGGATATATACAAAGGCAGGCTGATTGTATGTCCTAAGGTTCTCAACAATTGTTGACCCAGCCTGAAGGATTCCTTCAAAAAGATCTCTTTGCCCACCAGAGAAGCCTCTCCAGTTAGCAAGGATGAACAGAGGTAATCCTTCACGGTTGAAGTCCAGCATTGCTTGAGCTGTCTTAGTAGCTGAATCTGGAAACCAGACTTGCCCAGCACGAGGAACAGACCGCTCATGGGAATCAAGCTGGCCTGGATCAGCAGGGATGAGCTGCATCATAGTCTGTGTCTCCACAGCTATAACACCCACCGGAATCCCTCCGAGTTTCGCTCTGCCAGTAACTACTGACTTCGCCCATCCTTCAAATGTCTCCACAAAACTGTCTTTGTCGAACATGCCTCCCAACCATTTCCCTTGGTTATCATCAATGCCACTGATGGCTGCACGAGGATCACATGTATTCTCAGGGATATATGCAACGGGTCTGTCAGGTGGGTCCAAAGATTTTGTAATAGGAAGAGGTCCACCAATGTTGGCAGGAACATAGCTGAGCCACCTCAATATATTAGACACACCTTCAAGGTCATCTGAAACTGTCAGATGGACAACACCGTTTGTCGCCATAATTTTGGGGCCACCCAACTGCATGTGGGAGCTGTACACTTCCCGGCCAAGAAGCTTGTTCAAAGCAGAGAACCCGGTTAGGATAATGGGCTGGTCAGTACGCTGTATGCACCGTATGCCAAGTCGAGCAAGATATGCTCCTATTCCAACAGTCCGTCCAGTCACAAATGTAAGCGTAAATGTCTCCTCATAGGCCCTAGAATAGGCACTGGCAATAGCAGCACTTCCATGTATGTTCTCCACACCTAGCCCATCCTCCTTCCCCACAACAGAATCAATAACCCACCTAATTTCACCATTATCAAACTGCATCTTGTGCGCTATAACAGAAGTGCTAATACGAGCATGGTCTTCTTCAGTCAGATAAATGTACTGAAACCCACGTTCAGGGCTGCCATCATCAGACCATCCAACACGGAAGCACGATTTTACTTCATCTGCTATGCCGATCCGAGCACCAGAGTTTGCTGCCAAGTAGATAAGAGGAAGCTTCCTCTCACAAGCTAGGTTGGTAACAGTTTCAAAAAATGCATCTTCCCTTGGACCAAACGATCCAGCTCTAAAAGTAATATCATTTGCGATGACAACAATCTGCCTGCCATTGGGATATTCAGGAGTGGACATGTCCAAGATCCAAGCTACCATACCAATGTCATTGAGCCCAGCAGGACGCTCCATAGGAATTACAGGAGTGCCCCATGACCCATTCTTTTGAGCAAACACCAGCTCCGTTGCTTTAACATAACATCGGTTATTGTCACTAGAAATGTTAGACCATGACTTCTGCACTGCAGTTTCAAATGCCTACATTTTTGAGTACTTGTCAGCTTTTGGACACATGATATCACTAAGAATCTGCTAACACAATACATACATGTATAGAGATAGAGAGGGAGATACTCACCAACGGAAAATCATAGCAGTATGTAGTTCTGTTGTTTCTAGCGGAGCAACGTTTCAGATCAATAACACTCAAAGGCTGATATGGAGTATTCAGTGCAACGCCATGCAAAGGACCAGATGACGATGGAGCAGAGTGGTATACTAGTTTCTGTGATTCTGTATCTTCAACCTCACGGTAGATCTAAAAGCATTAAAAACACAATGAGCTTCCAAACATAATTAGGTGGGAATGACAACTAAATGATCATAATAGTTCTATGAATAAATGCTACAAGTTCAATTTAGTTTGATTGGTTACACACAGAAAAACAAGATGCAAGGGGAAGGAACTTACATCGACAGTGCAGGTGTGACTAGTAACATTGGTTGTTACAACTCTCCAGGTACCACTTGCAGGCCCATCGCTGTCCAACTTAAGTTTCGCCTCCCATTGGCATACAGAAAGATGATGCATCCTTGCACCCACAAGTTCATGTATCTGTAGAGCCATTTCTTTCAGAAGCGAGCATGCAGTAGCTTCATCTTGGCCAATATCCACAACTTTGTTCCTGAGTAAGATGAAAAGTTCATTGAAGGCAAAACACAAGAGCAAGACCTATTATGTGCCACCAAATGAACAGTGTGCAGGCTTACCCTGAAACAGGAACAAGATCAAGAAGCTTTTGCTCTTTCAATATGCACAAAAACATATGAGAGTGACCTGTCCTAATCGCGTGAAGCTCCAACTCTTCTATAGCAGTCATCAGCGATCTTAATATGCTGCTCGATGTAAATGAAAGAGATTCCTCAGCTCCTCCCACCTCAACATCACTGATGTGGCCTGATGTGAATTTGTTGGAAGCACCGGGTTGCCTGACAAGAGTTCGGAAAAACACCCTGTGCAACATTTTGGGGTTTTCTGTATTTCTAAGTGTGTATATGTTCCACTGACGATCACGTGACGGTGTATACTTCACCTCATTGTATCCTTTCACTTTCAACTTACCCTGTAACCACAACAGGCTAAATAAATACAAATAGCAAACAGGATAATTAAAGCATATGGACTATGGAGTGTATCAAACAACACGCAGGCATTTTGATAGTCACATACCAACTCAAGAAGAGCAGAAAGAGGAGGCTCCACATGCCGGAGAACCGGCTCTTCCTCATAACAAAGCTTTTCATCCGACAAGAGGAAGGTATGGCACATAGGCATGAGTGCTCCATCCCTTTGAACAATGCAACTAATAACCTTCACACCAGCATCACGGAGATCAGCTGTGACAGTATTTTGTTCCAGTGTTGCAGAAAGTTTGTCTATCCTGACTTGAGCTTGATCGTTATCACCACTGAAAGGAATGAGTTAAATTATTAAAGGAATTATTCCACCAAATATTAACAACCAGATACAGCTCATTAGCACTAATATTGCACATGAACATACCTGTCTTCAGTTCCATGCATTTGATTATCAGCACCCAATAAAGCAATATGCATTATGTTACCCTCAGAGCTTGCATAGCGTGATGTATCCTTTAGTGCAGCTCCAATTGCTGCTGATACAGATTCTAACGACTTCACAATAACCATAGCACCCAATCTCTTCTCTGAATGCGCTTCAGCGAATTCCCATAAAGCAATAACACCAGATTCCTGATATTTCAGCTGGATACTATCCTTGACAAGATGAGGCTGAAAATGGTTTTGGTGTTAGCCAACTTGAAGAGCAGTAAGATGTAGTAAAATCAAATATTTCCACACCTAGATTCTGCCAGATTTATTTTAAAGAAGCATAAGCATCTTGTTTCAATAGGAACTTTAGTGTATGCTTCCTAGAAATGCAAAGGGAGAGTATGATCAAGTCCAAAAAATGATTTTATGTAATACCTGGTATAATCGAGATATGTACGTCTCGATCACCCTCTGCTGAAGAGTGTGATCACTACAATCAAACAAAGAAACCAGTGCATCTTCAACTGGCAGCGGGGCAGTCACTAAATCTCCCATGATCTCACTAATGGCCGTCCTTTCTTCAGTAAACATCTCAAGTTCTGAAAGGCTCCTTGCAATGCTTGTGCGGAGCTCACTAAGCTTGGTTTGTTCAAGAAGCTCGCTAGCTTTAAGGGCCAACTGCATTTATTATGACGTAAGTAATTCATTAGACTAAGATATCAGAAAAGTATTATTCAAAAGCTTCCATTATTTTAGGTTGCCATTGTCACCTTATAATATCTTTTGTGATTGAGGGAAGAAAAGCGAGTCAACTGATCCTTGTAGGCAGCAGGGTTTGGATAGACCAGTTTCTCCATGAGTGTTAGTATCAGCTTAGTTTTGTTTCTCACACCCTACAACAAAATCGAATTTTAAGGAATGAAGACTGCTTCAGTAATCATTTGCAATAAGCCATCAGATCACAAAACATTTACCTGGTGAGACAACACAATGTCTACAACCTTCTGGAGATCTTTACTATGTTGTTGGCGCAGGCGCTCAATCACATCAGACTACAAAACATGACAGTTGAAGGAAACAAATAAGCAGAAAGCGTTTCTAAGGAAACAAGACATAAGCCATATGCAAACTATTTGCTACCTTTTTTACACCTAAAATCATTAGCTACTTAATTACTGATAGATTCTGGTGTGAACTATAATATGTGCATGAACATTAGTTGATAATGTTCTCATAAATAAAAGGGAAAAAGGAATATCCTTTTAAAGCAATGATATCTAGTAGATCTGAGTTTTGGAATGTCAGATAACCTGAATGCCATCACTGAATAGTTCCTCAACCGAGAGATAGTCCTCGAAAAGGGACTTCACAATAAAGTGTGCATGGCTTTCTCTGCCACCCTCATATGACTTCAGTAGGCTCATAAGAGGCTCAACAAGCCTCTCATTTGTAGCAATTTCCTTCTCAGAACCATGTGCAAGATTTTCCTACAAGAAAACATGTTACAAAAAGCAGTAGAAGTTCTAGACAAGGATATCATAAAAGAAACCTAATACTGACCTCGATTATCTCTCTTAGCATCTTGGAAGGGAAATCCTTGCTCTTCCCATGGCCAACATTTAACTTATATTCACTGTATTTACCCTCCAACTGGTTGCATAAAAAGTTGAAACCGTTATGGTAGAACACAAAAAAAATATAAGATCAATAAGCAAAAACTGGGTTAAAATCAAATGAGAACTTCTGAGCTACAGTGCAAATTGATGAGATGAAGTATCAAATGTTCCAAGCTAAGAAGAATTAAAATGAAATATTTCAAGTTTTGATTACATTATTAGGAAAAGGCAATTTTAGAAGTTACACAATAAGCTACGGAAAATTACCGGTGATTGGACAATGTAAAATGAAAATTAACAAGATATAGTGACATGATGCTTATGCAAAGTGATACAACCCTTCTATATAACCAATTAGAAATCCACATGGCAGATTGAAATCTACCCAGACGCTACATATCACGTCTATTATCACATACCTCGCTCTTAAGAAGCCTTGGAAGTCTAGTTGCTAAAACAGACATAAGCTCTTCCCATTGTAGGAAAGGAAGCTCAGGAGCATCTAGACAGGATACCAGATCTTGTACAACCTGAAAAGAAAGCCGGGTATAATGAAAAAGGTAAACAAATGCTGAACAAATAGGTATGATCGGAAAAAATCAAACCAATTGCTGAAAGAGAGAAAAACAGCACAAGGATAAAAACAATCTGTAAAGTAGTGACCATGATTAACATACGAGAAAGAGCACCCAAATTCAGATTTTCCAAGACAGGCATAATAAACTTCCATAGGTTACAAACAGTTTTGTAGCATAAGGGAGCCAAAGTCAAGGAGGAATTAGGGATAATCCAGAATTCATAACAAAAAAAAGGTGCTTGAGGAGAACAAGAAACACGTGACAAAAAACCAGAAATATAGGTACTGCAAGGTTCTTGATGTTTACTTTGTTGATCGGGTGATCATATCCTGCAAGGACCATCCGAGCAGCATTCAAGCTTGTGGCACATCTTTTGTGAACTTGACCAGAAGCAGCAATAGGAAGGCTCATTTCTGGGAAAGACCCGTTAAATGGCTCAGCTCTCTTCACAGCAGAAGGGTCATCAAGATCAAGTCTTGCTATAAGATCACCAGCCTAGAAAAAATATATTAAGTTCAGATACTTTACGTGCAATTGTTATGTACAGCAGAAGCAATGGAAACGTTGTGATGTAACCTGCATAGGCTGGCCCTCAGACAACAAAACATTAATGACACCAGCAGCAGGTGACAAGAGGGGCATGCACATCTTCATAACCTCAACTTCCGCATATGGTACATCAGCTTCAACATGAGCACCATCGGCAACCAAGAAACGAAGAAGTTTGCAGGGTGTCTCAGCTAATAACCTTGAAGGATCGTGATCATTCTGCAAGAACGATGTGTCATTTATTTACACAAGGATACAATGTGGCATGATCAAGAATCATTAATTATTAATAGTTCCTTTTTTATCACCATAAAATTGATGCAGTAACATGATGCCCTAGAAGGTTCATGACATAGTTTATTACAGCTTGATTATAATAAATTCTTGATTAAATTTGTAATAAACACAAAGCATTGTGGTCGGTAGTTGCTCAGATTAAGAAACAGAAGTAGCAATATAAAAACTGGAGCCCTATTAAATTTTTTACAGCTATGTAACTTGTCTTTACATCACAACTTCACAAGACATGCCATTGATAACGCTTATCATTATGACCTGGTTTGTTTGGCTGCTTAGGTAGTCACATTTACCACAATAGCAGCTTGTTGTGACATCAATTAGTCCATAATAATGACTTAATTGTGGTTTCTTATGGCACATGACTAGAAATAAACATCGTAATTAAATTTCTTTAAATGAAAGTGGAAAGAAATGAATGCTAATGAAGCGAATGACGTAAAAAGCCACAAATAGGGCTGGAAAATATCAAATCAAACACCAAGATTAGTTAGAAGGAAAGGAACAAACAGACAATTATTACCTGTAACAAGCATGTCTTTCCATCAATTAGAAGCCGTGTACCACCGGCCTCTTCTTCAGCATAAATTACATGGCTGTTTCCATCCAACTGAAGAAATTACAGCTACTGAATCAGAACTCTTTCACCAGTACTTCACAACATTATATATCATACTTATGGACAGGTATAAAAACAAGACAAAATCACCTGCATTAAAAGTCCACCATCACATAATGTTTGGACATTTGCTTCAATAACTGATCCATTCATTCGCAATCTGTAGCTACCCTGTCCGCTCCTTATAGTTTCAATCTGTGACATGGTGTAGATGAGCGTCAACGATAGCTGTTACTTCATTACAACGACTCATTTTTTTAAAGGAATGTAAGACTTACTGTATATTTGCTTTCCTCTATATTCAAAGAAACAGTTGAATGGACAAGGGATATATGCTGCACAAAAGAAATTGGTCAACATTCAACAACATTCATCTTCAAGCAATATCCAGAGTTTAAGCCCATTAAAACACTACCTTTGGTGGAATCTGACCCTTGACGAGATAGCTAACATATTCAGAAACAGTGTCTGTGTTGCTCGTTATTGTTTTCTGCAGCACAAGACAGTGATTTGCATTAAACAACTAATTGTGTTTTTCGCAATTGGTTTGACAAAAGCTGCAGTAAGAGGGGCATAGTTTCTTACATATAGAGCTCCTCCAACCACTGAAATATACCAGGGAGGTCTCTCAGCTTGGACTCGCATTGCTATTCTGTTATCCAGCCAGCCAGTATGAATCCTGTTTTCTTTGAAGTCTGAGGCCTGATTTAAAGATACAGAAAATTGAGGCATGGGATAACTTTAAAGGAATGCCAGATGTAAAATGGTTGTATTACATCAAAAGCAGGGATTCAATATACAGGTAGTATTTCTTACATTCAAGAGATCAACTGTGTAATCAACATTTGAATGAATTTCTCCACGAATTTGAATCTCTTTTAGCGCAAGAGACATGTTGGTTATTGCTGCTGCTCTAGACACTCCATATGCAAAAACATGTCCTGAAATGAAAAGAGTAATCTTCCAAACGTAAGGACCAATACAAATAGCAAAGAGGAATATTCACAGGGTCAAATTTTGCATACCAAACTGAGAATCAGCAAATTCATGAATGCCTCCACCGGACTGAAAACAGATAAAAGGGGGAACAAAAATGTGTTCGATTTGGTTAATACTTGGTCAAAGCCCAACTCAACAATATAACAGTGCAACAGAGCCATGAACAGCTTACCTTAACAGAGAAATAGGCCCAAACATTTGGCTTGCTTTTAAAACTGATCTCCTGAATTATAAGAAAATCAAGGTCCGGTCAGTTTACAAATCTAATGTGCTAGAACCATAGACGGCATCATGAAATCTCACCTTTACTTTTCCACCGGTAGGCTTGAATCCGTCATCTGGATCCTCACTGGTTATCCTAACTGCTACACAATGACCCTTTGGCCATTGAGAATCCACTTCATCGAAGTTAAATGGAGTAGCAAGAGCTGCTGTTGTCCTCCAAATGTCATAGCCTCCTCCATTGTCCATTCCATAGAAACGTCTGATCTCTGTATAAGGAGAAAGTTAGGCACAGAAATAACATGGGAAAGTAACTAAAAAACTTACAATAATATAATTATTACCTGGAACCTGCCAAAGGGGTATACCCATTCCAACTGCAACTTGAGCTGCAGGCAAGTTTACTTCAGCTATCCACTCGGTGACTGGATGCTCAACCTGGATGTATGCCATTTAACAATGTAAATAACTGACGACAAAAAACTAAGTCCAGAGGAATGTTCAAAAGAATATACCTGCAACCGTGGATTAAGTTCCAGAAAATAGTATTCACCAGTCTCCATGCTGTAGAGATATTCAACAGTAGCAGCACCAACATAACCCACAGCCTTAGCAAGCCTCCTTGCTGCTTGCTCTAGCTCTTTCACTGTCTCGCGAGGAGCAACAGTAACTGGTCCTTCCTCAATAATCTGGTATAAACAAAAAATGGACGCAATTGGTCCTTTTGATAAACAACTACAAGTATGAAGTAGAACATGCAATACACGTGATGTTTTCAGATCTGGACCAGCGTTACCTTTTGGTGTCGCCGTTGCACACTGCAGTCACGACTGTGAAGCGCAGCTACATTGCCATATTGATCACAAAGCAACTGAACTTCAAGATGTCGACTCTACAAAAGAAAAAAGGGGAGGATTAAAACATAATATACCATATGAGCACATGTTCCAGCATACATTTCTAGCCTGCAAGGAATAACATATGAAGCTTCCAGGCGTGTAATATACAACTCGGGAATAACATGCTTGGAAAAAATGCAACTTGCTGAGAAGTCTAACCTGAGATGCAAGTCTCATGATAAATATTGGGGAGCCAGGAACTTCACCTTGCACTTGCTTAAACAGTGCTCTGACATCATCGTCATTATTAACCTGCAACAGATATTGAGTTAATATGTTGAAAAGGTTAGAGCTAACTCTGGGCATAATATATCACACAACAACCCCACACAATCTTTCAAATATAGTCCAATCAAATGAATGATGTACCTTTCGGATCCCTTTACCACCACCACCCCATGATGCTTTAATCATGGCGGGATACCCAATCATCTGACAACTCGCAAGTGCTTCCTCTGTAGTACTAACACAAGCTTTCCTATACATCTCCGCAGGTATCGAGTCCAAACAAACTTCTAATGGAATTTCCACCTATAATATAGTGTCTTTCGGTTATTAAATGTGTCCAGTACAAAGATCAGACGATGAGTTATCAGAGAATGTGAGATTCACCTGTGATCCACTCCAAGGAAGAGTCGGAACCCCTGCTGCTTGAGCAATGAGAGCTGAACCAACCTTGTCACCTAGTGCGTTCATTGATGATGATGGTGGCCCAAGAAAAACAATTCCGTTTGCATTTAGTGCATCTGGAAGTTCAGGATTCTCAGATGCATGGCCCCAACCAGGCCAAACAGCAGAAACACCGGTTCTCACTGCTATCTGCAACAGCAAAATTGTCATGTCATGCTAAATGAACAACTTGTGCATCGGTTGCACATCAACGGATGAGCAATACTAACCTCCACTATGAGTTGGACATTTGCATAGTTGTTATTGTTTGTTCCACCGGGTACTTCAACAAATTGATCAGCAATTCTAATGTGCTCTGCATTTATCCTCATGTCTTCTGGAGTAGCCATAGCTATCAACTGAATTGCCTTCTCTGACCCAAATGTTTCATTAGCCCATGTTCGGACACTCCGCATGAACTTAGCTGCTGCCATTCCATTGTTCGCAACTAATACACTGTGAATTGGTGTTTTGCCGCCCAATGCCATACAAAATTCAACAACCTTAGACAGCGAAGCATGCCTCCCATTATGTGCTTCATTCAGTATCCCATTCATTTGGTAGGAGCCCCTGGGTTCTTCGGACCCACTAGAGAAAAAAGAACAAATTCATTACGATGGTGACCATAACAATATAACATAACAAATACTTGGCTACTATAAATCGAAAACTTCAAATGAGCTTTCATCCGTCATGTGGGTACAGGTTTCAGATGGTAATTAAATTATTATTTTTAAAATTATAGGCAAAAGGCTTTCTGAAAATGATTCCTAAGTGCACAAAAATACTCCATGCAGTGCAACAGTGATGTGCCTGAGCAAATGCATTGTGTATGGCAACTATAATGTACTCCCTCTGTAAACCAATATAAGAGTGTTTAGATCACTAAAATAGTGTTCTAAACGCTCTTATATTAGTTTACGGAGGGAGTAGTTCAGTAAAAATCTATAAAAATATATCAAATGCAATTCAAAATATCAGCATGTGCGAATAATAAAATAAGCATAATCTATAATAATTCTATATTAAATTATAGATATTTTTCCATTTTAAAGAGAGATGCTAATTCTAATTTTAAAATGCTAAAGTACTTACTGTGAAATATCCACTTCCGGAGCTGATGTGCCCTCCTTTGGGAGGTCAATGATGCCGGCAAGACCTACATCCAGATATGCATTAGAAACTGAGCAAGTTTACACGATAGCTAAGAAGAAGCACAGGTGACAACTTTATGAATGTTATTGTTCTTCATGCTAGTAAATTATCAGAAAAGGTTTCTAGACATTCTTCTCTTTTAGAAGTATTATATAAGGAAAATGACTCAGTCATACATAACTAATATGCTGCTTATATGTATTCTTGCACTTTCATGTTCCTTCCCTTATAAAACATCATTTTGAATATTAAACATTCCTTCCACTAAAACCATTTAATCAAGAAAAACTGGGCTTTACTCATTACTCGTTATAAAAAAGTACTATCGTATCACATAAAAAAATTGTTAAATATTGCTGCAGTCATTTGCATCTTTAACGAGGTCAATAACCGCCATTCTGTGATCTAGCATTGAGATACCTTACACTAAAACCAACATGCTCTCAGTCAATAAAAGTATCTACACAAGTCTGAGGATGACAACAAAGTGTAGTTTGTAGAAAGGAAATGGTTTTCAGGTTGTTACCATGGCGAATAGACTGGTTAGGGTCTGACACGCCTCCATCGCCTCCATCCCTTAATGACTGAACACGACGACTTTTCTTCTTGGAGGTTCTAGAAGGGGCAGATGGTTGGAATGCAGCACCAGCTGAATTTACCGGGCGAATAGTGGATAGCGATGGTGTTGTTGAGGCATTAAAGCCGACGATGGGCAAATGTGTGGATCCCATCGTCCTCCCTTTGGACAAACAGCGCAGATGCAGTGTTCTTCAAAGAGACAGTGCCATCAAAGGTGTGTAAACCCCAGGTCTTGGAACCTGACAGATGCATGTGAATACAAATTGTTAGTTCACAGAGACAAGACACAAGTACTTTATGGGCTAATTCATGACCTTCCTCTGTAAGTTTGAACATCCAAGATGCTCTTGACCAAAACAGATAACGTGTGCAATTACTCCTATGACACAGGTTCGTACAAAAAGTACAAGGCAAATGATTCTAAGCTTTCACAGCTAATACATGCAGCCAAAAAAGAAAAGATGGCAGGTAAAGTAATACAGCAGCTAGATCAACAGGTGAGAGGGGGAGAGAAGGGAAAAAACAGCATCTACCATTTCCAGCTCAATACTAACACTCAAAGTGCATTATGACAGCCGGTAGCATCAACACGGCAGAAACAACACCTGCCTCACATGCGTACGGCGGCAAACTGACTACAACACTGGACCGCGCTACCCATGTATGACCGTGTCGTTGTGCAACCACCCTGGGTGAGCTTGCACTCAGCATGAGCATGTGTCCATGGAAGCACACCGTCCTAACCTAAGAAATACAGTGTTAGGCACGCGCAGGGCACCTCCAACGAGCCACACCAGCCATAATCACCGATAATTGTCTACTGTGCATACAGTACGGGAGCCACATTCCATAATTACTCCCTCCATGAGCACTCATGAACACGAAGCATGCCAGCGCAAGCTCCGAAGAACCCAATCCCAAGCTCCGCGTAATTTCAAACACCTAGTACAGTAAGTCCCGCGCGGGGCAGAACCCTTAAACCCTCTCCCCGCCACCCACGGACGAAGCACCCTAAGCAGTGCCCCAGCTCGGCGCGCGGGAAACAGAGCAACGGCGGACCAAGGCGGCCGGGCTCACCTCCGGGAGCGGAGGCGGATCGGGCGGCGGATCTGGCCTGGCCTGACCTGACCTGACCTGGGGGGAAGCGGCAGGGGGAATGGGGGGAGACGCGA
>NC_041382.1:37973744-38035623 GCF_002162155.2 Triticum dicoccoides
CTCGGGGGCGGCGGGGGCGGACGGGCCGACGCGTGCTGGGCGCTGGCGCGTGGCGGAGCGGACGAGGGGCTGGATCTTAGCGGCGGCGGCGGCGCGCACGGTGCCGGAGACGGGGGGAGAGTGGAGCGCGGGCGGATATCCCGAGGGGGTGAGGGGAGAGGGACGGAGATGGGGGCTGTGCGGCCTAAAATAATAAATTCCCGGCCCTCTTCGGGGACTCCGCCTCCCCCTGGCGCCCCCGCACGTGACGCCCATCGCCCCGCCAAGCGGACGGCCCCGATCCGCCCATCCGACGGCTCCCACGCTGCCCCCTGCCCGCCGCGCTGGCCGTGGGGTTTGGGTTTTGATTTTTCTCTCCTTGTGATTGTGATTGTGATGGGTCGTGGTCGCTCGCTCTCTCGCGGCGCGTCTTGGCGTGTCCCGGTTTGGAGGACGGTGGCAGGCGGCCGTAGGGGGAGAACGTCATAGGTGGATTAGAACAGTGTCGTTGTTGGATTAAGGTTTAGTGGTTGGGCGGATTGGACCTGCCCCGATCGTGACATTCCTTCCTGCCATGCGCAACGTCGTCGCCACCGGAGAAAACAGTGTGTGAAACACGTGTGCCGTTTCTGTTGTTGGAGCTGGTCGTCGTCGTCGTCGACGATGTCGGGAGGTTCTGTTTATGGGCACGCGTAATTTCGGGGAACACGTCGACTTTTCGTTGCTGTGCGCTCGTGGCTTTGGGTGGTGTTCGATCATGGTTGGCGATTGTGGCGTCCGTTCGACATCGTCCTATCGTGCTTATGTAAAATATATAAGTACATGATTCCTAGGTTTTAATTGGGAGCCATAAACGGTTTTGTTAATGTACGCGCTTGAACCCTTTTTTTGGCAGGTCCCGTGTATCTTTGGTTTTAACTCGTCGGTGGTGTTCGGTCATCTTGTTGAAGGGGGTAGGCGATTGTATGTGATCTTTCATGGTGCATACTCTGCACCCGCCTTATCCCATCGCAATTGTATGCCGACGTGTGGGCCACAGTACCTCCTTCACAATGATCACGTCGTCTCTTGATCATGCCAGCACCCTTCCTTGTCTCAATCCAATTTCCCTCGCCCCTTTCCTCATAACCCTATGTTTACTTCCAATGTGCTGGCAAACGGCGTTGCCTTGCACCTAGCACAGAAGCAACGTCATCGTTGCTCCAACATGAGGGGCACAACCGTTTCTTTCCCCCGAATACCCGAAATCTGGGCATGAACCTCCTCTCGCCACTTTAATGGATGTTGGTTGTCGCCATGATTAGGTTAGGGTGAACTCACTTGGTTCCTCCTCCTTTGTCATCGGAATACATGCGTTCATGTTCTATTCTGTAGGTCTAAGCTCACCTAATAATGATTCTCGACATTTAATTTGGATTTTGAAACTTTGTACAGTATGATACACGGTTACATTATTGAACGCAAATCAACCTCCTAACTTCATCTGTTGTGCTCGTTTTAAAGGTGTGATTACTACCATGTTACAAAAAATAGTGCATGTATCAGTTTCTTTAGGGACTTCGCCTCGCCCAGTGTCTGTGTGAGGGAGGTAGGGCAAGCACGCGAGGACAACCATGGGGCTGCACGAACGGTTCGGTTAGTTCTAGCTCGTGACCCCCATAGGACGACATGGATACTTCCTGCTTGAGTTTGAACATACGGTGTGAGGGATGTTGTAACACCCACGTGTCGGAGCATGACTTAGAGGCATAACTGCATGGTAGGCATGTCGCAAGAGGGATAATCTTTACACATCTCATGTACTGAATAACAAAGGGATACAGAGTTGGCTTACAATCGCCACTTCACACAATACATAAATATAGCATTACATCATTCAGAATATAATCAAGGTCCGACTACGGAACCAAAATAAAAGAAGACCACCCCTCATGCTAGATCCCCGATCGCCCCGACTGGGCTCCACTACTGAACGAAAAGAAACGAAACAACACAACGAACATGGTCTTCATCGAGCTCCCACTTGAGCTCAGCTGCGTCCTCTGCACTGGTATCAACGGCACCTGCAACTGGTTTTGGAAGTAATCTGTGAGTCGTGGGGACTCAGCAATCTCACACCCGCGAGATCAAGACTATTTAAGCTTATGGGTAGGTAAGAGGTAGTGAGGTGGAGCTGCAGCAAGCACTAGCATATATGGTGGCTAACTTACGCAAATGAGAGCGATAAGAGAAGCAAAGCACGGTCGAGGAACTAAAAGTGATCAAGAAGTGATCCTGAAACTACTTACGTTGAAGCATAACATAAGAACCGTGTTCACTTCCCGGACTCCGCCGGAAAGAGACCGTCACGGCTACACACGCGGTTGATGCATTTTAAATTAAGTTAAGTGTCATGTTTTCTACAACCGGATATTAACAAATTCCCATTTGCCCATAACCGCGGGCACGGCTTTCAAAAGTTCAAAACCCTGCAGGGGTGTCCCAACTTAGCCCATCACAAGCTCTCACGGTCAACAAAGGATATTCCTTCTCCCAGGAAAACCCGATCAGACTCGGAATCCCGGTTACAAGACATTTCAACAATGGTAAAACAAGACCAGCAAAGCCGTCCGATGTGCCGACAAATCCCGATAGGAGCTGCACATATCTCGTTCTCAGGGCACACCGGATGAGCCAGACATCGGGTTGGCATAGACCCTGGTTGCCCAGGGGCGCCGGACATCGCTCAGGTTGGACCAACACTTAGAGAAGCACTGGCCCGGGGGGGTTAAAATAAAGATGACCCTCGGGCTCTGGAAACCCAAGGGAAAAAGGCTAGGTAAGGCAAATGTAAAACCAAGGTTGGACCTTGCTGGAGGAGTTTTATTCAAAGCGAACTGTCAAGGGGTTCCCATAACACCCAACCGTGTAAGGAACGCAAAATCAAGGAACATAACACTGGTATGACGGAAACTAGGGCGGCAAGAGTGGAACAAAACACCAGGCATAAGGCCGAGCCTTCCACCCTTTACCAAGTATATAGATGCATTAATATAAATAAGAGATATTGTGATATCCCAACATATCCATGTTTCAAACATGGAACAAACTTCGTCTTCACCTGCAACTAGCAATGTTATAAGAGGGGCTGAGCAAAGCGGTAACATAGCCAAACAACGGTTTGCTAGGAAGGGTGGGTTAGAGGCTTGACATGGCAATATGGGAGGCATGATAAAGCAAGTGGTAGGTATCGCAGCATAGCAATAGAGCGAGCAACTAGCAAGCAAAGATAGAAGTGATTTCGAGGGTATGGTCATCTTGCCTGAGATCCCGCAAGGAAGAAGAATGAGTCCATGAAGAAGAAACAAACGAACGTAGTTGAACGAATCCCCACGAACGCGACGTTATCGAAACTAATCCGAAGAAGCAACACCGGAAAGAAGAAAACAACATGGTAAACCAACAAGCATAAACATGGCATGATGCACAATCAAAGATGATGCATGTCCGGTTTAAATATGCATGGCATGGCAAAGTGCAACAAGCAAAACTACAAATTAAGTGGAGCTCAATATGCAACGAGTTGCATATTGATGGAACACCACATGACTTATTTAGTTCTCTCCCGTTTATGTACTCAACAATATTAAATGTTGGTTAGCATGGCAAGAGGTGAAGCATAAGTAAAATACACGGTTAGGCATTTTAAATGAGGCCGAAAACATCAAACAACAATTCCGGTAAATCCTCATGTGCATTTAGCAATTTAATGCAAACAACAATTTTAAACATTTTAATTGTTGTTATCATGATGCGGATGACATGTGCAAATTTATGCAATTTTTATTAAAAGTTAACAAGAGCATTATGAAGCATTTGTCACCGTGGTGGAAAGAAAAGGGGTGCCACGGCAACAATAACGAAAACGGTGCCACGGCAACGTTCCGGTTCCGGTAACTCGATTGAGATACCGGTGCAAAGAAGAAGTGTGCGGATGCGTGCAGAAGATGGTGGGGCGCTTCCGGGTACCGGGTGTCCCATGAGTCGATGGCAAGGAAGCGAGAGACACTACGGACGCGGTGCATGTTGGAAATATGCCCTAGAGGAAATAATAAAAGCATTATTATTATATTTCCTTGTTCATGATAATTGTCTTTTATTCATGCTATAATTGTGTTATCCGGAAATCGTAATACATGTGTGAATTCATAGACACCAACATGTCCCTAGTAAGCCTCTAGTTGACTAGCTCGTTGATCAACAGATAGTCATGGTTTCCTGACTATGGACATTGTATGTCATTGATAACAAGATCACATCATTAGGAGAATGATGTGATGGACAAGACCCAATCCTAAACATAGCACAAGATCGTATAGTTCGTTTGCTAGAGTTTTTCCAATGTCAAGTATCTTTTCCTTAGACCATGAGATCGTGTAACTCCCGGATACCGTAGGAGTGCTTTGGGTGTGCCAAACGTCACAACGTAACTGGGTGACTATAAAGGTACATTACAAGTATCTCTGAAAGTGTCTGTTGGGTTGGCACGAATCGAGACTGGGATTTGTCACTCCGTATGACGGAGAGGTATCTCTGAGCCCACTCGGTAATGCATCATCATAATGAGCTCAAAGTGACCAAGTGTCTGGTCACGGGATCATGCATTACGGTACGAGTAAAGTGACTTGCCGGTAACGAGATTGAACGAGGTATTGGGATACCAACGATCGAATCTCGGGCAAGTAACGTACCGATTGACAAAGGGAATTGTATACGGGGTTGCTTGAATCCTCGACATCGTGGTTCATCCGATGAGATCATCGAGGAGCATGTGGGAGCCAACATGGGTATCCAGATCCCGCTGTTGGTTATTGACCGGAGAGCCATCTCGGTCATGTCTACATGTCTCCCGAACCCGTAGGGTCTACACACTTAAGGTTCGGTGACGCTAGGGTTGTAGAGATATGAATATGCAGTAACCCGAAAGTTGTTCGGAGTCCCGTATGAGATCCTGGACGTCACGAGGAGTTCCGGAATGGTCCGGAGGTGAAGAATTATATATAGGAAGTGCAGTTTCGGCCATCGGGAGAGTTTCGGGGGTCACCGGTATTGTACCGGGACCATCGGATGGGTCCCGGGGGTCCACCGGGTGGGGCCACCCATCCCGGAGGGCCCCATGGGCTGAAGTGGGGAGGGGAACCAGCCCATAGTGGGCTGGTGCGCCCCCCTTGGCCCACCCCCTGCGCCTAGGGTGGGAAACCGTAGGGTGGGGGGCGCCCCACTTGCCTTGGGGGCCACTCCACCCTTGGCCGCCGCCCCCCTAGGAGATCCCATCTCCTAGGGCCGGCGCCCCCCCTTGGGGAGCCTATATAAAGGGGGGGGAGGGAGGGGCAGCCGCACCCTTGACTCTTGGCGCCTCCCTCTCCCCTGCTACACCTCTCCCTCTTGCAGTAGAACGGCGAAGCCCTGCTGCGGTGACTCCTGCATCCACCACCACGCCGTCGTGCTGCTGGATCTTCATCAACCTCTCCTTCCCGCTTGCTGGATCAAGAAGGAGGAGACGTCACGCTGACCGTACGTGTGTTGAACGCGGAGGTGCCGTCCGTTCGGCGCTAGGATCTCCGGTGATTTGGATCACGTCGAGTACGACTTCCTCATCCCCGTTCTCTTGAACGCTTCCGCTCGCGATCTACAAAGGTATGTAGATGCAATCCGATCACTCGTTGCTAGATGAACTCATAGATGGATCTTGGTGAAACCGTAGGAAAATTTTTGTTTTCTGCAACGTTCCCCAACAGTGGCATCATGAGCTAGGTCTATGCGTAGTTCTCTTTCCATGAGTAGAACACAATTTGTTGTGGGCGTAGATGTTGTCAACTTTCTTGCCGCTACTAGTCTTATTTTGCTTCAACGGTATTGCGGGATGAAGCGGCCCGGACCAACCTTACATGTGCGCTTACGTGAGACCGGTTCCACCGCCTAACATGCACTAGTTGCATAAGGTGGCTGGCGGGTGTCTGTCTCTCCCACTTTAGTTAGAGCGAATTCGATGAAAAGGGTTCTTATGAAGGGTAAATAGAAGTTGAGAAATCACGTTGTGGCTTTCACGTAGGTAAGAAAACGTTCTTGCTAGAACCCTATTGCAGCCACGTAAAACTTGCAACAACAATTAGAGGACGTCTAACTTGTTTTTGCAGCAAGTGTTATGTGATGTGATATAGCCAAAGTTGTGATGAATGATATATATGTGATGTATGAGATCATGTTCTTGTAATAGGAATCACGACTTGCATGTCGATGAGTATGACAACCGGCAGGAGCCATAGGAGTTGTCTTTATTTTTTGTATGACCTGCGTGTCATTGAGAAACGCCATGTAAATTACTTTACTTTATTGCTAAACGTGTTAGCCATAGTAGTAGAAGTAATAGTTGGCGAGCAACTTCATGGAGACACGATGATGGCTATCATGATAATGGAGATCATGGTGTCATGCCGGTGACAAGATGATCATGGAGCCCCAAGATGGAGATCAAAGGAGCTATGTGATATTGGCCATATCATGCCACTATTATTATTTGATTGCATGTGATGTTTATCATGTTTTTACATCTTGTTTACTTAGAACGACGGTAGTAAATAAGATGATCCCTCATAATAATTTCAAAAATTGTTCCCCCTAACTGTGCACCGTTGCGACAGTTCGTTGTTTCGAAGCACTACGTGATGATCGGGTGTGATAGATTCCAATGTTCACATACAACGGGTGTAAGACAGATTTACACATGCAAACACTTAGGTTGACTTGATGAGCCTAGCATGTACAGACATGGCCTCGGAACACAGAAGACCGAAAGGTCGAGCATGAGTCGTATAGAAGATACGATCAACATGAAGATGTTCACCGACGTTGACTAGTCCGTCTCACGTGATGATCGGACACGGCCTAGTTAACTCGGATCATGTTATACTTAGATGACTGGAGGGATGTCTATCTGAGTGGGAGTTCATTGAATAATTTGATCAGATGAACTTAATTATCATGAACTTAGTCTAAAACCTTTACAACATGTCTTGTAGATCAAATGGCCAACGTTGTCCTCAACTTCAACGCGTTCCTAGAGAAAACCAAGCTGAAAGACGATGGCAGCAACTATACAGACTGGGTCCGGAACCTGAGGATCATCCTCATAGCTGCCAAAAAAGATTATGCCCTACAAGCACCGCTAGGTGAAGCACCTGTTCTCCCTGCAGAACAAGACGTTATGAACGCTTGGCAGACATGTTTCGATGATTACTCCCTCGTTCAGTGCGGCATGCTTTACAGCTTAGAACCGGGGCTCCAAAAGCGTTTTGAGAGATACGGAGCATGTGAGATGTTCGAAGAGCTGAAAATGGTTTTTCAAGCTCATGCCCGGGTCGAGAGATATGAAGTCTCCGACAAGTTCTTCAGCTGTAAGATGGAGGAAAATAGTTCTGTCAGTGAGCACATACTCACTATGTCTGGGTTACATAACCGCTTGACTCAGCTGGGAGTTAATCTCCCGGATGACGCGGTCATTGACAGAATCATTCAATCGCTTCCACCGAGCTACAAGAGCTTTGTGATGAACTTCAATATGCAGGGGATGGTAAAGACCATTCCTGAAGTATTTGCTATGCTGAAATCAGCAGAGGTAGAAGTCAAAAAGGAACATCAAGTGTTGATGGTGAATAAAACCACTAAGTTCAAGAAAGGCAAGGGTAAGAAGAACTTCAAGAAGGACGGCAAGGGAGTTGCCGCGCCCGGTAAGCAAGCTGCCGGGAAGAAGCCAAAGAATGGACCCAAGCCCGAGGCTGAGTGTTTTTATTGCAAGGGAAGTGGTCACTGGAAGCGGAACTGCCCCAAATACTTAGCGGACAAGAAGGACGGCATCACGAAAGGTATATGTGATATACATGTAATTGATGTGTACCTTACCAGTACTCGTAGTAGCTCCTGGGTATTTGATACCGGTGCAGTTGCTCACATTTGTAACTCAAAGCAGGAGCTGCGGAATAAGCGGAGACTGGCGAAGGACGAGGTGACGATGCGCGTCGGGAATGGTTCCAAGGTCGATGTGATCGCCGTCGGCACGCTACCTCTACATTTACCTACGGGATTAGTTTTAAACCTCAATAATTGTTATTTAGTGCTAGCTTTGAGCATGAACATTGTATTAGGATCTCGTTTAATTCGAGATGGCTACTCATTTAAATCCGAGAATAATGGTTGTTCTATTTATATGAGAGATATGTTTTATGGTCATGCTCCAATGGTGAATGGTTTATTCTGAATGAATCTCGAGCGTAATGCTGAAGGAAATATGCCCTAGAGGCAATAATAAAGTTATTATTTATTTCCTTATATCATGATAAATGTTTATTATTCATGCTAAAATTGTATTAACCGGAAACATAATACATGTGTGAATATATAGACAAACAAAGTGTCACTAGTATGCCTCTACTTGACTAGCTCGTTAATCAAAGATGGTTATGTTTCCTAACCATGAACAATGAGTTGTTATTTGATTAACGGGATCACATCATTAAGTGAATGATCTGATTGACATGACCCATTCCATTAGCTTAGCACCCGATCGTTTAGTATGTTGCTATTGCTTTCTTCATGACTTATACATGTTCCTATAACTATGAGATTATGCAACTCCCGTTTACCGGAGGAAAACTTTGGGTGCTACCAAACGTCACAACGTACCTGGGTGATTATAAAGGAGTACTAGAGGTGTCTCCAAAGGTACATGTTGGGTTGGCGTATTTCGAGATTAGGTTTTGTCACTCCGATTGTCGGAGAGGTATCTCTGGGCCCTCTCGGTAATGCACATCACTTTAGCCTTGCAAGCATTGCAACTAATGAGTTAGTTGCGGGATGATGTATTACAGAACGAGTAAAGAGACTTGCCGGCAACGAGATTGAACTAGGTATTGAAATACCGACGATCGAATCTCGGGCAAGTAACATACCGATGACAAAGGGAATGACGTATGTTGTTATGCGGTCTGACCGATAAAGATCTTCGTAGAATATGTAGGAGCCAATATGGGCATCCAGGTCCCGCTATTGGTTATTGACCAGAGACGTGTCTCGGTCATGTCTACATTGTTCTCGAACCCGTAGGGTCCGCACGCTTAAGGTTATGATGACAGTTATATTATGAGTTTATGCATTTTGATGTACCGAAGATTGTTCGGAGCCCCGGATGTGATCACGGACATGACGAGGAGTCTCGAAATGGTCGAGACATAAAGATTGATATATTGGAAGCCTATGTTTGGATATCAGAAGTGTTCCGGGTGAAATCGGGATTTTACCGGAGTACCGGGAGGTTACCGGAACCCCCCGGGAGCTATATGGGCCATGATGGGCCTTAGTGGAAAAGATAAGAGGCAGCCCCTCATGGGCCGCGCGCCCCTCCCCTCCCTTGGTCCGAATAGGACAAGGAGAGGGGGCCGACCCCTCTCTCTCTTTTCCCCCCTCCGCGAATCCTATTCCAACTAGGATTGGGGGGGGGGGAATCCTACTCCCAGAGGGAGTAGGACTCTCCTGGCGCGCCCTCCTTGGCCGGCCAGCCTCCCCCCTTTAGTCCTTTATATATGGAGGCAGGGGCACCCCAGAAACACACAAGTTGATCCACGTGATCTTTTCCTTAGCCGTGTGCGGCGCCCCAGCCACCATAGTCCTCGATAATATTGTAGCGGAGTTTAGGCGAAGCCCTGCTGCAGTAGTACATCAAGATCGTCACCACGCCGTCGTGCTGACGGAACTCTTCCCCGACACTTTGCTGGATCGGAGTCCGGGGATCGTCATCGAGCTGAACGTGTGCTAAAACTCGGAGGTGCCGTAGTTTCGGTGCTTGATCGGTCTGTTGGGTTGACACGGATCAAGACTGGGATTTGTCACTCCGTATGACGGAGAGGTATCACTGGGCCCACTCGGTAATACATCATCATTATGAGCTCAAAGTGACCAAGTGTCTGGTCACGGGATCATGCATTACGGTACGAGTAAAGTGACTTGCCGGTAACGAGATTGAACGAGGTATTGGGATACCGACGATCGAATCTCGGGCAAGTAAAATACCGATTGACAAAGGGAATTGTATACGGGGTTGCTTGAATCCTCAACATCGCGGTTCATCCGATGAGATCATCGAGGAGCATGTGGGAGCCAACATGGGTATCCAGATCCCGCCGTTGGTTATTGACCGGAGAGCGATCTCAGTCATGTCTACATGTCTCCCGAACCCGTAGGGTCTACACACTTAAGGTTCGGTGACGCTAGGGTTGTAGGGATATGTATATGCGGTAAATTGAATGTTGTTCGGAGTCCCGTATGAGATCCTGGACGTCACGAGGAGTTCCGGAATGGTCTGGAGGTAAAGAATTATATATAGGAAGTGCTATTTCGGCCATCGGGACAAGTTTCGGGGTCATCGGTATTGTACCGGGACCACCAGAAGGGTCCCGAGGTCCACCGGGTGGGGCCACCTGCCCCGGGGGACACATGGGCTGTGGGGTGTGCGCCTTGGCCTATATGGGCCAAGGGCACCAGCCCCAGGAGGCCCATGCGCCAAGAGATAGAAAAAGGGGAAGAGTCCTAAAGGGAGAAGACACCTCCTAGGTGCCTTGGGGAGGAGGGATTCCTCCCTTGGCCGCCGCCCCCTAGGAGATTGGATCTCCTAGGGCCGGCGCCCCCTCCTTGGCTCCCTATATATAGTGGGGGAAGGAGGGCCTCTCACACCATGCCTTTGGTGCCTCCCTCTCCCTCTCCAACACCTCCTCCTCCTCCATAGTGCTTGGCGAAGCCCTGCCGGAGTACTGCAGCTCCACCACCACCATGCCGTCATGCTGCTGTTGGAGCCATCTTCCTCAACCTCTCCTTCCCCCTTGCTGGATCAAGAAGAAGGAGACGTTACGCTGACCGTACGTGTGTTGAAACGCGGAGGTGCCGTCCGTTCGACGCTAGGATCTCCGGTGATTTGGATCACGTTGAAGGAAATATGCCCTAGAGGCAATAATAAAGTTATTATTTATTTCCTTATTTCATGATAAATGTTTATTATTCATGCTAGAATTGTATTAACCGGAAACATAATACATGCGTGAATACATAGACAAACAGAGTATCACTAGTATGCCTCTACTCGACTAGATCGTTAATCAAAGATGGTTATGTTTCCTGACCATAGACAAAGAGTTGTTATTTGATTAACGAGGTCACATCATTAGTTGAATGATCTGATTGACATGACCCATTCCATTAGCTTAGCACCCGATCGTTTAGTATGTTGCTATTGCTTTCTTCATGACTTATACATGTTCCTATGACTATGAGATTATGCAACTCCCGTTTGCCGGAGGAACACTTTGGGTGATACCAAACGTCACAACGTAACTGGGTGATTATAAAGGAGCATTACAGGTGTCTCCAAAGGTAGATGTTGGGTTGGCGTATTTCGAGATTAGGATTTGTCACTCCGATTGTCGGAGAGGTATCTCTGGGCCCTCTCGGTAATGCACATCACATAAGCCTTGCAAGCATTGCAACTAATGAGTTAGTTGCGAGATGATGTATTACGGAACGAGTAAAGAGACTTGCCGTTAACGAGATTGAACTAGGTATTGAATACCGACGATCGAATCTTGGGCAAGTAACATACCGATGACAAAGGGAACGACGTATGTTGTTATGCGGTCTGACCGATAAAGATCTTCGTAGAATATGTAGGAGCCAATATGGGCATCTAGGTCCCACTATTGGTTATTGACCGGAGACGTGTCTCGGTCATGTCTACATTGTCCTCGAACCCGTAGGGTCCGCACGCTTAAGGTTACGATGACAGTTATGTTATGAATTTATGCATTTTGATGTACCGAAGATTGTTCAGAGTCCCGGATGTGATCACGGACATGACGAGGAGTCTCGAAATGGTCGAGACATAAAGATTGATATATTGGAAGCCTATGTTTGGATATCGGAAGTGTTCCGGGTGAAATCGGGATTTTACCGGAGTACCGGGAGGTTACCGGAACCCCCCGGGAGCTATATGGGCCATGATGGGCCTTAGTGGAAAAGAGAAGAGGCAGCCCCTCATGGGCCGCGCGCCCCTCCCCTCCCTTGGTCCGAATAGGACAAGGAGAGGGGGCCGGCCCCTCTCTCTCTTTTCCCCCCTCCGCGAATCCTATTCCAACTAGGATTGGGGGGGGGGGGAATCCTACTCCTAGAGGGAGTAGGACTCTCCTGGCGCGCCCTCCTTGGCCGGCCAGCCTCCCCCCTTTAGTCCTTTATATACGGAGGCAGGGGCACCCCAGAAACACACAAGTTGATCCACGTGATCTTTTCCTTAGCCGTGTGCGGCGCCCCAGCCACCATAGTCCTCGATAACATTGTAGCGGAGTTTAGGCGAAGCCGTGCTGCAGTAGTACATCAAGATCGTCACCACGCCGTCGTGCTGACGGAACTCTTCCCGACACTTTGCTGGATCGGAGTCCGGGGATCGTCATCGAGCTGAACGTGTGCTAAAACTCGGAGGTGCCGTAGTTTCGGTGCTTGATCGGTCGGGCCGTGAAGACGTACGACTACATCAACCAAACGCTTCCGTTGTCGATCTACTAGGTATGTAGATCGCACTCCCCCCTCTCGTTGCTATGCATCATCATGATCTTGCGTGTGCGTAGGAAATTTTTTGAAATTACTACGTTCCCCAACAGTGGCATCCGAGCCTAGGTTTTATGGTTTGATGTTATATGCACGACTAGAACACAAGTGAGTTGTGGGCGATATAAGTCATACTGCCTACCAGCATGTCATACTTTGGTTCGGCGGTATTGTTGGACGAGACGACCCGGACCGACATTACGCGTACGCTTACGCGAGACCGGTTCTCCCGACGTGCTTTGCACATAGGTGGCTTGCGGGCGACAGTCTCTCCAACTTTAGTTGAACCGAGTGTGGCTACGCCCGGTCCTTGCGAAGGTTAAAACGGAGTCAAATTGACAAACTATCGTTGTGGTTTTGATGCGTAGGTGAGATTGGTTCTTACTTAAGCCCGTAGCAGCCATGTAAAACTTGCAACAACAAAGTAGAGGACGTCTAACTTGTTTTTGCAGGGCATGTTGTGATGTGATATGGTCAAGGCATGATGCTAAATTTTATTGTATGAGATGATCATGTTTTGTAACCGAGTTATCGGCAACTGGCAGGAGCCATATGGTTGTCGCTTTATTGTATGCAATGCAATCGCGATGTAATGCTTTACTTTATCACTAAACGGTAGCGATAGTCGTGGAAGCATAAGATTGGAGAGACAACAACGATGCTACGATGAAGATCAAGGTGTCGCACCGGTGACGATGGTGATCATGACGGTTCTTCGGAGATGAAGATCACAAGCACAAGATGATGATGGCCATGTCATATCACTTATATTGATTGCATGTGATGTTTATCTTTTATGCATCTTATCTTGCTTTGATTGACGGTAGCATTATAAGATGATCTCTCACTAAATTATCAAGAAGTGTTCTCCCTGAGTATGCACCGTTGCGAAAGTTCTTCGTGCTGAGACACCACGTGATGATCGGGTGTGATAGGTTCTACGTTCAAATACAACGGGTGCAAAACAGTTGCACACGCGGAATACTCAGGTTATACTTGACGAGCCAAGCATATACAGATATGGCCTCGGAACACGGAGACCGAAAGGTCGAGCGTGAATCATATAGTAGATATGATCAACATAGTGATGTTCACGAATGAAACTACTCCATCTCACGTGATGATCGGACATGGTTTAGTTGATTTGGATCACGTAATCACTTAGAGGATTAGAGGGATGTCTATCTAAGTGGGAGTTCTTAAGTAATATGATTAATTGAACTTAAATTTATCATGAACTTAGTCCTGGTAGTATTTTGCAAATTATGTTGTAGATCAATAGCTCGCGTTGTTGTTTCCCTGTGTTTATTTTGATATGTTCCTAGAGAAAATTGCGTTGAAAGATGTTAGTAGCAATGATGCGGATTGGATCCGTGATCTGAGGTTTATCCTCATTGCTGCACAGAAGAATTATGTCCTTGATGCACCGCTAGGTGACGGACCTATTGCAGGAGCAGATGCAGACGTTATGAATGTTTGGCTAGCTCAATATGATGACGACTTGATAGTTTAGTGCACCACGCTTAATGGCTTATAATCGGGACTTCAAAGACGTTTTGAACGTCATGGAGCATATGAGATGTTCCAGGAGTTGAAGTTAATATTTCAAGCAAATACCCGAGTTGGGAGATATGAAGTCTCCAAAGTTCTATAGCTAAAAGATGGAGGAGAATCGCTCAACTAGTGAGCATATGCTCAGATTGTCTGAGTACTACAATCGCTTGAATCAAGTGGGAGTTAATCTTCCAGATAAGATAGTGATTGACAGAATTCTCTAGTCACCATCACCAAGTTAGTAGAACTTCGTGATGAACTATGATATGCAAGGGATAACGGAAACGATTCCCAAGCTCTTCGTAATGCGGAAATTGACGAAGGTAGAAATCGAGAAAAACGTCAAGTGTTGATGGTAGACAAGACCACTAGTTTCAAGAAAAGGGCAGAGGGAAGAAGGGGAACTTCAAGAAGAACAATAAGCAAGTTGCTGCTCAAGTGAAGAGGCCCAAGTCTGGTCCTAAGCCTGAGACTAAGTGTTTCTACTGCAAAGGGACTGGTCACTGGAAGCGGAACTACCCCAAGTGATTGGCAGATAAGAAGGATGGCAAAGTGAACATAAGTATATTTGATATACATGTAATTGATGTGTACTTTACTAGTGTTTATAGCAACGCCTTAGTATTTGATACTAGTTCAGTTGCTAAGATTAGTAACTCGAAACGGGAGTTGCAGAATAAACAGAGACTAGTTAAGGGTGAAGTGACGATGTGTGTTGGAAGTGGTTCCAAGATTGATATGATCATCACCGCACACTCCCTATAAATTCGGGATTAGTGTTGAACCTAAATAAGTGTTATTTGGTGTTTGCGTTAAGCATGAATATGATTTGATCATGTTTATTGTAATACGGTTATTCATTTAAGTAAGAGAATAAATTGTTGTTCTGTTTACATGAATAAAACCTTATATGGTTACACACCCAATGAAAATAGTTCATTGGATCTCGATCGTAGTGATACACATAATCATAATATTGAAACCAAAAGATGCAAAGTTAATAATGATAGTGCAACTTATTTGTCGCACTACCGTTTAGGTCATATTGGTCTGATGAATATTGAGGCTCGCGACAAGTATCATTATTTTCTGATCTTCACAGATGATTTGAGCAGATATGAGTATATCTACTTGATGAAACATAAGTCTGAAACATTTGAAAAGTTCAAAGAATTTCAGAGTGAAGTGAAAAATCATCGTAACAAGAAAATAAAGTTTCTACGATCTGATCGTAGATAAGAGTATTTGAGTTATGAGTTTGGCCTTCAGTTAAAACAATGTGAAATAGTTTTACTACTCACGCCACCTAGAACACCACAACATAATGGTGTGTCTGAACATTATAACCGTACTTTATTAGATATGGTGCGATCTATGATGTCTCTTTTCGATCTACCACTATCATTTTTGGGGTTATGCATTAAAGACAGCTGCATTCACGTTTAAAAGGGCACCATCTAAGTCCGTTGAGACGACACAATCTGAACTGTGGTTTGGCAAGAAACCAAAGTTGTCGTTTCTGAAAGTTTGGGGCTGCGATGCTTATGTGAAAAAGCTTCAACCTGATAAGCTCGAACCCAAATCGGAGAAATATGTCTTCATAGGATATCCAAAGGAGACTATTGGATACACCTTCTATCACAGATCCGAAGGCAAGACTTTTGTTGCTAAATTCAGAAACTTTCTAGAGAAGGAGTTTCTCTCGAAAGAAGTGAGTGGGAGGAAAGTAGAACTTGACGAGGTAAGTGTACCTGCTCCCTTATTGGAAAGTAGTACATCACAGAAAACTGTTTCTGTGACACCTACACCAGTTAGTGAGGAAGCTAATGATAATGATCATGAAACTTCAGAACAAGATACTACTGAACCTCGTAGATCAACCAGAGTAAGATCCGCGCCAGAGTGGTACGGTAATCCCGTTCTGGAAGTCATGCTACTAGATCATGATGAACCTACGAACTATGAAGAAGCGATGGTGAGCCCAGATTCCGCAAAGTGGCTTGAAGCCATGAAATCTGAGATGGAATCCATGTATGAGAACAAAGTATGGACTTTGGTTGACTTGCCCGATGACCGGCAAGCAATTGAGAATAAATGGATCTTCAAGAAGAAGACTGACGCTGACAGTAATATTACTGTCTACAAAGCTCGACTTGTCGCAAAAGGTTTTTGGCAAGTTCAAGGGATTGACTACGATGAGACCTTCTCATCCGTAGCGATGCTTAAGTCTGTCCGAATCATGTTAGTAATTGCCGCATTTTATGAAATCTGGCAAATGGATAAACAAAACTGCATTCCTTAATGGATTTATTAAAGAAGAGTTGTATATGATGCAACCAGAAGGTTTTTTCAATCCGAAAGGTGCTAACAAAATGTGCAAACTCCAGCGATCCATCTGTGGACTGGTGCAAGCATCTCGGAGTTGGAATATACGCTTTGATGAGTTGATCAAAGCATATAGTTTTATACAGACTTGCGGTGAAGCCTGTATTTACGAGAAAGTGAGTGGGAGCACTACAACATTTCTGATAAGTATATGTGAATGACATATTGTTGATCGGAAATAATGTAGAATTATTCTGTAAAGCATAAAAGGAGTGTTTGAAAGGAGTTTTTCAAAGAAAGACTTCGGTGAAGCTGCTTACATATTGAGCTTCAAGATCTATAGAGATAGATCAAGACGCTTGATAAGTTTTTTCAATGAGTACATACCTTGACAAGATTTTGAAGTAGTTCAAAATGGAGCAGTCAAAGAAAGAGTTCTTGCCTGTATTACAAGGTGTGAAGTTGAGTAAGACTCAAAGCCCGACCACGGCAGAAGATAGAAAGAGAATGAAAGTCATTCCCTATGCCTTGGCCATAGGTTCTATAAAGTATGTCATGCTGTATACCAGATCTATTGTATACCCTGCACTGATTTGGCAAGGGAGTACAATAGTGATCTAGGAGTAGATCACTGGACAGCGGTCAGAATTATCCTTAGTAAAATAAGGATATGTTTCTCGATTATGGACGTGACAAAAAGGGTTCATCATAAAGGGTTACGTCGATGCAAGTTTTTGACACTGATCCAGATGATTCTAAGTCTCAATCTGGATACATATTGAAAGTGGGAGCAATTAGCTAGAGTAGCTCCGTGCAGAGCATTGTAGACATAGAATTTTGCAGAATACATACGGATCTGAATTTGGTAGGCCCGTTGACTAAATTTCTCTCACAAGCAAAACATGATCACTCTTTGGGTGTTAATCACATAGCGATGTGAACTAGATTATTGAATCTAGTAAACCCTTTGGGTGTTAGTCACATGAAGATGTGAACCAATCACATAAAGATGTGAACTATTGGTGTTAATTACATAGCGATGTGAACTAGATTATTGACTCTAGTGCAAGTGGGAGACTGAAGGAAATATGCCCTAGAGGCAATAATAAAGTTATTATTTATTTCCTTATTTCATGATAAATGTTTATTATTCATGCTAGAATTGTATTAACCGGAAACATAATACATGTGTGAATACATAGACAAACAGAGTATCACTAGTATGCCTCTACTTGACTAGCTTGTTAATCAAAGATGGTTATGTTTCCTGACCATAGACAAAGAGTTGTTATTTGATTAACGAGGTCACATCATTAGTTGAATGATCTGATTGACATGACCCATTCCATTAGCTTAGCACCCGATCGTTTAGTATGTTGCTATTGCTTTCTTCATGACTTATACATGTTCCTATGACTATGAGATTATGCAACTCCCGTTTGCCGGAGGAACACTTTGGGTGCTACCAAACGTCACAATGTAACTGGGTGATTATAAAGGAGCATTACAGGTGTCTCCAAAGGTAGATGTTGGGTTGGCGTATTTCGATATTAGGATTTGTCACTCCGATTGTCGGAGAGGTATCTCTGGGCCCTCTCGGTAATGCACATCACATAAGCCTTGCAAGCATTGCAACTAATGAGTTAGTTGCGAGATGATGTATTACGGAACGAGTAAAGAGACTTGCCGGTAATGAGATTGAACTAGGTATTGAATACCGACGATCGAATCTTGGGCAAGTAACATACCGATGACAAAGGGAATGACGTATGTTGTTATGCGGTCTGACCGATAAAGATCTTCGTAGAATATGTAGGAGCCAATATGGGCATCCAGGTCCCGCTATTGGTTATTGACCGGAGACGTGTCTCGGTCATGTCTACATTGTCCTCGAACCCGTAGGGTCCGCACGCTTAAGGTTACGATGACAATTATATTATGAGTTTATGCATTTTGATGTACCGAAGATTGTTCGGAGTCCCGGATGTGATCACGGACGTGACGAGGAGTCTCGAAATGGTTTAGACATAAAGATTGATATATTGGAAGCCTATGTTTGGATATCGGAAGTGTTCCGGGTGAAATCGGGATTTTACCGGAGTACCGGGAGGTTACCGGAACCCCCCGGGAGCTATATGGGCCATGATGGGCCGTAGTGGAAAAGAGAAGAGGCAGCCCCTCATGGGCCGTGCGCCCCTCCCGTCCCTTGGTCTGAATAGGACAAGGAGAGGGGGCCGGCCCCTCTCTCTCTTTTCCCCCCTCCGCGAATCCTATTCCAACTAGGATTGGGGAGGGGGGGCGAATCCTACTCCCAGAGGGAGTAGGACTCTCCTGGCACGCCCTCCTTGGCCGGCCAGCCTCCCCCCTTTAGTCCTTTATATACGGAGGCAGGGGCACCCCAGAAACACACAAGTTGATCCACGTGATCTTTTCCTTAGCCGTGTGCGGTGCCCCAGCCACCATAGTCCTCGATAATATTGTAGCGGAGTTTAGGCGAAGCCCTGCTGCAGTAGTACATCAAGATCGTCACCACGCTGTCGTGCTGACGGAACTCTTCCCCGACACTTTGCTGGATCGGAGTCCGGGGATGGTCATCGAGCTGAACGTGTGCTAAAACTCGGAGGTGTCGTAGTTTCGGTGCTTGATCGGTCGGGCCGTGAAGACGTACGACTACATCAACCAAACGCTTCCGTTGTCGATCTACTAGGTATGTAGATCACACTGCCCCCTCTTGTTGCTATGCATCACCATGATCTTGCGTGTGCGTAGGATTTTTTTTGAAATTATTACGTTCCCCAACACACGTCGAGTACGACTTCCTCATCCCCGTTCTTTGAACGCTTCCGCGCGTGATCTACAAAGGTATGTAGATGCAATCCAATCACTCATTGCTAGATGAACTCCTAGATGGATCTTGGTGAAACCGTAGGAATTTTTTTGTTTTCCGCAACGTTCCCCAACAGTGGCGTCATGAGCTAGGTCTATGCGTAGTTCTCTTGCACGAGTAGAACACAATTTGTTGTGGGCGTTGATGTTGTCAACTTTCTTGCCGCTACTAGTCTTATCTTGCTTCAACGGTATTGTGGGATGAAGCGGCCCGGACCAACCTTACACGTACGCTTACGTGAGACCGGTTCCACCGACTAACATACACAAGTTGCATAAGGTGGCTGGCGGGTGTCTGTCTCTCCCACTTTAGTTGCAGCGGATTCGATGAAAAGGGTCCTTATGAAGGGTAAATAGAAGTTGACAAATCACGTTGTGGCTTTCACGTAGGTAAGAAAACGTTCTTGCTAGAACCCTATTTCAGCCACGTAAAACTTGCAACAACAATTAGAGGACGTCTAACTTGTTTTTGCAGCAAGTGTTCTGTGATATGATATGGCCAAAGTTGTGATGAATGATGAATGATATATATGTGATGTATGAGATGTTCATGCTATTGTAATAGGTATCACGACTTGCATGTCGATGAGTATGACAACCGGCAGGAGCCATAGGAGTTGTCTTTATTTTTTGTATGACCTGCGTGTCATTGAGAAACGCCATGTAAATTACTTTACTTTATTGCTAAACGCGTTAGCCATAGTAGTAGAAGTAATAGTTGGCGAGCAACTTCATGGAGACACGATGATGGGGATCATGATGATGGAGATCATGGTGTCATGACGGTGACAAGATGATCATGGAGCCCCAAGATGGAGATCAAAGGAGCTATGTGATATTGGCCATATCATGCCACTATTATTATTTGATTGCATGTGATGTTTATCATGTTTTGTACATCTTGTTTGCTTAGAACGACGGTAGTAAATAAGATGATCCCTCATAATAATTTCAAGAAAGTGTTCCCCCTAACTGTGCACCGTTGTGACAGTTCGTTGTTTCGAAGCACCACGTGATGATCGGGTGTGATAGATTCCAACATTCACATACAACGGGTGTAAGACAGATTTACACATGCAAACACTTAGGTTGACTTGACGAGCCTAGCATGTACAGACATGGCCTCGGAACACAGAAGACCAAAAGGTCGAGCATGAGTCGTATAGAAGATACGATCAACATGAAGATGTTCACCGATGTTGACTAGTCCGTCTCACGTGATGATCGGACATGGCCTAGTTAACTCGGATCATGTTATACTTAGATTACAGGAGGGATGTCTATCTAAGTGGGAGTTCATTGAATAATTTGATTAGATGAACTTAATTATCATGAACTTAGTCTAAAATATTTACAATATGTCTTGTAGATCAAATGGCCAACGTAGTTCTCAACTTCAACGTGTTCCTAGAGAAAACCAAGCTGAAAGACGATGGCAGCAACTACACGGACTGGGTCCGGAACCTGAGGATCATCCTCATAGCTGCCAAGAAAGATTATGTCCTACAAGCACCGCTAGGTGACGCACCTGTTCTCCCTGCAGAACAAGACGTTATGAACGCTTGGCAGGCACGTACCGATGACTACTCCCTCGTTCAGTGCGGCATGCTTTACAGCTTAGAGCCGGGGCTCCAAAAGCGTTTTGAGAGACATGGAGCATATGAGATGTTCGAAGAGCTGAAAATGGTTTTCCAAGCTCATGCCCGGGTCGAGAGATATCAAGTCTCCGACAAGTTCTTCAGCTGTAAGATGGAGGAAAACAGTTCTGTCAGTGAGCACATACTTGCTATGTCTGGGTTGCATAACCGCTTGATTCAACTGGGAGTTAATCTCCCGGATGACGCGGTTATTGACAGAATCCTTCAGTCGCTTCCACCGAGCTACAAGAGCTTTGTGATGAACTTCAATATGCAGGGAATGGAAAAGACCATTCCTGAAGTATTTGCAATGCTGAAATCAGCAGAGGTAGAAGTTAAAAAGGAACATCAAGTGTTGATGGTGAATAAAACCACTAAGTTCAAGAAAGGCAAGGGTAAGAAAACCTTCAAGAAAGACGGCAAGGGAGTTGCCGCGCCCGGCAAGCAAGCTGCCGGGAAGAAGCCAAAGAATGGACCCAAGCCCGAGACTGAGTGCTTTTATTGCAAGGAAAGTGGTCACTGGAAGCGGAACTGCCCCAAATACTTAGCAGACAAGAAGGCCGGCAAAATGAAAGGTATATGTGATATACATGTAATTGATGTGTACCTTACCAGTACTCATAGTAGCTCCTGGGTATTTGATACCGGTGCAGTTGCTCACATTTGTAACTCAAAGCAGGAGCTGCGGAATAAGCCTAGACTGGCGAAGGACGAGGTGACGATGCGCGTCGGGAATGGTTCCAAGGTCGATGTGATCGCCGTCGGCACGCTACCTCTACATTTACCTACGAGATTAGTTTTGAACCTCAATAATTGTTATTTAGTGCCAAGTTTGAGCATGAACATTGTATCAGGATCTCGTTTAATTCGAGATGGCTACTCATTTAAATCCAAGAATAATGGTTGTTCTATTTATATGAGAGATATGTTTTATGGTCATGCTCCGACGGTGAATGGTTTATTCTTAATGAATCTCGAGCGTAATGCTACACATGTTCATAGTGTGAGTACCAAAAGATGTAAGATTGATAATGATAGTCCCACATACTTGTGGCACTGCCGCCTTGATCACAAAGGTGTCAAACGCATGAAGAAGCTCCATGCTGATGGACTTTTAGAGTCTCTTGATTACGAATCATTTGACACGTGCGAACCATGCCTCATGGGTAATATGACCAAGACTCCATTCTCAGGAACAATGGAGCGAGCAACCAACTTATTGGAAATCATACATACTGATGTGTGCGGTCCAATGAGTGTTGAGGCTCGCGGTGGCTATCGTTATGTTCTCACCCTCAGTGATGACTTGAGTAGATATGGGTAATATCTATTTAATGAAACACAAGTCTGAGACCTTTGAAAAGTTCAAAGAATTTCAGAGTGAGGTTGAGAATCAACGTGACAGGAAAATCAAGTTCCTGCGATCAGATCGTGGAGGAGAATACTTGAGTCACGAGTTTGGCACACACTTAAGAAAATGTGGAATAGTTTCACAACTCACGCCGCCTGGAACACTTCAGCGTAATGGTGTGTCCGAACGTCGTAATCGCACTCTATTAGATATGGTGCGATCTATGATGTCTCTTACCGATTTACCGCTATCTTTTTGGGGGTATGCTTTAGAGACTGCCGCATTCACTTTAAATAGGGCTCCGTCGAAATCCGTTGAGACGACACCGTATGAATTATGGTTTGGGAAGAAACCTAAGCTGTCGTTTCTAAAAGTTTGGGGATGCGATGCTTATGTCAAGAAACTTCAACCTGAAAAGCTCGAACCCAAGTCGGAAAAATGCGTCTTCATAGGATACCCTAAAGAAACTATTGGGTATACCTTCTACCTCAGATCCGAAGGCAAGATCTTTGTTGCCAAGAATGGATCCTTTCTAGAGAAGGAGTTTCTCTCGAAAGAAGTAAGTGGGAAGAAAGTAGAACTTGATGAAGTATTACCTCTTGAACCGGAAAATGGCGCAACTCAAGAAAATGTTCCTGAGGTGCTTGCACCGACTAGAGAGGAAGTTAATGATGATGATCATGAAACTTCAGATCAAGTTGCTGCTGAACTTCGTAGGTCCACAAGGACACGTTCCGCACCAGAGTGGTACGGCAACCCTGTCTTGGAAATCATGTTGTTAGACAACGGTGAACCTTCGAACTATGAAGAAGCGATGGCGGGCCCGGATTCCGACAAATGGCTAGAAGCCATGAAATCCGAGATAGGATCCATGTATGAAAACGAAGTATGGACTTTGACTGACTTGCCCGTTGAGCGGCGAGCCATAGAAAATAAATGGATCTTTAAGAAGAAGACAGACGCGGATGGTAATGTGACCATCTATAAAGCTCGGCTTGTCGCTAAGGGTTATCGACAAGTTCAAGGGGTTGACTATAATGAGACTTTCTCACCGGTAGCGAAGCTGAAGTCCGTCCGAATCATGTTAGCAATTGCCGCATTCTATGATTATGAAATATGGCAAATGGACGTCAAAACGACATTCCTTAATGGTTTCCTTAAGGAAGAATTGTATATGATGCAGCCGGAAGGTTTTGTCGATCCTAAGTATGCTGACAAGGTGTGCAAGCTCCAACGCTCGATTTATGGGCTGGTGCAAGCATCTCGGAGTTGGAATATTCGCTTTGATGAGATGATCAAAGCGTTTGGGTTTACACAGACTTATGGAGAAGCCTGAATTTACAAGAAAGTGAGTGGGAGCTCTATAGCATTTCTCATATTATATGTAGATGACATACTTTTGATGGGAAATGAGGTGTCGTACCTAGTGCATCGGTTCCAATGAAAATCTTTTGTGACAATACTGGTGCAATTGCCTTGGCGAAGGAATCCAGATTTCACAAGAGAACCAAGCACATCAAGAGACGCTTCAATTCCATCCGGGATCTAGTCCAGGTGGGAGACATAGAGATTTGCAAGATACATACAGATCTGAATGTTGCAGACCCGTTGACTAAGCCTCTTCCACGAGCAAAACATGATCAGCACCAAGGCTCCATGGGTGTTAGAATCATTACTGTGTAATCTAGATTATTGACTCTACTGCAAGTGGGAGACTGAAGGAAATATGCCTTAGAGGCAATAATAAAGTTATTATTTATTTCCTTATATCATGATAAAAGTTTATTATTCATGCTAGAATTGTATTAACCGGAAACATAATACATGTGTGAATACATAGACAAACAGAGTGTCACTAGTATGCCTCTACTAGACTAGCTTGTTAATGAAAGATGGTTATGTTTCCTAACCATGGACAAAGAGTTGTCATTTGATTAATAGGATCACATCATTAGTTGAATGATCTGATTGACATGACCCATTCCATTAGCTTAGCACCCAATCGTTTAGTATGTTGCTATTGCTTTCTTCATGACTTATACATGTTCCTATGACTATGAGATTATGCAACTCCCGTTTGCCAGAGGAACACTTTGTGTGCTACCAAACGTCACAACGTAACTGGGTGATTATAAAGGAGCTCCACAGGTGTCTCCAAAGGTACATGTTGGGTTGGCATATTTCGAGATTAGGATCTGTCACTCCGATTGTCGGAGAGGTATCTTTGGGCCCTCTCGGTAATGCACATCACTTAAGCCTTGCAAGCATTGCAACTAATGAGTTAGTTACGGGATGATGTATTACAGAACGAGTAAAGAGACTTGGCGGTAACAAGATTGAACTAGGTATGGGATACCGACGATCGAATCTCGGGCAAGTAACATACCGATGACAAAGGGAACAACGCATGTTGTTATGCGGTCTGACCGATAAAATATCTTCGTAGAATATGTAGGAGCCAATATGAGCATCCAGGTTCCGCTACTAGTTATTGACTGGAGACGTGTCTCGGTCATGTCTACATTGTTCTCGAACCCGTAGGGTCCGCACGCTTAAGGTTACGATGACAGGTATATTATGAGTTTATACATTTTGATGTACCGAAGGTTGTTCGGAGTCCCGGATGTGATCACGGACATGACAGGAGTCTCAAAATGGTCGAGACATAAAGATTGATATATTGGAAGCCTATGTTTGGATATCGGAAGTGTTCCGGGTGAAATCAGGATTTTCCCGGAGTACCGGGAGGTTACCGGAACCCCCCGGGAGCTATATGGGCCTAAGTGGGCCTTAGTGGAAAAGAGAAGGGGCAGCCCAAGACGGGCCGCGCGCCCCTCCCCTCCCTTGGTCCGAATAGGACAAGGAGAGGGGGCTGGCCCCCCCTCTCTCTTTTCCCCCCTCCGCGAATCCTATTCCAACTAGGATTGGGGGGGGGGGATCCTACTCCCAGAGGGAGTAGGACTCCTGCTGGCGCGCCTCTCCTAGGCCGGCTGCACCCCCCCTTGAGCCTTTATATACGGAGGCAGGGCACCCCAGAAAAACACAAGTTGATCCACGTGATCATATTCTTAGCCGTGTGCGGTGCCCCCTTCCACCATAGTCCTCGATAATAATGTAGCGGTGCTTAGGCGAAGCCCTGCTGCAGTAGTACATCAAGATCGTCACCACGCCGTCGTGCTGACGGAACTCTTCCCCGACACTTTGCTGGATCGGAGTCCGGGGATCATCATCGAGCTGAACGTGTGCTAGAACTCGGAGGTGCCTTAGTTTCGGTGCTTGATCGGTCGGGCCGTGGAGACGTACGACTACATCAACCAAACGCTTCCGTTGTCGATCTACAAGGGTACGTAGATCATACTCTCCCCTCTCGTTGCTATGCATCACCATGATCTTGCGTGAGCGTAAGAAATTTTTTGAAATTACTACGAAACCCAACAACAAGCTCGCTCCGGCGATGGCGGGGTACAAGGCGTGGGCGTGGGCGGGCGCTGGGGATGGCCGGAGACGGAGGCGTTGCGAACTGCAGCAGCGGGCACAGTCTTGGAGCACCCCAGCCGGAGGACGAGGCAGGGGCACGAGGGGTGGTGGAGGCCATGGACGAAGCAGCAAGGCGGCGCCGGAAGTTGAACGACGAGGGCGATAGGGATCCAGCGGAGCTCGGGCTCCCGGTGAGAAGGACAAATGGGGAGGAGGAGATCCGGGCGCGAGCATGGGGTTCTTGAGGGTCGAGGTCGCCGGGTGGCCGCGGAGGTCAGAGGGCGCGGCGACGAGGCTTGGGGCATCGCAAGGGAAAGAGGAGGAGGGGTCAGGTCGAGGGAGAAGCTCCTCTCATGTGCTGCGGCGCTGGAGGGAGGGATCGAGGGACAGAGCTAGGGTTAGATAGGGGCCGGTTGGGCCTAAAGGAATAGATGGGCCGGACTGATTGGGCTGCACTCTTCTCTCTCCCCTCTAATTTGCTTTAACAAAAAAACAATTAGAGAGAGAAAAAGAAAGAGAGGGTTAGGGAAAGAATATTTCAGAAAATAAAATATTCTTGGAGCGCCGGAACTCTGCACAAATAGTATAAAATAGTTTGGCAATATTTTAGAGATAGAAAAACAATTCAAGTTTGAATTAGATTCAAACTTGAGCCATTTTTGAATCCAACCAAAACAAGTCCAAAGGCTCTGAAATTTGGCAGAGAGGGTGTAGGAATGGTTTCAGCTTAATAGGAAAAGAATGAACATTTTACGGAACAAAATAATGCTACTTGCAATAAGTGTTGGAAATATGCCCTAGAGGCAATAATAAATTGATTATTATTATATTTCCTTATTCATGATAATCGTTTATTATCCATGCTAGAATTGTATTGATAGGAAACTAAGATACATGTGTGGATGCATAGACAACACCATGTCCCTAGTAAGCCTCTAGTTGACTAGCTCGTTGATCAATAGATGGTTATGGTTTCCTGACCATGGACATTGGATGTCATTGATAACGGGATCACATCATTAGGAGAATGATGTGATGGACAAGACCCAATCCTAAGCCTAGCACAAGATCATGTAGTTCGTATGCTAAAGCTTTTCTAATGTCAAGTATCATTTCCTTAGACCATGAGATTGTGCAACTCCCGGATACCGTAGGAGTGCTTTGGGTGTGCCAAACGTCACAACGTAACTGGGTGGCTATAAAGGTACACTACAGGTATCTCCGAAAGTGTCTGTTGGGTTGGCACGAATCAAGACTGGGATTTGTCACTCCGTGTAAATGGAGAGGTATCTCTGGGCCCACTCGGTAGGTCATCATCATAATGTGCACAATGTGACCAAGGAGTTGATCACGGGATGATGTGTTACGGAACGAGTAAAGAGACTTGCCGGTAACGAGATTGAACAAGGTATCAGGATACCGACGATCGAATCTCGGGCAAGTATCGTACCGACGGACAAAGGGAATTGCATACGGGATTGATTAAGTCCTTGACATCGTGGTTCATCCGATGAGATCATCATGGAACATGTGGGAGCCAACTTGGGTATCCAGATCCCGTTGTTGGTTATTGACCGGAGAGTCATCTCGGTCATGTCTGCATGTCTCCCGAACCCGTAGGGTCTACACACTTAAGGTTCGATGACGCTAGGGTTATAAAGGAAGTTTGTATGTGGTTACCGAATGTTGTTCGGAGTCCCGGATGAGATCCCGGACGTCACGAGGAGTTCCGGAATGGTCCGGAGGTAAATATTTATATATGGGAAGTCATGTTTTGGTCGCCGGAAAAGTTTCGGGGTTTATCAGTAACGTACCGGGACCACCGGGAGGGTCCCGGGGGTCCACCAAGTGGGGCTACAAGCCCCGGAGGGCTGCATGGGCCAAGTGTGGGAGGGGACCAGCCCCAGGTGGGCTGGTGCGCCCCCCCACAAGGGCCCAAGGCGCAAGGGAGAGGAGTAGGGGGCAAGCCCTAGGGCAGATGGCCCCTAAGGCCCACCGTGGTGCGCCTCCCCCTCTTCCCTCCCCTTGGCCGCCCCTAGATGGGATCTAGGGGGCTGCCGCCACCCCTAGGGAGGGAACCCTAGGTGGGGGTGCAGCCCCTCCCCTTCCCCTATATATACTTGAGGTTTGGGCTGCCCATAACACATGAGTTCCTCTCTTTCTTGGCGCAGCCCTATCCCTCTCTTTCTCCTCATATCTCGCAATGCTTGGCGAAGCCCTGCTGGATCACCACGCTCCTCCACCACCACCACGCTGTTGTGCTGCTGCTGGATGGAGTCTTCCTCAACCTCTCCCTCTCTCCTTGCTGGATCAAGGCATGGGAGACGTCGTCGGGCTGTACGTGTGTTGAACGCGGAGGTGCCATCCGTTCGGCACTAGGATCTCCGGTGATTTGGATCACGACGAGTACAACTCCATCAACCCCGTTCTCTTGAACGCTTACGCGCGTGATCTACAAGGGTATGTAGATGCACTCTTCTTCCCCTTGTTGCTGGTTTCTCCATAGATAGATCTTGGTGACACGTAGGAAATTTTTTGAATTTCTGCTACGTTCCCCAACAGTGGCATCATGAGCTAGGTCTATTGCGTAGATTCTATGCACGAGCAGAACACAAAGTAGTTGTGGGCGTTGATTTTGTTCAATACGCTTACCGTTACTAGTCCAATCTTGATTCGGCGGCATTGTGGGATGAAGCGGCCCGGACCGACCTTACACGTACTCTTACATGAGACTGGTTCCACCGACTGACATGCACTAGTTGCATAAGGTGGCTAGCGGGTGTCTGTCTCTCCCACTTTAGTCGGATCGGATTCGATGAAAAGGGTCCTTATGAAGGGTAAATAGCAATTGGCATATCACGCTGTGGTTTTTGCGTAGGTAAGAAACGTTCTTGCTAGAAACCCATAGCAGCCACGTAAAACATGCAAACAACAATTAGAGGACGTCTAACTTGTTTTTGCAGGGTATGCTATGTGATGTGATATGGCCATGAAGAATGTGATGAATGATATGTGATGTATGAGATTGATCATGTTCTTGTAATAGGAATCACTACTTGCATGTCGATGAGTATGACAACCGGCAGGAGCCATAGGAGTTGTCTTTATTTATTGTATGACCTGCGTGTCATTGAACAACGCCATGTAATTACTTTACTTTATTGCTAACCGTTAGCTGTAGTAGTAGAAGTAATAGTTGGCGAGACAACTTCATGAAGACACGATGATGGAGATCATGATGATGGAGATCATGGTGTCATGCCGGTGACGATGATGATCATGGAGCCCCGAAGATGGAGATCAAAAGGAGCAAAGTGATGATGGCCATATCATGTCACCTTTTGATTGCATGTGATGTTTATCATGTTTTTGCATCTTATTTGCTTAGAACGACGGTAGTAAATAAGATGATCCCTCATTAAAATTTCAAGAAAGTGTTCCCCCTAACTGCGCACCGTTGCGAAAGTTCGTCGTTTCGAAGCACCACGTGATGATCGGGTGTGATAGATTCTTACGTTCACATGCAACGGGTGTAAGCCAGATTTACGCACGCAAAACACTTAGGTTGACTTGACGAGCCTAGCATGTACAGACATGGCCTCGGAACACAAGAGACCGAAAGGTCGAGCATGAGTCGTATAGAAGATACGATCAACATGAAGATGTTCACCGATGTTGACTAGTCCATCTCACGTGATGATCGGACACGGCCTAGTTGACTCGGATCATGTAATCACTTAGATGACTAGAGGGATGTCTATCTGAGTGGAAGTCATAAGATGAACTTGATTATCCTGAACATAGTCAAAAGGATTTTGCAAATTATGTCGTAGCTCACGCTTTAGTTCTACTGTTTAGATATGTTCCTAGAGAAAAATTAGTTGAAAGTTGATAGTAGCAATTATGCAGACAGTAAAAGGCTTATGTCCTTAATGCACCGCTTAGTGTGATGAACCTCGAACGTCGTCTGTGGATGTTGCGAACATCTGACATACACATTTTGATAACTGCATGATAGTTCAGTTAAACGGTTTAGAGTTGAGGCACTGAAGACGTTTTAAAACGTCGCGAAACATATGAGATGTTTCGAGGGCTGAAATTGGGATTTCAGGCTCGTACCCATGTCAAGAGGTATAAGACCTTCGACGATTTTCTTAGCCTGCAAACTAAGGGAGAAAAGCTCAATTGTTGAGCTTGTGCTCAGATTGTCTGAGTACAACAATCATTTGAATCGAGTGGGAGTTGATCTTCCATATGAGAAAGTGATGTTTCTTCGAAGTCATTACCACCAAGCTGCTAGAGATTCGTGATGAACTATAATATATCAGGGACATATATGATGATCCTTGAGATATTCGCGATGTTTGACACCACAAAAGTATAAATCAAGAAGGAGCATCAATTGTTGATGGTTGGTGAAACCACTAGTTTCAAGAAGGGCAAGGGAAAGAAGGGATACTTCATGAAACGGCAAACCAGCTGCTGCTCTAGTGAAGAAACCCAAGGTTGAACCCAAACCTGAGACTAAGTGCTTCTGTAATAAGAGGAACAGCCACTGGAGCAGAATTACCCTAGATACTTGGTCGATGAGAAGGCTGGCAAGGTCGATAGAAGTATATTGGATATACATTGTGTTAATGTGTACTTTACTAGTACTCCTAGTAGCACCATGGTATTAGATACCGGTTTGGTTGCTAAGTGTTAGTAACTCGAAACAAAAGGCTACGGAATAAACGAAGACTAGCTAAAAGGTGAGATGACGATATGTGTTGGAAGTAATTCCAAGGTTGATCAAATATTGTACGCTCCCTCTACCATCGAGATTGGTATTAAAACCTAAATAATTGTTATTTGGTGTTTGCGTTGAGCATAGAGATGATTGGATTACGTCTATCGCAATACGGTTATTCATTTAAGGATAATAATGGTTACTCCGTTTATTTGAATAATACCTTCAATGGTCTTACACCTAAAATGAATGGTTTATTGAATCTCGATCGTAGTGATACACATGTTCATGCCAAAAGATATAAGATAGTAATGATAGTACCACCTACTTGTGGCACTGCCACTTAAGTCATATCGGTATAAAACGCATGAAGAAGCTCCATGTTGATGGATCTTTGGACTCACTCATTTTTGGAAGGATTGAGACATGCGAACCATGTTTGTTGGTAGATATGCATGAAGAAACTCTATACAGATGGATCGTTTGGACTCACTTGATTTTGAATCACTTGAGACATGCAAATCATACCACATGGGCAAGATGACTGAAAGCCTCGTTTTCAGTAAAATGGAACAAGAAAGCAACTTGTTGGAAGTAATACATCTTGATGTGCGCAGTCCAATGAGTGCTGAGGCATGTAGTGGATATCGTCATGTTCTTACTTCATAGATGATTTGAGTAGATACTGAGTATATTTACTTGATGAAACATAAGTCTGAATTATTGAAAGGTTCAAGTAATTTCAGAGTGAAGTTGAACATCATCGTGACAAGAGGATAAAATGTCTATGATATGATCGTAGAGATGAATATCTGAATTACGAGTTTGGCACAGAATTAAGACATTGTGGAAATTGTTTCACAACTAATACAGCCTGGAACACCATAGTGTGATGGTGTGTCCGAACATCATAACTGCACCCTATTGGATATGATGCATACCATGATGTCTCTTATCGAATTACCACGATAGTTTATGAGTTAGGCATTAGAGACAACCACATTCACTTTAAATAGGGCACCACGTAATTCTGATGAGATGACACCGTATGAACTATGGTTTAGAGAAACCTAAGCTGTCATTTCTTAAAAGTTTGGGGCTGCGACGCTTATGTGAAAAAGTTTCAGGCTGATAAGCTCGAACCCAAAGCGGATAAATGCATCTTCATAGGACACCCAAACAGTTGGGTATACCTCCTGTCTCAGATCCGAAAGCAATAAGAGATTGTTTCTAGAATCGGGTCCTTTCTCGAGGAAAAGTTTCTCTCAAAAGAATTGAGTGGGAGGATGGTGGAGACTTGATGAGGTTATTGAACCGTCTCTTCAACTAGTGTGTGGCAGGGCACATGGAGTTGTTCCTGCGGCACCTACACCAATTGAAGTGGAAGCTTATGATAGTGATCATGAAACTTCAGATCAAGTCACTACCAAACCTCATGGGATGACAAGGATGCGTACTACTTCAGAATGGTACGTAATCCTGTCTTGGAAGTCATGTTGCTAGACAACAATGAACCTACAAGCTATGGAGAAGCGATGGTGGGCCTGGATTCCAAAATGGCTCGAGGCCATATAATCCGAGAGAGGATCCATATTTGAAAACAAAGTGTAGACTTTGGAGGAACTACTTGATGGTCGTAAGGCTGTTAGGTACATATGGATTTTAAAAGGAAGACAGACAATGATGGTAAGTATCACCATTAAGTAAGCTCGACTTGTCGTTAAGATGATTTCCGACAAGTTCAAGGAGTTGACTACGATGAGACTTTCTCACTCGTAGCGATGCTAAGAGTCTGTTGGAATTATATTAGCAGTCACTGCATTATTTATGAAATCTTGCAGATAGGATGTCAAAAACCATTGTTTCCTCACGATTTTCTTGAGGAAAGGATGTATGTGATACAACCAGAAGATTTTAACAATCCTGAAAGATGCTAACAAGTATGCAAAGCTCTAGCAATCCTTCTAAGGACTGGAGTAAGCATCTCGGAGTTGGAATGTATGCTTTGATGAGATGATCAAAGTTTTGGGTGTATACAAAGTTTATGAGAAACTTGTATTTCCAAAGAAGTGAGTGGGAGCACTATAGAATTTCTGATGAGTATATGTTGTTAACATATTGTTGATCGGAAATGATGTAGAATTTCTGGAAAGCATGCAGAGTTATTTGAAAAGTGTTTTTCAATGGAAAGCCTGGATTAAGCTACTTGAACATTGAGCATCAAGATCTATAAGGATAGATCAAAACGCTTAATGGTACTTTAAAATGAGCACATACCTTGACATGATCTTGAAGGTGTTCAAGATGGATCAGTCAAAGAAGGAGTTCTTGCCTGAGTTGTAAGGTATGAAGTTAAGACTTAAAGCTCCACCATGGCAGAAGAAAGAGGAAGGACGAAGGTCGTCCCCTATGCTTTTGTCATAGGCTCTCTACAGTATGCTATGCTGTGTGCCGCACCTGAAGTGTGCCTTGCCATGAGTCAGTCAAGGGGTACAAGAGTGATCCAAGAATGGATCACAGGACAGCGGTCAAAGTTATCCTTAGTAACTAGTGGACTAAGGAATTTTCTTGATTATGGAGGTGGTAAAAGAGTTCGTCGTAAAGGGTTACGCCGATGCAAACTTTGACACTAATCCAGATTATTCTGAGTAGTAACCTGGATTCGTATAGTAGAATAGTTATTTGGAATAGCTCCAAATAGAACGTGGTAGCTGCATCTAGGAGATGACATGGAGATTTGTAAAGCACACACGGATCTGAAAGATTCAGACCCGTTGACTATAACATCTCTCACAAGCATAACATGATCAAACCCAGAACTCATCGAGTGTTAATCACATGGTAATGTGAACTAGATTATTGACTCTAGTAAACTCTTTGGGTGTTAGTCACATGGGGATGTGACCTTGAGTGTTAATCACATATCGATGTGAACTGGATTATTGACTCTAGTGCAAGTGGGAGACTGTTGGAAATATGCCCTAGAGGCAATAATAAATTGACTATTATTATATTTCCTTGTTCATGATAATCGTTTATTATCCATGCTAGAATTGTATTGATAGGAAACTCGGATACATGTGTGGATACATAGACAACACCATGTCCCTAGTAAGCCTCTAGTTGACTGGCTCGTTGATCAATAGATGGTTATGGTTTCCTGACCATAGACATTGGATGTCATTGATAACGGGATCACATCATTAGGAGAATGATGTGATGGACAAGACCCAATCCTAAGCCTAGCACAAGATCATGTAGTTCGTATGCTAAAGCTTTTCTAATGTCAAGTATCATTTCCTTAGACCATGAGATTGTGCAACTCCCGGATACCGTAGGAGTGCTTTGGGTGTGCCAAACGTCACAACGTAACTGGGTGGCTATAAAGGTACACTATAGGTATCTCCGGAAGTGTCTGTTGGGTTGGCACGAATCATGACTGGGATTTGTCACTCCATGTAAACGGAGAGGTATCTCTGGGCCCACTCGGTAGGACATCATCATAATGTGCACAATGTGACCAAGGAGTTGATCACGGGATGATGTGTTACGGAACGAGTAAAGAGACTTGCCGGTAACGAGATTGAACAAGGTATCGGGATACCGACGATCGAATCTCGGGCAAGTATCGAACCGACGGACAAAGGGAATTGCATACAGGATTGATTAAGTCCTTGACATCGTGGTTCATCCGATGAGATCATCGTGGAACATGTGGGAGACAACATGGGTATCCAGATCCCGCTGTTGGTTATTGACCGGAGAGTCATCTCGGTCATGTCTGCATGTCTCCCGAACCCGTAGGGTCTACACACTTAAGGTTCGATGACGCTAGGGTTATAAAGGAAGTTTGTATGTGGTTACCGAATGTTGTTCGGAGTCCCGGATGAGATCCCGGACGTCACGAGGATTTCCGGAATGGTCCGGAGGTAAAGATTTATATATGGGAAGTCATGTTTTGGTCGCCGGAAAAGTTTCGGGGTTTATCGGTAACGTACCGGGACCACCGGGAGGGTTCCAGGGGTCCACCAAGTGGGGCCACAAGCCCCGGAGGGCTGCATGGGCCAAGTGTGGGAGGGGACCAGCCCCAGGTGGGCTGGTGCGCCCCCCCACAAGGGCCCAAGGCGCAAGGGAGAGGAGAAGGGGGCAAACCCTAGGGCAGATGGGCCCTAAGGCCCACCCAGGTGCGCCTCCCCCTCTCCCCTCCCCTTGGCCGCCCCTAGATGGGATCTAGGGGGCTGCCGCCACCCCTAGGGAGGGAACCCTAGGTGGGGGCGCAGCCCCTCCCCTTCCCCTATATATACTTGAGGTTTGGGCTGCCCACAACACATGAGTTCCTCTCTTTCTTGGCGCAGCCCTATCCCTTTCTTTCTCCTCATATCTCGCAGTGCTTGGCGAAGCCCTGCTGGTTCACCATGCTCCTCCACCACCACCACGCCATTGTGCTGCTGCTGGATGGAGTCTTCCTCAACCTCTCCCTCTCTCCTTGCTGGATCAAGGCATGGGAGACGTCGTCGGGCTGTACGTGTGTTGAACGCGGAGGTGCCGTCCGTTCGGCACTAGGATCTCCGGTGATTTGGATCACGACGAGTACGACTCCTTCAACCCCGTTCTCTTGAACGCTTCCGCTTAGTGATCTACAAGGGTATGTAGATGCACTCTCCTTCCCCTCGTTGCTGGTTTCTCCATAGATAGATCTTGGTGACACGTAGGAATTTTTTTGAATTTCTGCTACGTTCCCCAACAATAAGTGGGTGAAATTTGCCAGAAGGAAGAAGTGAAATGGTTTGCACTTGGAGAAGGGCCTTGGAGGAAAGATCATGGATGCAAAAATAGCTTAGAAATGAGAGGGATTTATAATGCTAGTTTGTTGCAGTTAATTCCAAACTAATGGAATGTTTTATATAGCTCCCTAATAATATTGGGAGTATATGTTCTAAAGAGAAACACCATGTGAATTCCCTTGGTTTAAATGGATCGAAGATCCATACGATTTTATTTAGTTGAGTTGGAAAGATTAAAGACATGATGACATGATGCAATGCATATGATGCAATGATGAATGCAACAAGCAAAAAAACAAATCACACAACGAATCTCGGAAACCCTGGAAGGCATCTTAAGCTCTGGCCTTGGGGCGTTACAGATGTATCATGTCTGAGTTGTTAACAAAGAGTTTTGGTTTTCTTCTTCTCCTCTCTATCTCTCTCTCCCTCTCTCTCTCCCTCTCTCCCTCCCTCTCTCTCTCCCTCCCTCCCTCCCTCCCTCCCTCCCTCTACCTTGCATGGAAGGAACACCATCGTTGTTCCAACATGGGGGACACAACAGTTACTTTCCCCGAATACCCAAAATTTTGGTATGAACATCCTCTCACTGCTTTAATGGATGTTGGGTGTGCCATGTTTGGGTTAGGGCAAACTCACGTGGTTCCTCCTCTTTTGTCATCGAAATACATGCATTCCTATTCTATTGTGCAAGTCTAAGCTTGCCTAATAATGATTATCTATGTTTGACTCGGATTTTGAAACTTTGTAGGGTATGATGCACAATCGCATTGTTGAACACAAATATACCTTCTAGTTTCATATGTTGTACTTGTTTTAAAGGCATGATTACTACCATGTACGAAAAAATTGCATGTATCAGTTTCTTTAGGGACTCCGCCTCGCCCGGTGTCTGCGTGAGGGAGGTGGGGCAAGCATGCGAGGACAACCATGGTATTGCACGGACGGTTCAGTTAGTTCTAGCTAGTGACCCCCCTAGGACAGCATGGATACTTCAGAGGAAGAAGAATGTTTAGGAAGACATACCAAGGGGGTTCCTCAACGAAGAAGGCCCCAAGGCTCGCAATACGTGAGCCAGACCTTGAACCACCAAGGGAAGCTCTAGTGCAGCCTTGTGAATGACCGTCGGATCATTTCATGGTTCATGCTGGTTTTAAGGAGGAATTTAACGCATATGTGCAAAATGCTGGCCTTGAAGACTCCGTGTCAGATAAGTGTCGGTAGTACTATCACCTCACTGATTCATTTGTGCGAAGATTTAAGTTTACATCCCAGCGCAATACACATTCTGTTTTATTTGATCTTTATGATAAATCATTTACCATGGACGTAGAAGATTTTAATGATGTGTGCAAAATTCCACAATGGGGCATTCATAGTGAGCCTCATAAAACCGATTGTTCTGAGTTCCTTGCTAGCATCACTAGGGGAGAAACTAGAAATGTAACACAAGCTACTATTGGGAGCATTCATTTTCCTACTATACATTATTTTCCTCTCTTTATAGGTAGATGCATTAATGATAAACATGATCATAGCCACCTTTGTGCATCAGATCTTAGTGTCCTCAAAGAGTGAGTAATTAGTGATAAACAATTTAATTCGGGGGGCATTGTTGCAAAGCGGTTACATAATAATGCTAAAGATGGAGATTTCTTTGGTGGGATTTATGCCACCTAGTTAGCTAATTATCTCGGGGTACCCATAAGAGAAAATGATGTTGAGTCACCACCCGCTTACCTTGATAATGATGCTATGGTTCGCTACCAGTTTATTGAGAGGAGCAAACAAGCCCTTTTGTACCGACTAATATTTGATAGGGAGTGCGTCTTCTATATTACGCTTCCCGCTCCTGCCTTCTTTAACTTTCAGGTAAAACGGAGATACTTCATAACCAAAGAGGAGGCAGATAACTATGAGAGAGCGGGGGAGGCCGCTCGCCTCCATGATGCAGCCCTTCAAGCAGTAGAGGTCGCAGCTCAGTACAACCCCAACTACGATTTTGGATACTATCTAATGTCTACTGCACAACCTTCTTCTTGTAGACTCGTGTTGGGCCTCCAAATGTAGAGTTTTGTAGGATAGTAGCAAATTTCCCTCAAGTAGATGACCTAAGGTTTTATCAATCCGTGGGAGGCGTAGGATGAAGATGGTCTCTCTCAAACAACCCTGCAACCAAATAACAAAGAGTCTCTTGTGTCCCCAACACACTCAATACAATGGTAAATTGTATAGGTGCACTAGTTCGGCAAAGAGATGGTGATACAAATGCAATATGGATGGTAGATATAGGTTTTTGTAATCTGAAAATATAAAAATAGTAAGGTAGCAAGTGGTAAAAGTGAGCAAAAATGGTATTGCAATGCTTTGAAACAAGGCTTAGGGTTCATACTTTCACTAGTGCAAGTTCTCTCAACAATGATAACATAATTAGATCATATAAAAATACCTCAACATGCAACAAAGAGTCACTTCAAAGTCACTAATAGCGGAGAACAAATGAAGAGATTATTGTAGGGTACGAAACCACCTCAAAGTTATTCTTTCTGATCGATCTACTGGGCTATTCCTATAAGTGTCACAAACAGCCCTAGAGTTCGTACTAAAATAACACCTTAAGACACACATCAACCAAAACCCTAATGTCACCTAGATACTCCAATGTCACCACAAGTATCCGCGGGTTTGATTATATGATATGCATCACACAATCTCAGATTCATCTATTCAAACCAACACAAAGAACTTCAAAGAGTGCCCCAAAGTTTCTACCGGAGAGTCAAGACGAAAACGTGTGCCAACCCCTATGCATAAGTTCACAAGGTCACAGAACCCGCAAGTTGGTCACCAAAACATACATCAAGTAGGTCACGTGAATATCCCATTGTCACCATAGATAAGTACATGCAAGACATACATCAAGTGTTCTCAAATCCTTAAAGACTCAATCTGATAAGATAACTTCAAAGGGAAAACTCAATCCATTACAAGAAGGTAGAGGGGAAGAAACATCTTAAGATCCAACTATAATAGCAAAGCTTGCGGTACATCAAGATCGTGTCAAATAAAGAACACGAGAGAGAGAGAGATCAAACACATAGCTACCGGTACATACCCTTAGCCCCGAGGGTGAACTACTCCCTCCTCGTCATGGATAGCGCCGGGATGATGAAGATGGCCACCGGTGATGATTTCCTCCTCCTCAGGGTGCCGGAACAGGGTCCCAAATGGTTTTCTGGCCCAACTCTTTTGCTTCGGGGGCTTCTTCTGGTCCAAAAACAATCGTCGTGAAGTTTCAGGTCAATTGGACTCCGTTTGATATTCCTTTTTTGCAAAACTCAAAAACAAGGAAAAACAGAAATTGGCACTGGACTCTAGGTTAATAGGTTAGTCCCAAAAATCATATAAAATAGCATATACATGTATATAAAACATCCAAGATAGATAATATAATATCATGAAATAATAAAAGTTTATAGATACGTTGGAGATGTATCACTATCCAAGCCAACCGTGGCCCTAGACCAACTTAGACCAAAAGCCTAAACTTGGGAGGGTACGTATCTCTCACCGACATTACATTTATATTCGCACACGCATTTCAGTTGTTGGCGTTCATAGTTTTTCATTGTTATCATTGCTAGTTTTTTTTCTTGCTTTCTTCTTGTGTATTTGAAAAACTTTTAAAAAATCCAAAAAATCAGCTCTCGCTTCTTTTTAGTTTTTCTTTTCAAGTTTATTTAGTAGTAGTATTAAAAGAAAATCGAAAAATATTTATCGTTCTTTTTTTACTTGTTGGGAGCTTTCCTGTGTAAATAGTGTTTCTCGTTCTTGTTTCACTTTCTTCAGAAAAACAAAAACTCAAAAAAAATATTTCAGTGTGTTTCTTTGAAATTATTTTTTCTTTTCTTTGGGTCGTAAGGAGAAGACCACAATGAAAATGTTGAGTGGCTCTCATATGCATTATTGTTGTTGTTGATCTAACCAAGAGCGCATATTATCTTTTCTTCTCCTTTGAAAATGTTTGCAGATTTCAGCTTAGTCCAATGCACGTGTACTCTTATTATTATTCACACAGTTTGGTCATGCAAGTGAAAGGCAATAATGACGATATTTGATGAAATGATTGAGATGGAGAAAAGCTGGTACGAACTCGACCTATTTTGTTTTTCTAAATATGATTAGCTAATCGTTCTTGATTCAGTCATTTATGAATGAAACATGTTTGCAATGACAATTAGAGATTACAGTTACTCATGCCATGCTTAATTAGCTAGGAGTTGATAATGATTTACCTTGCATGTCAACATGTTTTTAAAATTGTTGCGATGTAGTATGATAGGATGGTATCCTTCTTTGAATGATTCAAGTGGCTTGACTTGGCACATCTTCACGCATGCAGTTGAAACAAAAACAACGTAGCCTCCACGATATTTATGTTCATGGTGACTTATGTCCTACTCATGCCTGCACTCATTGTTGGTTAATCTCAATGCATGTTTATGACCGTTGTCGCTCTTTAGTTGGTCGCTCCTCAATTTTTTGCTAGCCTTCATTTGTACTAAGCGGGAATACTGTTTGTGCATCCACTTCCTTAAACCCAAAGTTGTTCCATATGAGTCCACCATATGTACCTACCTATATGCCGTATTTATCTGTCATTTCAAGCAAATTTGCATGTGCCAAACTCTAAAACCTTCAAATAATAATATGTTCTGTATACCCGAATCCCTCATGTAGCGACTGGGGGATGTCAGTATCTTCCCTGCAAGGTGAGTTTTTCTCACGATGAGTGTTTATTCACTTGTCAGTCATGAGAAAATGGCTGGTATTCGGCCTGCCCAGTTCCATGCTCTAAATCAAATTGAAATATAAATATCAAACAAAACTCCCCTAGGACTGTTGTTGGTATGGATGGTACCCGTGGATTCGGTTAGTCGTGGCGTGTGATTGTTGGTGGAGGGGGAGTAAAAACTTTACCATTCTGTTTGGGAACCGCCTAAAATGTATCTAGCATGGAAGATACTGAGATCTCTTGGTTGTTATGTCGACAATGAAAGCATACCGCTCAAAATTATATTCATCTCTATTTTAAAAGCTCAAGCTCTCACACCTCTGCAAAGGGATTATCTATTTACTTTTATTGCCAAGTCATCATCCTTTTATAAAAAGCATCAGTTAGAGAGCACCACTGTCATTTGTATGCTCTATTATTAATTGATATTGAGTATGAGTGTGACCGGATCTCTTTTGCCATGAATTATAATGTCTAGTCAGTCCTTGATCATTCGTTCAGAAAAGTCTTGTTATAAGTAATCATGCGAATTTGGTGTTCGTTCGATATTTTGATGAGATGTATGTTGTCTTTTCACTAGTGGTGTCATGTGAATGCCGACTGCATGACACTTCACCATGATTTGGGCCTAGGGGAAGGCATTGGGGAGTAATAAGTAGATGATGGGTTGCTAGAGTGACAGAAGCTTAAATCCTAGTTAATGCATTGCTTTGTAAGGGGATGATTTGGATCCACATGTTTCATGTTATGGTTAGATTTATCTTAATTCTTCTTTTGTTGTTGCGGATGCTTGCGAGGAGGGTGATGACCCACAAGTGTGGGGGATCTATCGTAGCCTTTTCGATAAGTAAGAGTGTCGAACCCAACGAGGAGCAGAAGGAAATGATAAGCGGTTTTCAACAAGGTATTCTCTGCAAGCACTGAACTTATCGGTAACAGATAGTTTTATGATAAGGTAATTGGTAATGAGCAACAAGTAATGAAAGTAAATAAGGTGCAGCAAGATGGCCCAATCCTTTTTGTAGCAAAGGATAGGCCTGGACAAACTCTTATATAAAGGAAAGCGCTCCCGAGGACACATGGGAATTATCGTCAAGCTAGTTTTCATCACGCTCATATGATTCGCGTACTTTGATAATTTGATATGTGGGTGGAACGGTGCTTGGGTACTGCCCTTACTTAGACAAGTATCACACTTATGATTAATCCCTATTGCAAGCATCCACAACTACAATGGAAGTATTAAGGTAAACCTAACCATAGCATGAAACATATGGATCCAAATCAGCCCCTTACGAAGCAACGCATAAACTAGGGTTTAAGCTTCTGTCACTCTAGCAACCCATCATCTACTTATTACTTCCCAATGCCTTCCTCTAGGCCCAAACAATGGTGAAGTGTCATGTAGTCAATGTTCACATGGCACCACTAGAGGAAAGACAACATACATCTCATCAAAATATCGAACGAATACCAAATTCACATGACTACTTATAGCAAGACTTCTCCCATGTCCTTAGGAACAAACGTAACTACTCACAAAGAATATTTATGTTCATAATCATAGGGATATTAATATGCATAATGGATCTAAACATATGATCTTCCACCAAGTAAACCAACTAGCATCAACTACAAGGAGTAATCAACACTACTAACAACCCACATGTACCAATCTGAGGTTTGAATACAAAGATTGGATACAAGATATGAACTAGGGTTTGAGATGAGATGGTGCTGGTGAAGATGTTGATGGATATTGACCCCCTCCTGGTGAGAGGAACGTTGGTGATGACGATGGCGATGATTTCCCCCTCCCGAAGGGAAGTTTCCCCGGCAGAACAGCTCCGCCGGAGCCCTAGATTGGTTCCGCCAAGGTTCCGCCTCGTGGCGGCAGAGTTTCGTCCCATGAGCTAGCTTATGTTTTTTTCCTCGACGAAAGACTCCATATAGCCAAAGATGGGCATCAAAGGGCCACCAGGGGCCCATGAGGCAGGGGGCGCGCTTAGGGGGTAGGGCGCTCCCCCCACCCTCGTGGACGGTGGGTGGCCCCCCTCTGGTACTTTCTTCGCTCAGTATTCTTTATATATTCTGAAAATAACTCACGTGGAGTTTCATGACTTTTGGAGATGTGCAGAATAGGTCTCTAATATTTGCTCATTTTCCAGCCCAGAATTCCAGCTGCCAGCATTCCCCCTCTTCATGTAAACCTTGTAGAATAAGAGAGAATATGCATAAGTATTGTAACATAATGTGTGATAACAGCCCATAATGCAATAAATATCGGTATAAAAGCATGATGCAAAATGGACGTATCAACTCCCCCAAGCTTAGACCTCACTTGTCCTCAAGCGAAAGCCAAAATCGAAAAATATGTCCACATGTTTAGAGATAGAGGTGTCGATAAAATAAAATACGGACATGAGGGCATCATGATCATTATTATAATAACAACATATATAATTAGTGTCATATGATATCTTATGCTAAAGTAACAATTCAATCACAATTTCAAGTATGAATTATAAACTTCATTGAAAACTAACAAACTACAGTCTCAGTCATTGAAGCAATTGCAATTTATCATAACATCGGAAAGAGTCAATAAGAGCTTTTTCAGCAAGTCCACATATTCAACTATCATTTAGTCTTCCACAATTGTTGACACTCACGCGATATTTATGGTTATGAAGTTTTAGCTGGACACAAAGAAAGATATGGGCTTATGGTTTTGCCTCCCAACTTTTTATCTCTAGGGTAATGTCAACAATAATAGTTCATGAAAACTTACATCCAATTAGCTATATATATCTGAATCTTTCCAACACATTGTGCTTGCCAAAGGATAAAATGTAAAAAGGAAAGGTGAAGATCACTCTGACTCTTATATAAGGTAGAAGATAAAAGTAAAAGATAGGACCTTCGCAGAGGGAAGCAGAGGTTGTCATGCGCTTTTATCGTCGGATGCACAAAATCTTAACGCAAAAGAACGTCACTTTATATTGTCACTTGTGATATGGACCTTTATTATGCAGTCCGTTGCTTTTATTTCTTCCACATCACAAGATCGCATAAAGCTTATTTTCTCCGCATTAATAGATCATACATATTTAGAGGGTGATTTTTAATTGCATGCACCGATGACAACTTACTTGAAGGATCTTACTCAATCCATAGGTTGGTATGGTGGACTCTCATGGCAAAACTGGGTTTAAGGATATTTGGAAGCACAAGTAGTATCTCTACTTGGTGCAAAGAATTTGGCTAGCATGAGAGGGAAAGGCAAGCCCAACATGTTGGATGATCCATGATAATATAATTTATATCAGATGTAAGAAAACATAACCCATTACGTTGTCTTCCTTGTCCAACGTCAACTCTTTAGCATGTCATATTTTAATGAGTGCTCACAATCATAAAATATGTCCAAGATAGTATATTTATATGTGAAAACCTCTCTTTCTTTATTACTTCCTATTAATTGCAACGATGACCAAAACTATGTTTGTCAACTTTCAACAACTTTTATTCATCATACTCTTTATATGTGAAGTCATTACTCTCCATAAGATCCATATGATCTCTTTTATTTTATTTCCTCAAGATCATAGCAAGATAATCAAGCCCTTGACCACTAATCTTTATTATATAGCTCACGGACTCGATTACATAGAAGGATCATAAAGCAAACTAAGAACTAGATCATACTAAAACTTTATTCTACTAGATCAAGATATTACCAAAAGGATCGTACTAAGAAAAACGGTAAAGATAAAAGTTGTGATGGTGATACGATACCGAGGCACTCCCCCAAGATTGGCAGTTGCCAAGGGGAGTTCCCATACCCATGTGCTTATGTCTCCTTCCTCGGTGGTGGTGATGATGGAGTTGTTGATGATGTAGGCTTGTCGCCCATCTTCCAAGGCATAGGCTGACCATCATAGAAGGATGATCGAGTCTCTAGGATCCTTGAATCTGCAGCCAAACTCATCCTCTTGAATCTATATTCATACTCACAGTTTTGGTTTTGTAGGTCATAGATCTGGGCTTGGAGGTGCTCGATTTTCTCGTGAATCTTAAAGATGGTCTCCCCGATGTTCTTGGCTTCTAGCTTGGTGGTGTTGGTGTACTCTGTGATCATTAGGTGGTTGGTGTCGAGTCCACGTTCCACCATCTCCTAGCACATGAAAAGTTGTTGCTCCATTGCTTCGAGTCTTGCCTCCACGCTTCCGGTCTTCCTTGGTCCCTCAACATCGCGGATGTGCAGCAACCCCTCACGCATCTCAATGGTTTGAGGGTGTTGCAGCACCTCCGCGAGGTAAGGGTTGATGACCTTCTCGAAGAACTTGTCCTTGGAGGCGCTTGAAGACGTCATGGTGATCTAGATCTGTCAGAAAAACAGCTCGAAACAAAAACAGGAGATATTTGCATGATACGGTGGTCAAAACCTTCGGGAGACTATATAATATATTTTTTACCGACCAAAAGAAGTATCGTGCAAGAAAACAGAGTCCGGAGGGCACATGAGGTGCCCACGAGGTAGGGGGCGTGCCCTCCACCCTCGTGGAAGCCTCGTGTCCTTTCCGGACTACTTCTTATTTTCCTATTTTCTTAAATATTCCAAAATGGAGAAAAAATGGCATTAGAACTGTTTTGGAGTCGGTTTACTTACTGTACCACATACCTATTCCTTTTCAAAGTCTGAAACGTTTTGGAAAGTGTCCCTTATGTATTCCTCCGGGGTTACTGTTTCAATAATATTAGTTTCAACATTTATGGGATTACCTGAGATATAATGTTTGATTCTTTGACCGTTCACCACTGTCGGATTTGTGCCTTCGAAGTTGTTGATTTTTATGGCACCGGAATGATAGACCTCCCTGATGACGTAAGGACCTTCCCATTTAGAGAGGAGTTTGCCTGCAAAAAATCTTAAACGAGAGTTGTATAGCAATACATAATCACCTACATTAAACTCACGCTTTTGTATCCTTTTAGCATGCCATCTTTTAACTTTTTCTTTAAACAACTAGGCATTTTCATAGGTCTGGTTTCTCCACTCATCAAGTGAGCTAATGTCAAAAGGCCTCTTCTCACCGGCAATGTTGAAATCATAATTGAGCTCTTTAATGGCTCAATATGCCTTATGTTCTAGTTCAAGAGGTAAGTGACATGCTTTTCCATAAACCATTTTATACGGAGATCATACCCATAAGATTCTTATATGCAGTTCTATAAGCCCATAATGCATCATCAAGTTTCTTGGACCAATTCTTCCTAGATCTATTAATAGTCTTTTGCAAAATTAATTTAAGCTCTCTATTACTCAATTCTACTTGACCACTAGACTATGGGTGATATGGAGATGCAATTCTATGATTAACATCATACTTAGCAAGCATTTTACGAAAGGCACCATGAATAAAATGTGAACCACCATCAGTCATTAAATATCTAGGGACTCCAAACCTCAGAAAAGTAACTTCTTCAAGCATCTTAATAGAGGTGTTATGATCAGCACTACTAGTTGGAATAGCTTCTACCCACTTAGTAACGTAATCAATAGCAACTAAAATATGTGTATACCCATTAGAGGAAGGAAAAGGTCCCATATAATCAAAGCCCCAAACATCAAATGGTTCAATAACAAGTGAATAATTCATATGCATTTCCTGACGTCTACTAATATTACCAATTCTTTGGCATTCATCACAAGACAAAACAAACTTACGGGCATCCTTGAAGAGAGTAGGCCAATAAAAACCGGATTGCAATACCTTGTGTGCAGTTCTATCTCTAGCATGGTGTCCTCCATAAGCCTCGGAGTGACACTTGCATAGGATCTGTTCCTGTTCATGCTCAGGTACACAACGTCTAATAACACCATCTACTCCTTCTTTATAAAGATGTGGGTCATCCTAGAAGTAATGTCTTAAATCATAGAAGAACTTTTTCTTTTGCTGGTATGTGAAACTAGGTGGTATAAACTTAGCAACAATATAATTAGCATAATCAGCATACCAAGGAGCAGTACTAGAAGCATTTATGACAGCTAATTGTTCATCAGGAAAGCTATCATCAATAGGTAGTGGGTCATCAAGAATATTCTTTAACCTAGACAAGTTGTCTGCAACGGGGTTCTCAGCTCCCTTTATATCAATAATATGCAAATCAAATTCTTGTAGCAAGAGAACCCATCTAATAAGTCTAGGTTTAGCTTCTTTCTTTTCCATACAATATTTAATAGCAGCATGATCAGTGTGAACAGTTACTTTAGAATCAACAATATAAGGTCTGAACTTATCACAAGCAAATACAACTGCTAAAAATTCTTTTTCAGTAGTAGCATAATTTCTTTGAGGACTGTCTAGAATTTTACTAGCATATTGTATAACATTTAATTTCTTATCAACTCTTTGTCCTAGAACAACCCCTACAGCATAATCACTAGCATCACACATAATTTCAAATGGTAAATTCCAATCAGGAGGCTGAACAATAGGTGCAGAAATCAAAGCTTTCTTAAGTATTTCAAATGCTTCTACACAATCATCATCAAAGACAAAAGGAATATCTTTTTTGTAAGAGATTAGTCAGAGGCCTGGAGATTTTAGAAAAGTCCTTAATGAACCTCCTATAAAAACCGACATGACCAAGGAAACTTCTTATACCTTTAATGTCCTTGGGACATGGCATCTTTTCAATAGCATCAACTTTAGCTTTATCCACTTCAATACCTCTTTCAGAAATTTTATGCCCCAAGACAATACCTTCATTAACCATAAAGTGGCACTTCTCCCAATTCAAAACAAGATTAGTTTCTTCACATTTCTGCAAAACTCAATCAAGGTTGCTTAAGCAATCATCAAAAGAAGTCCCATAAACGGAGAAATCATCCATGAATACCTCAACAATCTTTTCACAAAAGTCAGAGAATATAGCAGTCATACATCTTTGAAAGGTAGCGGGTGCATTACATAAACCAAAAGGCATACGTCTATAAGCAAAGGTGCCGAAAGGGCAAGTAAAAGTTGTCTTTTCTTGATCTTCTTTTGATACAGGTATTTGAGAGAAACCAGAATAACCATCTAGAAAGCAAAAATGTGTATGTTTGGATAGTCTTTCTAGCATTTGATCAATAAAAGGTAAAGGGTAATGATCCTTTTTAGTAGCTTTATTTAATTTGCGAAAATCAATTACCATTCTATAACCTGTAACAATTCTTTGTGGGATCAGTTCATCTTTATCATTATGAACAAAAGTAATACCTCCCTTCTTAGGGGCACAATGAACAGGGCTTACCCACTGACTATCAGCAACGGGATAAATTATATCTGCCTCCAGGAGCTTTAGTATTTCTTTTCTTACCACTTCTTTCATATTAGGATTTAACCGTCGTTGGTGATCAACAACTGGTTTAACATCTTTCTCCAATTTTATTTTGTGCTGGCATAGAGTGGGACTAATGCCCTTAAGATCATCAAGAGTATATCCAATAGCAGCACGGTGCTTCTTCAGAGTTTTCAATAATTTCTTTTCCTCATGCGCTGAAAGGTTAGCACTAATAATAACAGGATATATCTCTTTCTCATCAAGATAAGCATATTTAAGAGTATCAAGTAAAGGTTTAAGCTCAAACACGGGATCACCCTTGGGTGGAGGAGGATCCCCTAGAATTTCAACACGCAAGTTGTGTTTCAAAATAGGTCCCTATTTAAAGAATACTTCATCTATTTCCCTTCTTTCATTCATAAACATATCATTTTCATGGTCTAGCAAATATTGTTCTAAAGGATCGCTAGGAGGCACGGCAATAGAAGCAAGACCAATAATTTCATATTTACCAGGCAATTATTTATCATGGGGTTGTCTACGAAACTTAGCAAAATTAAACTCATGAGACATATACCCTAAACCAACAGAAACAATATCCTTATTGCAGTCTATCTTAGCATTAACGGTATTAAAGAAGGGTCTACCAAATATAATGGGACAAAAGTTATCTTGTGGGGAACCAAGAACAAGAAAATCAGCATGATATTTAACTTTCCCACACAAGACTTCAACACCTCTAACAATCCCAACTGGTGAAATAGTGTCTCTATTAGCAAGCTTAATTGTAACATCTATCTCTTCTGTCTCAGCAGGTGCAATATCATGCATAATTTCTTTATATAAGGAATGAGGTATTGCACTTGCACTAGCACCCATATCACATAAGCCATGATACCAATGATCTCCTATTTTAACAGAAATAACAGGCATGCCTACAACAGGTCTATTTTTATTTTTAGTATCAGGTCTAGCAATTCTAGCAGATTCACCACAGAAGTAAATAACATGCCCATCAATATTATCGGCCAAGAGATCTTTAACCATAGCAACATTAGGTTCAACTTTAATTTGCTTAGGGGGTTTGGGTGTCTTAATATTACTTTTGTTGACCACAGTTGAAGCTTTAGCATGATCCTTTATTCTAATAGGGAAAGGTGGTATCTCAATATAAGCAATAGGAACAACGGGATCATTATAAGTGATAGTCTTTTCTTCAACTTTAATGGGTGCAACTACTTTTACTTCAATGGGAGGATTATATTTAAACCACTTCTCCTTACGGAGATCAACATGAGTACCAAAGGATTCACAGAAAGAGGCTACTATCTCAGAGTCAAGTCCATATTTAGTACTAAATTCACGGAAAGCATCGGTATCCATAAAAGATTTAACACAATCAAACTTAGGTGTTATACCTGACTCCTTACCTTCATCGAGGTCCCAATCTTCAGAGTTGCGTTTAATTCTTTCCAATAAATCCCATTTAAATTCAATAGTCTTCATCATAAAAGATCCAGTACAAGAAGTATCGAGCATGGAGCGATTACTGAGAGAAAGTCGAGCATAATTTTTTTGAATAATCATTTCTTTTGAGAGCTCATGATTGGGGCATGAATATAACATTGACTTAAGCCTCCCCCAAGCTTGAGCGATGCTTTCTCCTTCGCGAGGCCAAAAATTATATATATAATTACGATCACGATGAACCAGATGCATAGGATAAAACTTATGATGAAATTCCAATTTCAATCGTTGGTAGTTCCATGATCCAATATCATCACATAGCCTAAACCATGTTCTCGATAACATCCTCGGGCATACCTGCAAGCTTAAATAATCCACAAACTTCATCCACATAGATTAGGTGCAAATCGGGATGTAATGTTCCATCACCTGTGAAAGGATTAGCTAGCAGTTTCTCTATCATACCCGAAGAGATTTCAAAGTAAATATTTTTAGTAGGTTCAGTAGGTTGAGGAGCAACTTTTTGTTGTACTGGTCAGGGTGAAGATACCCCGAACAAGCCCCTCAAAGGATTATGTTCCATAGTAACAAGTGATAGTAAATTTCAGCACACTATATAAATTTTTCCTTACCAAATTCCACCTACCAAAGGCGCTTCACTCCCCGGCAACGGCGCCAAAAAAGAGTCTTGATGACCCACAAGTGTAGGGGATCTATCATAGCCTTTTTGATAAGTAAGAGTGTCGAACCCAACGAGGAGCAGAAGGAAATGATAAGCGGTTTTCAGCAAGGTATTCTCTATAAGCACTGAAATTATCGGTAACAGATAGTTTTATGATAACGTAATTGGTAACGAGCAACAAGAAATGAAAGTAAATAAGGTGCAGCAAGATGGCCCAATCCTTTTTGTAGCAAAGGACAGGCCTAGACAAACTCTTATATAATGGAAAGCGCTCCCGAGGACACATGGGAATTATCGTCAAGCTAGTTCATCACACTCATATGATTCGCATTCGGTACTTTGATAATTTGATATGTGGGTGGACCGGTGCTTGGGTACTGCCCTTACTTGGACAAGTGTCCCACTTATGATTAACCCCTATTGCAAGCATCCGCAACTACAACAGAAGTATTAAGGTAAACCTAACCATAGCATGAAACATATGGATCCAAATCAGCCCCTTACGAAGCAACGCATAAACTAGGGTTTAAGCTTTTGTCACTCTAGCTGTAGCGCCCAGATCCGAGGAAGAGGGTGGCCGGGGAAGGCGGATCCGGTCACCGGGATCCCGATCCAATGCGACGGCGACGAACGCCGGCGATGGTGGCGGAAGCATACGGCGGCGGGGCGCTGCGTGGTGGTGAGGGCGCGGCTCGGTGAGGCGATGGCGGCGGCGCGGGGAGGCGTAGGGAGGCGAGGTGCTCGGTCGAGGAGTGGCAGGGTCGACGCGGCGGCAGAGCTCCGGCGAGAGCTCACCGGAGACGGTGGCCGGTGACGAGGCCCTCAGGCGGCGACGCAAACCGGATCGGGCGGTGGGGACTCGGTCCGCAGCGGGCGAGCGGCGGCAGCGCACGGGCCTGCACGGGCCCGCGATGGGCTCCGTGGGCCGCGGCGAAGTGGGCGCGATGGAGGCGACGTGGCGGACGCGGATTCGTCCGGGGCGGCGGCGTGATCTGATGTGGCGGCCACTGATTGGGCGGGCGACGTGGAGGGCGCGATGGACATGTCCGGCGCGGCGAGGACGTGTCCGGATGCGTGGTGGAGGAGGTAGACTAGGGTTAGACCGCGAATTTCAGAGGGAGACACAAATATATAGGTAGAGGGAGCTAGGGGAGTCCAAATGAGGTGCGGTTTTCGGCCACGCGATCGTGATCAAACGACCGAGATGATGGAGGGGGTTTAGGTGGGTTTTGGGCCACTTTGGAGAGGTGTTGGGCTGCAACACACACGAGGCCTTTTCGGTCCCTCGGTTAACCGTTGGAGTATCAAACGAAGTCCAAATGGCACGAAACTTGACAGGCGGTCTACCGGTAGTAAACCAAGGCCGCATGACAAGTCTTGGTCCAAACTGAAAACGTTTAACACCCGCACATGAAAAGAGGTAGGAAGAGACACCGGGTGACATAGGAGCGCCGGATTGCAAAACGGACAACGGGAAAAATGCTCGGATGCATGAGACGAACAAGTATGCAAATGAAATGCACATGATGACATGATATGCAATGCATGACACGCGAGCAATGACAAGGCAACAACAGCGAATAACTGGAGGACACCTGGCACATCGGTCTCGGGGCGCTACACTAGCAACCCATCATCTACTTATTACTTCCCAATGCCTTCCTCTAGGCCCAAACAATGGTGAAGTGTCATGTAGTCGATGTTCACATGACACCACTAGAGAAAAGACAACATACATCTCATCAAAATATCGAACGAATACCAAATTCACATGACTACTTATAGCAAGACTTCTCCCATGTCCTCAGGAACAAACGTAACTACTCACAAAGCATATTTATGTTCATAATCAGAGGGATATTAATATGCATAATGGATCTAAACATATGATCTTCCACCAAGTAAACCAACTAGCATCACTATAATGAGTAATCAACACTACTAGCAACCCACAGGTACCAATCTGAGGTTTGGATACAAAGATTGGATACAAGAGATGAACTAGGGTTTTGAGATAAGATGGTGCTGGTGAAGATGTTGATGGAGATTGACCCCCTCCTGATGAGAGGATCGTTGGTGATGACGATGGTGATGATTTCCCCCTCCCGGAGGGAAGTTTCCCCGGCAGAACAGCTCTGCTGGAGCCCTAGATTGGTTCCGCCAAGGTTTCGCCTGGTGGCGGCGGAGTTTCGTCCCATGAGCTAGCTTATGATTTTTTCCTCGATGAAAGACTCCATATAACCAAAGATGGGCATCAGAGGGCCACGAGGGGGCCCACGAGGCAGGGGGCGCGCCCCCCACCCTCGTGGACGGTGGGTGGCCCCCCTCTGGTACTTTCTTCGCTCAGTATTTTTTATATATTCTGAAAATAACCCCCGTGGAGTTTCAGGACTTTTGGAGATGTGCAGAATAGGTCTCTAATATTTGCTCCTTTTCCAGCCCAGAATTCTAGCTACCGGCATTCCCCCTCTTCATGTAGACCTTGTAAAATAAGAGAGAATAGGCATAAGTATTGTAACATAATGTGTAATAACAGCCCATAATGCAATAAATATCGATATAAAAGCATGATGCAAAATGGACGTATCAGAGGGTTAATCATAAGTGGGAGGCTTGTCCAAGTAAGGACAACACCCAAGCACCGGTCCACCCACATATCAAATTATTAAAATAACGAACGCGAGTCATATGAGCATGATGAAAACTAACTTGACAATAATTCCCATGTGTCCTCGGGAGCGCTTCGCTTTATCTAAGAGTTTGTACAGGCTTATCCTTTGCTACAAAAAAGGATTGGGTCACCTTGCTGCACCTTACTTACATTTTTTACTTGTTACCTGTTACAAATTATCTTATCACAAAACTATCTGTTACCGATAATTTCAGTGCTTGCAGAGAATACCTTGCTGAAAACCGGTTGTCATTCCCTTCTGCTTCTCGTTGGGTTCGACACTCTTACTTATCGAAAGGACTACGATATATCCCATATACTTGTGGGTTATCAGTACTCGCACGCCCGACCCTTTGCTTCACCGACAGATTGCTTTGCGGCCTTCTTCACCATCTTATACTTCTGTATATTGTCTGCACTACTATCTAGGTATAGGCGTCTGAAACAATCTTTCTTCTCTTTAATCGCCTTATGGACATCATCATTCCACCACCAGGTATCCTTATCATCGCTTCTCCTTCCCTGGGCACTCCAAACTCCTCTGAGGCCACATCACGAATGCAAGTCGTCATCTTCATCCACACATTGTCCGCATCCCCTCCTTCCTCCCAAGGGCCCTCCTTAATGACCCTCTCCTTGAACGCCTGAGCTACGTCCCCCTTGAGCTTCCACCACTTCATTTTAGCAACTTTGGCATGTTTATCTCGCTGGACACGAATCCAAAAGCGGAAGTCAGCAACCACCAACTTATGTTGAGGTACAATACTCTCTCCCGGTATCACCTTACAATCTAGGCATGCACGCCTATCTTCTCTTTGAGGATGAAATCAATCTGGCTAGAGTGTTAGCCACTTCTAAAAGTCACCAGGTGTGATTCTCTCTTTCTAAAGAGGGTGTTAGCTACAAACATGTCATAGGCTAGAGCAAAGCTTAAGACATCTCCTCCTTCTTGGTTCATGATACCATAGCCAAAGCCCACATGCACCCCTTCAAAACTTGTGTTAGATGTAGCCATGTGGCCATTGAGGTATCCTCCTACAAAGAGCTTCTCGCCAATCGGTAAACTCCTAACTATGTCTTCCAAGCCTTCCCAGGACTCCATCTTGGTGTTCTCATTGTGGCCTACTTGCGGGGCATACACGCTGATAACATTAAAAACTAAGTCCCCAACTACCAACTTGACCAGGATAATCGGGTATGCACATCTCTTGACGTCTACCACTCCGTACTTGAGGCTCTTGTTGATCAAGATGCCTACGCCATTTCTGTTTGCAATTGTCCCCGTGTACTACGGCTTGAAGCCGGTTTCCTCCACCTCCTTCGCCTTATGTCCCCTCCATTTGGTTTCTTGGATGCAAAGGATATCAACATCTCTCCTCAATGCTGCATCAACTTGAAGGAAATATGCCCTAGAGGCAATAATAAAGTTGTTATTTATATTTCCTTATATCATGATACATGTTTATTATTGATGCTAGAATTGTATCAACCGGAAACTTAGTACATGTGTGAATACATAGACAAACAGAGTGTCACTAGTATGCCTCTACTTGACTAGCTCGTTGAATCAAAGATGGTTAAGTTTCCTAGCCATAGACATGAGTTGTCATTTGATTAATGGGATCACATCATTAGAGAATGATGTGATTGACTTGACCCATTCCGTTAGCTTAGCACTTGATCGTTTAGTATGTTGATATTGCTTTCTTCATGACTTATACATGTTCCTATGACTATGAGATTATGCAACTCCTGTTTACCGGAGGAACACTTTGTGTGCTACCAAACGTCACAATGTAACTGGGTGATTATAAAGGTGCTCTACAGGTGTCTCCGAAGGTACTTGTTGAGTTGGCGTATTTTGAGATTAGGATTTGTCACTCCGATTGTCGGAGAGGTATCTCTGGGCCCACTCGGTAATGCACATCACTATAAGCCTTGCAAGCATTGTAACTAATGAGTTAGTTGCGGGATGATGTATTACAGAACGAGTAAAGAGACTTGCCGGTAACGAGATTGAACTAGGTATTGAGATACCGACGATCGAATCTCGAGCAAGTAACATACCGATGACAAAGGGAACAACGTATGTTGTTATGCGCTTTGGCCGATAAAGATCTTCATAGAATATGTGGGAGCCAATATGAGCATCCAGGTTCCGCTATTGGTTATTGACCGGAGACGTGTCTCGGTCATGTCTACATAGTTCTCGAACACGTAGGGTCCGCACGCTTAAAGTTCGGTGACGATCGGTATTATGAGTTTTTTGTTTTGATGTACCGAAGGTAGTTCGGAGTCCCGGATATGATCATGGACATGACGAGGAGTCTCTAAATGGTCGAGACGTAAAGATCGATATATTGGACGACTATGTTCGGACACTGGAAAGGTTCCGGAAGGTTTCAGACATATACCGGAGTAACGGGGGGTTACCGGAACCCCCGGGGGGCTTAATGGGCCTACACGGGCCTTAGTGGAAATAGAGGGAACCAAGTGGAGTGTGGGGCGCGCCCCCCAAGGCCCAAACCAAATTGGTTTAGGACAAGGGGGGCCGGCCCCCTCTTTCCTTCTCCTCCTCTCCCTTTCCTCCCCCTCTCCTACTCCTACTAGGAAAAGGAGGAGTCCTACTCCTAGTGGAGTAGGACTCCCCCTCTTGGCGCGCCTCTACCTAGCCGACCGCCTCCTCCCCTTGCTCCTTTATATACGGGGGCAGGGGGGCACCCCATAGACACAGCAATTGATCATTTATCTCTTAGCTGTGTGCGGTGCCCCCTCCACCATAATCCACCTCGATTATATCGTAGCGGTGCTTAGGCGAAGCCCTATGTCGGTAGCATCATCATCACCGTCACCACGCCGTCGTGCTGACGAAACTCTCCTATGAAGCTTTGCTGGATTGGAGCTCGCGGGACGTCATCGAGTTGAACATGTGCAGACCTCGGAGGTGTCGTGCGTTCGGTACTTGGATCGGTCGGATCGTGAAGACGTACGACTACATCAACCGCGTTGTGCTAACGCTTCCGTAGTCGGTCTACGAGGGTACGTAGACACACTCTCCCCTCTCGTTGCTATGCATCACCATGATCCTGTGTGCGCGTAGGAATTTTTTTGAAATTACTATGTTCCCCAACAGTGGCATCCGAGCCAGGTTTATGTAGATATTATATGCACGAGTAGAACACAAGTGAGTTGTGGGCGATACAAGTCATACTGCTTACCAGCATATCATACTTTGGTTTGGCGGTATTGTTGGATGAAGCGGCCCAGACCGACATTACGTGTACGCTTACGCGAGACTGGTTCTACCGACGTGCTTTGCACACAGGTGGCTGGCGGGTGTCAGTTTCTCCAACTTTAGTTGAACCGAGTGTGGCTACGCTCGGTCCTTGAGAAGGTTAAAACAGCACTAACTTGACAAACTATCGTTGTGGTTTTGATGCGTAGGTAAGAACGGTTCTTGCTCAGCCCGTAGCAGCCACGTAAAACTTGCAACAACAAAGTAGAGGACATCTAACTTGTTTTTGCAGGGCTTGGTGTGATGTGATATGGTCAAGACGTGATGAGATATAAGTTGTTGTATGAGATGATCATGTTTTGTTGAAGTTATTGGCAACTGGCAGAAGCCTTATGGTTGTCTCTTTATTGCATAAGATGCAAGCGTCCAATAATTGCTTTACTTTATCGCTATGCGATTGCAATAGTTGCAAGAGCAATAGTTGGCGAGACGACCATGTGATGACACGTTGATAGAGAACAAGATGATGGAGATCATGGTGTCATGCCGGTGATGATGGAGATCATGACGGTACTTTGGAGATAGAGATCAAAGGCGCAAGATGATCATGGCCATATCATGTCACATATTTTGATTGCATGTGATGTTTATCTTTTATTCATCTTATTTTGTTTAGTTTGACGGTAGCTTTATAAGATGATCTCTCACTAAATTTCAAGGTAAAAGTGTTCTCCCTGAGTATGCACCATTGCCAAAGTTCGTCGTGCCGAGACACCACATGATGATCAGGTGTGATAAGCTCAACGTTCATCTACAACGGGTGTAAGACAGTTTTGCACACGCATAATACTCGGGGTAAACTTGACAAGCCTAGCATATGCAGATATGGCCTCGGAACACAGAGACCGAAAGGTCGAGCGTGAATCATATAGTAGATATGATCAACATAGTGATGTTCACCATTGAAAACTACTCCATCTCACGTCATGATCGGACATGGTTTAGTTGATATGGATCACGTGATCACTTAGATGATTAGAGGGATGTCTATCTAAGTGGGAGTTCTTAAGTAATATGATTAATTGAACTTAAATTTATCATGAACTTAGTCCTGATAGTATTTGCATATCTATGTTGTAGATCAATAGCTCGCACATAGATTCCCCATTTATTTTTGATATGTTCCTAGAGAAAAATAAATTGAAAGATGTTAGTAGCAATGATGCGGATTGGATCCGTGATCTGAGGATTACCCTCATTGCTGCACAGAAGAATTATGTCCTTGATGCACTGCTAGGTGACGGACCTATTGCAGGAGCATATGCAGACGTTATGAACGTTTGGCAAAGCTCGATATGATGACTACTTGATAGTTTAGTGCACCATGCTTTACGGCTTAGAACCGGGACTTCGAAAATGTTTTTAACACCATGGAGCATATAAGATGTTACAAGAGTTGAAATTAGTATTTCATACTCGTGCCTGTGTCGAGAGGTAGGAGACCTCTGACAGTACTTTGCCCACAAAGATGGAGGAGAATAGCTCAACCAGTGAGCATGTGCTCATATTGTCTGGGTACTGCAATTGCTTGAATCAAGTGGGAGTTAATCTTCGAGATAAGATAGTAATTGACAAAGTTCTCTGGTCACTATCACCAAGTTACTAGAGCTTAGTGATGAACTATAATATGCAAGGGATAACGGAAACGATTCCCAAGCTCTTCGTGATGCAGAAATCGACGAAGGTAGAAATCAAGAAAAGCATCAAGTGTTGATGGTTGATAAGATCACTAGTTTCAAGAAAAGGGCAAAGGGAAGAAGGGGAACTTAAATAAGAATGGCAAGCAAGTTGATGCTCAAGTGAAGAAGCCCAAGTCTAGACCTAAGCCTGAGACTAAGTGCTTCTACTGCAAAGGGACTGGTCACTGGAAGCAGAACTGCCCCAAGTATTTGGCGGATAAGAAGGATGGCAAAGTGAACAAAGGTATATTTGATATACATGTTATTAATGTGTACTTTACTAGTGTTTATAGCAACCCCTCAGTATTTGATACTAGTTCAGTTGCTAAGATTAGTAACTCGAAACGGGAGTTGCAGAATAAACAGAGTCTAGTCAAGGGTGAAGTGACGATGAGTGGTTCCAAAATTGATATGATCATCATCGCACACTCCCTATACTTTCGAGATTAGTGTTGAACCTAAATAAATGTTATTTGGTGTTTGCGTTAAGCATGAATATGATTTGAACATGTTTATTGCAATACGGTTATTCATTTAAAGTCAGAGAATAATTGTTGTTCTCTCTGCATGAATAAAACCTTCAATGGTCTTACACCCAAGGTGAATGGTTTATTGAATCTCGATCGTAGTGATACACATATTCATAATATTGAAACCAAAAGATGCAGCGTTAATAATGATCGTGCAACTTATTTGTGGCACTGCCGTTTAGGTCATATTGGTGTGAAGCGCATGAAGAAAATCCATGCTGTTGGGCTTTTGGAATCACTTAATTATGAATCAGTTGATGCTTGCGAACCATGCCTCATAGGCAAGATGACTAAGACTCCGTTCTCCGGAACAATGGAGCGAGCAACTGACTTATTGGAAATAATACATACTGATGTATGCGGTCTGATGAGTGTTGAGACTCGCGGCGGGTATCGTTATTTTCTGACCTTCATAGATGATTTGAGTAAGATATGGGTATATCTACTTGATGAAACATAAGTGTGAAACATTTGAAAAGTTCAAAGAATTTTAGAGTGAAGCGGAAAATCATCGTAACAAGAAAATAAAGTTTCTACGATCTGATCGTGGTGGAGAATATTTGAGTTACGAGTTTGGTCTTCATTTGAAACAATGCGGAATAGTTTCGCAACTCACGCCACCTAGAACACCACAGCGTAATTGTGTGTCCGAACGTCGTAATCGCAATTTACTAGATATGGTGCAATCTATGACGTCTCTTACTGATTTACCGCTATCGTTTTGGGGTTATGCATTAGAGACAGCTGCATTCACGTTAAATAGGGCACCATCTAAATCCGCTGAGATGACACTGTATGAACTATGGTTTGGCTAGAAACCTAAGCTGCCGTTTCTTAAAGTTTGGGGTTGTGATTCTTATGTGAAAAAAGTTTCAGCCAGATAAGCACAAACCTAAATCGGAAAAGTGTGTCTTCATAGGATACCCAAAAAGAAACTATTGGGTACACCTTCTATCACAGATCCGAAGGCAAGACATTTGTTGCTAGGAACGGATCCTTTCTAGAGAAGGAGTTTCTCTCGAAAGAAGTGAGTGGGAGGAAAGTAGAAATTGATAAGGTAATTGTACCTTCTCCTGAATTGGAAAGTAGTTCATCACAGAAATCAGTTCCAGTGATTCCTACACAAATTAGTGAGGAAGCTAATGATGATGATCATGAAACCTCAGATCAAGTTACTACCGAACCTCGTAGGTCAACCAGAGTATGGTCCGCACCAGTGTGGTACGGTAATCATGTTCTCGAAGTCATGTTACTAGACCATGACAAACCTACAAACTATGAGGAAGCGATGATGAGCCCATATTCCGCAAAATGGCTTGAGGCCATGAAATCTGAGATGGGATCCATGTATGAGAACAAAGTATGTACTTTGATTGACTTGCCCATTGATCGGCGAGTCATTGAGAATAAATGGATCTTCAAGAGGAAGACAGATGTTGATAGTAGTGTTACTATCTACAAAGCTCGAATTGTCACAAAATGTTTTCGACAAGTTCAAGGTGTTGACTACGATGAGATTTTCTCACTCGTGTCGATGCTCAAAAGTCTGTCGGAATCATTTTAGCAGTTGCCGCATTTTATGAAATCTGGCAAATGGATGTCAAAACTGCATTCCTTAATGGATTTCTCAAAGAAGAATTGTATATGATGCAACCAGAAGGTCTTGTCGATCCTAAAGGAGTTAACAAAGTGAGCAAGTGCTACCTCTTGAGCACTGCGTTGGTTTTCCCTTGAACAGGAAACGGTGATGCAGTAAAGTAGCTTAAGTATTTCCCTCAATTTTTGAGAATCGAGGTATCAATCCAGTAGGAGATCACGCTCGAGTCCCACATACCTACATAAACAAATAAGAACCTCGCAACCAACGCAATAAAGGGTTTGTCAATACCTTCACGGTCACTTACGAGAGTCCGATCTGATAGATATGATAAGATAATATTTTTGGTATTTTTGTGATAAAGAGAAATAAAGATGCAAAGTAAAATAAACAGCAATAAAAATAACTAAGTGTTGGAAGATTAATATGATGGAAGATAGACCCGGGGGCCATAGGTTTCACTAGTAGCTTCTCTCGAGAGCATAAGTATTACGGTGGGTAAATGAATTACTGTCGAGCAATTGATAGAATTGAGCATAGTTATGAGAATATCTAGGTATGATCATGTATATATGCATCACGTCCGAGACAAGTAGACTGAAACGATTCTGCATCTACTACTATTACTCCACACATCGACCGCTATCCAACATGCATCTAGAGTATTAAGTTCATAAGAACAGAGTAATGCTTTAAGTAAGATGACATGATGTAGAGGGATAAACTCATGCAATATGATATAAAACCCATCTTTTTATCCTCGATGGCAACAATACAATACGTGTCGTTTCCCTTACTGTCACTGGGATCGAGCACCGCAAGATTGAACCCAAAGCTAAGCACTTCTCCCATTGCAAGGAAGATCAATCTAGTAGGCCAAACCAAACTGATAATTCGAAGAGACTTGCAAAGATAACCAATCATACATAAAAGAATTCAGAGGAGATTCGAATATTGTTCATAGATAAACTTGATCATAAACCCACAATTCATCGAATCTCGACAAACACGCCATAAAATAAGATTACATCAAATAGATCTCCAAGAAGATCGTGGAGAACTTTGTATTGAGATGCAAAGAGAGAGAAGAAGCCATCTAGCTAATAACTATGGACCCGAAGGTCTGAAATAAACTACTCACACATCATCGGAGAGGCTATGGTGTTGATGTAGAAGCCCTCCGTGATCAATGCCCCCTCCGGCGGAGCGCCGGAAAAGGCCCCAAGATGGGATCTCACGGGTACAGAAGGTTGCGACGGTGGAAGTAGGGTTTTGGCTCCGTATCTGGTGTTTCCAGGGTATATGGGTATATATAGGAGGAAGAAGTACGTCGGTGGAGCAACGAGGGGCCCACGAGGGTGGAGGGCGCGCTTGGGGGGTAGGTGTGCCCCCTACCTCGTGCCTTCCTCGTTGATTGCTTTACGTGGACTCCAAGTCCTCTGGATCACATTTGTTCCGAAAATCACATTCCCGAAGGTTTCATTCTGTTTGGACTCCGTTTGATATCATTTTCCTTCGAAACACTGAAATAGGCAAAAAACAACAATTTGGGCTGGGCCTCCGGTTAATAGGTTAGTCCCAAAAATAATATAAAAGTGTATAATAAAGCTCATTAAACATCCAAAACAGTATATAATATAGCATGGAGCAATCAAAAATTATAGATACGTTGGACACGTATCAGCAAGCTCCAGCGATCCATCTATGGACTGGTGCAAGCATCTCGGAGTTGGAATATATGCTTTGATAAGGTGATCAAAGCATATTGTTTTATACAGACTTGCGGTGAAGCCTGTATTTACAAGAAAGTGAGTGGGAACACTAAATCTGTAACATCCCAAATTTTCAATTTGGAATGTTATACACTAGATCATCATTGCATAGCATATTTTATTGCATTTTGGTGGATCCTAGAAATTCTACGCAACTCAAGGACCCTCGAAGAGAGTTGGGGATTTCGTTATTTTCATATTTGAGTTTTCTCAAATTTTGAAAATAGGAGCATTTATTTTATTTATTTTATCTTCAATTATTTCTATTATCAAAATATGAGAGAGGGAATAAAATGACTTTCCCAAAATAAAGAACTATTGAGGATTTAATAAAAAAATCAAATAAGATTTTATTTTGGTTTTATTTGCTATTTTATTTGAATTTAGGAAAAATTGCACGTTTTCAAAAATTGCATTTAGAGCCAAAAAATGTTCATACAGTTCTAAATATTTTATTTAGATGGAGAAAATTTGTTTTGGCATTTCTAGATTTTTATTTATTATTTCTAGAATTTTTTTAGGCGCAGTGAAATTGTTTAAAAAAAACCCCGCGCCCGACTGGGCCAAGGGCCCAGCCGAGCCAGGCCGGCCCAAGCCGTCGCCTCCTCGCCCGTGCTGCTGCCAGACCCGGGAGGAGACCGAGCCGGAGCCGCCGTCGT
>NC_041382.1:38035889-38038355 GCF_002162155.2 Triticum dicoccoides
CCGCCTGCCGCTGCCGCCCCGTCGCCTAGCGCCGCCGCCCCGCCGCCTCGCGCCACCCGCCGCCCTACCAGAGCCTCGCCGGAGAGCCACCGCCCAGGTAGCAGCCGGCCGGTTTTTGAGAAAAAGTCGTTTCAGTTTTTTTTGAAAAAACCCTAGTTTCATTTTTTAATAGATCGGTTTTTCTCCAGTTTATTTATTTAGCGAGCGCCCGCTCATCCGTTCGTTTTAACGAACGTGTTTTTCGTTTAGTTCCTGTTAACGAATGTTCATTCGTTAACCAGTTCGTCGTTTTTCTTTTTCTCGGATTAAATCCGCGGTTTTTCTGACCGCGACCTCTGATCCGATGTTCGTTTTAGTTTAACTTTTCGCTCATTTATCGGAATCAGGCGATTCAAGCGCCTGGAGTTTCGTCTCGAAACCCTCTTTCCGTTTAACCAACTCAAACAAGTTTTTACCACTGTAAAAATTTCCCTATATCCAGAATAGTAAATGAAGCTTGTTTCTTTTGCCGTTTGTCTTTCGTTGCTTCGTTCGATTTGATCACTACTAGGAAAAGGGCTAAAGATGAAATTGACACTAATGACGCACCACAGAAGTGGTGCGCCACTACTATATACTAATGGCGCACCATGTGGAGATGTGCCATTAGTGTGGAAGACACTAATGGCGCACCAGGCACACGGTGCGCCACTAGTAACAAAATGTTTTTTTTCATTTTTTCAAACATACTAATGGCGCATCCGGGCAGAGTGCGGCATTAGTAGTTAGAACTACTAATGGCACACCAGCCATAGAGTGCGCCACTACTATATTTTTTTTACTTTTTTGCAAAACTACTAATGGCGCACCGTTGCATAGTGCGCCATTACTAGTTTAAACTAGTAATGGCGCACTGTGCCATGGTGCGCCATTATTATAAAAATTATTTTTAATACTTTTTTTGCAAAACTACTAATGGCGCATGTCTGTGTGGTGCGCCATTAGTATGTTGGGTTACTAATGGCGCATGGATGTGTGGTGCGCCATTAGTAATTTGGGACCAGCTAGATATCGTTTTGCTCTACCCCGCAGGCGACCATGGTCCGCACGATGGTCCTATTTTTAGGGAAAGTCATGCCAAAAAAAATTCTTGGTTCTAAAATATCGTTTTGCTCTACCCCGCAGACGGATAACACAGGAGCTGCCGCCCGAGAGAAAGCGAAGCTGGATCAACTGGAGATAGACGCGGTTACTCCATTGTATGAAGGATGCAGGCCCGAGGATACCCGCCTGAAAGTAACTCTCATGGCTCTGAGGATGAAGGTAAAACACAAAATGATAGACGCATGCTTCGACGAGAACATGTCATTCTGGCACGAACGTCTTCCCAAAGGGAACAAGTGCCCGACCAGTTTCGAGGAGGCGAAGAAAATCGTGTGTCCTCTGGATTTACCACACATGAAATACCATGTGTGCATGAACAATTGCATCATTTATCGGGACGAGCACGCGGAGTCTACCATATGTCCGGTGTGCGGCGTCACTCGATACAAGAAGAGGAAGAAAGCTCCTCGAAAAGTGGTGTGGTACTTTTCGATCACTCCTCGTCTACAGCGGTATTTCGTGGACCCTAAGGTAGCAAAGCTCCTGCGTTGGCATGCGGATAGGGAGGGGAATAAGCAAGAAGATGACGTGAGTCGGTTGGCGTGAGGCAACTCAGAAGGCTACAGGAAGAGATCGTGGTGATACTATGCGAGCTTGGGATGTACTTCCCGCCCGCATTCTTCGACGTTATGGTACATCTGCTGGTCCTTATCATGGAGGATATCATCCAACTCAGGCCGACGTTCCTGCACAGCATGATGCCGTTCGAAAGGATGAATGGTGTCATCAAAGGATACGTTCGCAACATGTCACGTCCAGAGGGAAGTATAGCCAGGGGCTTTATGACCGAAGAGTGCATCTCCTACTGCACGAATTATCTAGCCATCGAGAACCCCGTTGGTCTGCCCGTCAACAGGCACCTCGCCAGGCTCGCTGGATGGGGTCACCGTGAGGGTCGCTGCAAAATGCATGTCGACTTCGAGGGTCGACTCGCCGACTTTGAAAGAGCAAACCTAGTCGCGCTACAACACATAGACTTTGAAAGAGCCAAATCCAAGACCGCGGGCGCAAACGTCACCGCGAAAAATGAGCCATGGGTACTGGCTTCACAAGTGCACCAATGCTTCTTCATTACCGACCCGTCAAAGCCCAGTCGTGTTGTCGTGAGGAGAGGCAAAAGGAAGATCATCGGAATGGATGGAGTAGCCAATGAGCAAGACTTCGACAAGTACGGCGACCCGAAGATCGAACATGACGACGACGATGAAGTAGCAGCATACACCCTCCATCTCGATCGCTATCCCCCTCCATCTCGATCTCGATCCCTCCCCCGCTCCACCACCGCCGACGAGCACCCCCCGCACCCGCCCCCGCTCCACCGCC
>NC_041382.1:38038995-38054449 GCF_002162155.2 Triticum dicoccoides
CCCCCTCAAAACCCTAGAAACCCCGTGCCCCCCGCGTCGGCCCCTGTCCTGCGCCGCCTCTACCTCAGTTCGGGCACGGTGTGCAGGACGACGACCGCGGTCGCCGGCCTCCCCACGACCAACCAAGGCGCCCTCGAGCCATCCCTTCGACGCCGTCGCGGCCGCCGACCCCGACCTCGAACCCTCCGGCGACCGGCCGCGCCCGCCTAGGTACCTCTCCTCCTTCCTTCTTCATCCCTCTCCTCCTTCCTCCTTCCTCCCTCTCCACCCTTCCCTGACCCCTCCGGCGACCGGCCGCGCCCGCCCAAGTCTGTTCTTTGCAGGATCAGAACAAGTTTGTAACAGGATGCTCTACAATTTTTTTTCAATTGTGCTGTGATGTTTACAAGGATGTAGAAGTCACCCTAAGAAAAGGATGCAAAAGTCTTTCAGTGCAGATTAACTTTGTAGGTTGGAGTTTGGTTAGCCATGGTTCATCCAACTATTTCTAGCTTGATTGTTTGGCTGGTTTAGGTGGTGTAATCTAGTGATGTGCCGCTGATGCAACTGGTGTCCATGAGTACTTATAAATCTAGTTAGAATTAGTTTAAGAATTGATCTGTGTGTATCAATGTGATTGTAGTTTTTCTTGTCATCAAGTTTAGTTGATGTTTATTTAAATATAGCTTATATGATCAGCCACTCTATGTATGATTGTGGCTTGAAGGTTCTGGAAGAACGTTTTTCCTTCAAATTCTATCTGGTGGCATTGTCCTAGACTCCTTAGTTCTGTTGTTAATTGTGCTTCTATTAAAAGAATTGGGAGTTACTCACTGTACTAGAACTCTGTAGGTTCAATTTTGGTTAACTAATACTGACGTTATGATAATGTAAGCACCTATTATTGCTACTGATATCATTGGCTCAATGCTGCCTTTGTGCAACGCAGAACTGTTAAGAGTGATTTGGAGGATTCAAGATTCTGTGAAGCTCTTTTGACATTTAAAGCTCAGAACTGAAGGTACTTAATAAACTCAAAAGCATTGATGATAACTCTTGTTGCCTAGAAATAGAGGTAGTTTACATATTGCATTGCTGGTGTTTGTTTATGTTCAGAGTTTAAGCACGTGTAGTGTAGTGTAGTGTGTGCAGTGAGCTTGTTCTAGTGTAAAATCAGACTAGTATGGCCCTGGCCACAATCTGTCAACTTAGCCTTCTCTGATTTTCAAAACAAGTTAACTGCATTCAGATCTCTTGATGCTCAAAACCTGTCAATTTCTATCAGCTTTTGATCTATCAAGTTGATATTCAGTCAAGTTGATGTCAAACTTGACACATAAACAACTGCTTTAATAAACAGAGAGACAAGATGTAGGGTTTTTTAGCTGCTGCCACAACACAAAGTCTATAGATGCTGAAGTTGTCAGTATTAATTATCAAATCATTCAGAGTAGATGATGCTCTATTTTTGTGGACTTAGTGAACATGGTAAGACAAGCCAGATGCTCTATTTTTAATAAACAGTAATCCATGATCCTGCTTACTAGTGAACATGATGTTCGTTTGTTTACAGAGATCCTGCTTATATATACTGATGATGAGTCTTGTTGAAACCTTACATATATAGTGAGGAGCTACTGTCAAAAACTTGAGCTACTGTAAAAAAATTCAGTTAGGTACAGTGAGGAGCTAACTGCGTATGAAGGTAACAAGTGTTAAATCGGTGAAAGTAAAAAAGTGTAGTAGTAGTACTTGGTACCAATAATTCTCTGGGCAAAGCAAAAGAGCAAGAGGAGGGAGACATGGAATAAGTCTTGACCTGAAATGTAAACTGAACCCAAAACAAGACTTTCTGCATTTAAACGAGTCCCAATGGACCTACTGCCAGCTTATTTGTTCTAGGACAGTATAGTTTTACAAGCTTCGGCAACTTTTTCTTAACTGCTGCTACTGCTGTTATGCCTGTATTCACTGCTGCTACTATTGTACTTGTCATGATGTTGTACTTGTGATGATGCTACTTGTGATCTTCTGAATGACCCATTGGCGACTTCATTATGCGGGGATAATGATTTTGTAGGTACCCCGAGAGGCCCTTGAGTTTGCCAGAATGTCGATTAACTTCCGTTCCGGCAAATTCGGGTACTCCATATGTCCTATTTTCAGCAAAGGTCATGCTGAAATTTTCCGTGAATTTTAGCATGACTTTGCTAAAAATAGGACATATGGGGTACTTGCGACTAATGTTGATTATCTTCTGCTCAAAATTTATGCTGCTATAATGTTGTAAGGGTACTAATTGGTCTCTTCTGCTGCTTATCAGAGATGGGGGGAAGCAGCCACCGCTGCTCTGCCTCACCGGGGTACGAGTTGGATGCTTTCGAGTTCTTCACTATCATACTTTCTTCTTCAGTATCAGCCACGAGGCAGGTATATAAAACAAGAGATCTCCCCTTCACCCATCTCATTATGATAACTCTGTTGTTTGCTACATCACTTCTTGTCCCAAATTGCAGAGGCTGCCTGACACTTTTATGAAGATGCTGGGTGAAGATCCGCCAGATAATGTGAAGCTCTGACAGGCCGGCAGTGGGGTTCGCAGGCTGTGGGACGTGGAGTTGGTGACCGAGGAGGGCCACATGTACCTGTGCCATGGCTGGGAGAAGTTCTACAGTGCCTACGACCTGCGGACTGGGTACTTTCTTCTCTTGAGGTACGACGATGACGCCACAATGCTCATCGTGAAGGTTTTCAACAAGACTATGTGTCACATGTGCTACGCTGAAGACGAAGATGCCAGTGCGTTCTGCCTCTTCTTATTCCTCCATATTTGGCTTTGTCTCACATTGATTGTTAATGGTCATTGTTGCATTTGGACAGGCAATGGGAGCAGCAGCAGCGACACTGGCTACAGCCAAAGCAGCAGCAATTATGACTGTAGCAAAAGCAACGGCGATTCTGGCCTTAGCGAAAGCAGCAGCGAAGACAACAAGAAGGATGATCCGGACTGGAGTGGGGGAGAAGAGGAGCAGAGTGGGGATGAGGAGCTGCAGGATGACGATGGGCATCAGGCTGAGGATGACCTAGCGCTGGTGGTGGCTGACCAAGGGCAAGAGATGGTGGTGGCTGACCAGGTGCAAGAGATGGTGGTGGCTGACCATGGGCAAGAGATGGTTGTGGCTGACCATGGGCAAGAGATGGTGGTGGCTGAGGGTGGCCTCGCGATGCTAGTGGTGCCTGACAATTACCACGCACCGGTGGTGGCGCCGGCGATCCCACAGCTGGGCGACATGACCACGCCAATTGTGGTAGAAGACTACATCCAACAGCTGCCTCCACCGCCTCGCCGCTCTTGGTGCATCAGGCTGAGGAAGGAGAAGGAGAAGAACAATGAGAACTGAACTATGTCAGGTATGTCAGATCTCCAAAATGATATATATATATATATATATATATATATATATATATATATATATATATATATACTTAGTTACCTATTTATCTCTAATATGCTTAGTTTCCTATAGGTTAGCTCCAAAATTACTTATGTTAGCACAAAATGATCAAGTTTACATAATAAGCTTATAGTCTTATTCTTATTCTTCTTCTTATCCAAAATGACATATGTTAGCTTCATTTTACCTAAGTTGGCTCTAATATGCTATCTTAGAGCTTATATGCTTAGTTTCCTATAGGTTAGCTCCAAAATTACTTATGTTAGCACAAAATGATTAAGTTTACATAATAAGCTTATAGTCTTCTTCTTATTCTTTTTCTTATCCAAAATGACATAGGTTAGCTTCATTTTACCTAAGTTGTCTCTAATATGCTAACTTAGAGCTTATATGCTTAGTTTCCTATAGGTTAGCTCCAAACTTACTTATGTTAGCACAAAATGATCAAGTTTACATAATAAGCTTATAGTCTTCTTCTTTATCTTCTTCTTATCCAAAATGACATAGGTTAGCTTCATTTTACTTAAGTTGGCTCTAATATGCTAACTTAGAGCTTATATGCTTAGTTTCCTATAGGTTAGCTCCAAAATTACTTATGTTAGCACAAAATGATCAAGTTTACATAATAAGCTTATAGTCTTCTTATTCTTCTTCTTATTCTTCTTCTAGTCTTCTTCTTCTTCTCTTCTTCTTCTTCTTCTTCTTCTTCTAACTTCTTGTTTATCATTTTGCAGATTTGATTTAATTCACGGAAGCTTGCATGGATGGAGTGCTTCTTTTCCATTTGTGTTTTTATTTTGTATCAATGTGAAACTTTTGTGAATTGATGGATAACGGTGCTGAATGAACATTGTGAAACTTTTGTAATATGTAACGATGGAACTATGTGTTGGCTATGTATGTATATATGGTGAAACGTGTGTGTTGGATATGATCTGGTGGACGCAGGTAACATCGTTACATATGGCCCCCTGTATGTAAGCTAAGCAGATATGTGTTGTATGTTATCTCTAATATTTTTTAACCTGTGAAAATATCAGAAATGAAAAAAATCCCTAATATTCATACTAGTGGCGCACCACACAAGACACTAATGGCGCACTATTATAATCACACTAATGGCGCATCACCCAACAGTGCGCCATTAGTATGCCAAAGCACATGGTTAAATATGGCCCCCTGAGAGGCATACTAATGGCGCATGGTGTTATATACTAATAGCACACTGGGTGGTGCGCCATTAGTATACCAGATACTAATGGCGCACCAGTGGTGCGCCATTAGTAATAAATACTAGTGGCGTGATACTAATGGCGCACCAGTGATGCGCCATTAGTAGGCAAAACTAGTGCACCATTAGTAGGCCTTTTCCTAGTAGTGGATTCTTTTTGCCAACCGGAGTTCTTAAGTTGAACTTTCTGGTTAGATCTTTTATTCGTGTTTTACCTGTGCATTAGTTGAGTACTTATTGTATGCTTGTTTGTTTGTGATAGAGTACCCGGAGTGCGCCGCTTGCTACTTCAAATCGCTAGGTTTCACGGATCATCAGCAAGGCAAGTAACACTTTGATCATACCTCCTACTACCCAGTTTTATTGCATTAGATCAATCCTCACACATTGCATGATTAGGATCTAATTAAATTGTGGGTTTGGGAAGTAGTTGAGGTAGAACCTATTACCTGTTGTTATCAAACCTTTGGGAGTTACTTCTACGTTTGCTTCTTATGCCATGCTATGCTAGTAGACGTGGATCGGGTGAGTGTATCCATGACAGATGTGAGATTGTTGATTAAAGGTTTATCTAAGGTGGCAACCTAAACACACATCTGGGTGGATTGAGGCACCTGGGTATTCCAGCGATTGCCTGTTTTCTTTTGGACCGCCACCCAGGCTCAAAGGGATCATGAGATTGTTCATGCTAGAAACTTCCGTGTGCAGCCACAAGCTATTATGGGCTCTAGCATAGTTTACTAAGTCGTGCGAACTCTTACAGTGGTAGACTAGCAGATATAGGGGATGTAGGTTGGTACGGTCTACCCGTTCGTAAGGTGCTAGCGCTTCTGAAAGACTATGTCTCGGTCATTCGTTTCTCAAACACCATGTAGTGCGAGAAATCCAACGGAGGAGATCGAGTCTTGTGGGGAAAAGTGCGCAAACCTCTGCAGAGTGTATAAACTAATCATGGTTAGCCGTGTCCCCGGTTATGGACATCTTGAGTATCTAGTACCTGGATTATCATGTGAATCTCATCATGTTACTTTAAATTAATTTTGTTGGGTTTTGTTTAATGATGATGCTTAATTGGGATTGAGAATGCTGTCAACCATTCTCAATGTTTAACAACTACCATGATAGTTAAATAAAATCTATTCCTTTGTAGTAGGGAAAATTTGGCTTTACGCAAAACTGTAACCATAGAGCTTTCCACCAGCCATATATGCATATAGTATAGCCTTATTTCTTTCATTGCTCTCTGTGTGTTACATTGCCAGCATATTCCATGTGCTGACCCATTTCGGGCTGCAACGTTAATGTTGCAGACTTTTCAGACGACGATTAAGGTGCCTTTAGGTCGTGGTTCTATACTCAATGATGCTGTTGGAGTTGATGGACTCACTTATCTTCCAAGCCTTCCGCTGTTATTGTTATTAGATGGCCTTAAGCCATATTTATTGTAATAAGTTCTCTTTTGAGGCACTCGATGTAATAAGTGTGTGATTGCTACTTTGTTATAAATCCTTCAAGTACTGTGTGGTCTCAGCATTACTGATCCAGGGATGACACCTGAGCACAGCGATTGGACCGTTTGTGGTCTGGTCGCTACAACATCATTTCTGATAAGTATATGTGAATGACATATTGTTGATCGAAAATAATGTAGAATTTTCTGGAAAGCATAAAGGAGTGTTTAAAAGTTTTTTTTCAAAGAAAGACCTTGGTGAAGCTACTTACATATTGAGCATCAAGATCTATAGAGATAGATCAAGACGCTTGATATATTTTCAATGAGTACATACCTTGACAAATTTTGAAGTAGTTCAAAATAGAACAGTCAAAGGAGTTCTTGCCTATGTTGCAAGGTGTGAAGTTGAGTCAAGACTCAAAACCCGACCACGGCAGAAAATAGAAAGAGAATGAAAAGTCATTCCCTATGCCTCAGTCATAGGTTCTATAAAGTATGCCATGATGTGTACCAGACCTATTGTGTACCTCACCATAAGTTTGGCAAGAGGGTACAATAGTGATCCAGGAATGGATCACTAGACAACGGCCAAAAATATCCTTAGTGGAATAAGGAAATGTTTCTCGATTATGGAGGTGACAAAGAGTTCGTCATAAAGAGTTACGTCGATGCAAGTTTTGACACCGATCTGGATGACTCTAAGTCTCGATCTAGATACATATTGAAAGTGGGAGCAATTAGCTAGAGTAGCTCCATGCAAAGCATTGTAGACATAGAAAATTTGCAAAATACATACGGCTTTGAATGAGGCAGGCCCATTGACTAAACTTCTCTCACAAGCAAAACATGATCACTCTTTGGGTATTAATCACATAGCGATGTGAACTAGATTATCGACTCTAGTAAACCCTTTGGGTGTTAGTCACATGGATATGTGAACTAATCACGTAAATATGTGAAATATTGGTGTTAAATCACATAACGATGTGAACTAGATTATTGATTCTAGTGCTAGTGGGAGACTAAAGGAAATATGCCCTAGAGGCAATAATAAAGTTGTTATTTATATTTCCTTATATCATGATAAATGTTTATTATTCATGCTAGAATTGTATTAACCGGAAACTTAGTACATGTGTGAATACATAGACAAACAGAGTGTCACTAGTATGCCTCTACTTGACTAGCTCGTTGAATCAAAGATGGTTAAGTTTCCTAGCTATAGACATGAGTTGTCATTTGATTAACGGAATCACATCATTAGAGAATGATGTGACTGACTTGACCCATTCCGTCAGCTTAGCACTTGATCGTTTAGTATGTTGCTATTGCTTTCTTCATGACTTATACATGTTCCTATGACTATGATATTATGCAACTCCTGTTTACTGGAGGAACACTTTGTGTGCTACCAAACATCATAATGTAACTGGGTGATTATAAAGGTGCTCTACAGGTGTCTCCGAAGGTACTTGTTGAGTTGGCGTATTTCGAGATTAGGATTTGTCACTCCGATTGTCGGAGAGGTATCTCTGGGCCCACTCGGTAATGCACATCACTATAAGCCTTGCAAGCATTGTAACTAATGAGTTAGTTGCGGGATGATGTATTACGGAATGAGTAAAGAGACTTGCCGGTAACGAGATTGAACTAGGTATTGAGATACCGACGATCGAATCTCGGGCAAGTAACATACCGATGACAAAGGGAACAACATATGTTTTATGCGGTTTGACCGATAAAGATCTTCGTAGATCATGTGGGAGCCAATATGAGCATCTAGGTTCCGCTATTGGTTATTGACCGGAGACGTGTCTCGGTCATGTCTACATAGTTCTCGAACCCGTAGGGTCCGCACGCTTAAGGTTCGGTGACGATCGGTATTATGAGTTTTTGTGTTTTGATGTACCGAAGGTAGTTTGGAGTCGGGGATATGATCACGGACATGACGAGGAGTCTCGAAATGGTCGATATGTAAAGATCGATAAATTGGACGACTATGTTCGGACACCGAAAAGTTTCCGGAAGGTTTCGGACATATACCGGAGTGCCGGGGGGTTACCGGAACCCCCCGGGGGGTTTAATGGGCCTACATGGGCCTTAGTGGAAATAGAGGACAGCAAGGGGAGTGTGGGGCACGCCCCCAAGGCCCAAACCGAATTGGTTTAGGGCAAGGGGGGTCGGCCCCCTCTTTCCTTCTCCTCCTCTCCCTTTCCTTCCCCCTCTCCTACTCCTACTAGAAAAAGGAGGAGTCCTACTCCTAGTGGGAGTAGGACTCCCCCTCTTGGCGCGCCTCTCCCTGGCCGGCCGCCTCCTCCCCTTGCTCCTTTATATACGGGGGCAGGGGGGCACCCCATAGACACAACAATTGATTATTGATCTTTTAGCCGTGTGCGATGCCCCCCTCCATCATATCCACCTTGATTATATCATAATGGTGCTTAGGCGAAGCCCTGCGTCGTTAGCATAAAAGGAGCAGCCACATCTACGCACTGAGATTAGAGGTTGTAGAGATAGTTTGGGTTTCCGGGATATACATTGTTTCGATGCTTTTGAGGTAAATATGGAGCGACCAGAAAGCCCTTTGTGGTCAGGTATTGCAGGCCAAATACTACACTGACGTCAAACATATGTGGGGCTGCACGAAAGGACGGCATATCGTATACTTGGAGGAGCCTTGTACATGGGCTTGAGCTAGTGAAACTGCAGGGGTATGTTTGGCGTATCGTCGATGGTCAGAGTGTGAACATCTGGGGCGATCCATGGCTACCAAAGGCATGGTCTAGGCGTGTCACAACGCCAAGGAATGGGGTTCTTTCTGCTGGATAAAGCAAGTGAACTACGTAATAAATCTGGTCACTGCTAAATGGGATGAGCAGCTTGTTAGGGATGTCTTTCAGCCGGAAGATGCCAACCACATCCTCGGAATCCTGCTGAGAGAAGGTGTTGAAGATTTCATAGCCTGGCACTTTGATGACAATGGCACGCATTCTGTCAAGCAGACCTATAAGATAGTATAAGAGCATTTAGATCACTAAAATAGTGGTCTAAACCCTCTTATATTTCTTTACAGACGGAATACAAGTTAAGTTAAGAGGAAATTGCAAGCAATTGAGATGCTGGCCAGAGCCAGGGCGCCCAGGGCTCACTAAACGTATGCGAGGACAAGTTCTGGACTGGAGGCGTATTTGGAAGATGCCGTGTCAGAACAAGATTAAGATGTTTACATGGCGACTGGCGCATAATTCTCTTGCAACACGGATAAAGCTTGTGACCAGAGGCGTGCAAATAGAGGACACTAAATGTCTTTCTTGTGGCAGAAATGAGGAGGATGGTGGACACCTCTTTGTCTGTCGGGAAATCTGGCGGGCCATAGAAAATGAAGGCATGTACAATGGTGCTATCTTAGGAGTGTCACGTAGGATAAATGATGAGGTGGAGAAAAGAGAACTCATAAGAGAAGGCTTGTCTTCTCTTATTTAAGATAAGACAAGAGATGATCTCCTAGCATAATATGTCTCATCACATTTTTAGGAATTGCTAGTCATTGAAGATAAGGCTAAGAGATGACCCATTATAGACATTTTTCGTTGTCACCTTTAAATTACATGCAAAACTTAAGATAAGACTATCTTATCAACCATTGTACATGCCCTGAGAAGGTGCGACAGGCCGGGCGCTTGAGGGATTTGATATTGTTGTAGCCGTTGTCGACTATCTATGTTGTAGCCGTTGTCGATTATCTTTAGTTCCAAGGCGTCATGTGTGGGGTTTTTTTTTTTTGAAGGGAAAACCTGCTCGGCACTTTATTATGAGTTAATGACCCAATTTGTATTCCACATTTTGTGGACTTTGAGTAATATAAGGCCTTTTTCCTCATAAAAAAATCTATGGTCGTTGCCAATGGAGCAGATCCTATCTTTTTGGTCGTTGCCATAGTTGTACTGAGCGAAATGCCTAACTTGCTTTAACCCAAAAAAAAATGATGGGTAACGACTGAACAGTGCTCGCCGCCGTTGGTTCCCGGTCCGGCACTCACTCCACCGGCCATGTCCTTCGCATGGTGTCATTGGTTTATTCTGAGTCACATCCAAACACTTGCAGGTTTGTATCCAACATTTTTTCTGACTTGAAATTCTCGTCACAGGACAAAGCCTTTGGCAACTGGACTAGTAACGGAGCCAAATGTTTGTCCCGCGGAGGAGAAGAGTCACAAAAAACGAGCAAAAAAATGTCAAATGAAATTTATACAAACTGGGTGTCAGACAATCTACAATAAAGCATTACATCGGCCATGACACAGCAGATGAAACAGCATGAATTTATCCAAACGACAAACAAGTCTTGAGATTCGTCACACACGCTAGGTAATAACAACATAACAATTCACCAAGGTTCCGATTGACTGACTATAACGATAGTACGAGCAAAGCTACTGCAGAAACGAGTACGACGACGGCCTAAAGAGCGAACAAGGCTTCTGCTACAACCAAACCATACGAATACCATGCCTCCCGAAAGGGCAGATTCAGAGGGCGCCACCAAGACGAACCAATCACCTGAACTTCGGCTTCTTCGAGGGCGGCCCTCCCTTGGAGCTACTGGGAGGCGGGCGAGACTTGTTGCCGCTGCTGCTGCCACCACGCTGCGGCAGCGGAGCATGCTTGCTGCTGCTAGGACCACGCTGCGGTGGTGCACCGGACTTGCTGAAGGTCTTGACCTTGCGGCGCCTCCTTTCTTCCTCGCTGTCTGACTCTGCGCCATGATCCCGGTCCGCGTTGGTCGCCTCCCGCTCCAGCTCGTCCCAGGTCTTGCCCTTCTCTTCCTCAGAGTCTTCATCAGAATCCTCTTCCTCATCCTCATCTGATTCCACCAACGACGCGCTGTCAGAGTCTTCCTCTTCTGATTCAGACTCAGGCTCAGCATCAGAAGGCTCATACCCCTGGTCTGATTCCTCTGTTTCCTCTGCCTCAGAATCACTTGCCTCCATGTTCAGGAACTCCCAGCCACCATCGTCAACAAACTTCTGGGGATCATCAATGATAGTCTTCAGGATAGGGCGCCAGTTCAGATTCAGCCTGCTCTCATAGTACTTGAGATCAGTGGTGTCAAGCCACTCCTTTATCGCGTCAAGTGAGGTTGACGGGATGGAGTCGATGCGGAGAACATCCTTCTTGAAGTCCTTGAACACGATAGCCATGTCAAAGTTCTTTGTTCCAAAGCCCACCCTCTCCAGATTAACAATCTCTATCTCACCCAGGGTCACCACCAGGAAGGGAGTCTCAATCAGCTCAACCAAACAAGTTGAAGTTGGAATGATGAAAGCTGAAGCTTTATACGGGACACCATGGAACCCGAGCTCTCTAAGAGGGATGTCAAACTCCAGATCAAGCCCCTTGAACTGTGGTTGCGACCAGTGGTCGTTAACCTTGTTGATATAGTTCTGGAACTCCATGTTGATTCTGTTTTTGCGGTCCCTCTCACGCTGCTCTTCTTCAATCTCATCAGGGTCAAGGGCTGACCTCCTGCTGCCACCAACAGTTTGAACAACATCCATCACTTCAACATAAAACTGCACATCCTTCGTCTTCTTGTTTCCAACCATGATATGATTATGCAGATGGAAATGAAGGAGAGTAATCATTTCTTTCTCTGCTGGCTGGAAGAAAGCATGTTTTATATTCCCATACATGATATCCACACGCTCATCAGCCCGTGAGGTAGAATATCTGAAACCATTAACATGGGCCTCAAGAGTTCCTGTCAGCTTTCTCCCACGACCACCAAATGGAGGCCTTATCCAGACATCATTAAGCCTCATTTGCTTTGTTTTGTTGCTTGCCTGCTGGAGCTTCTCCTGGGTAACAAGGGTGGCCCTTTCAGCTCTCTCTGACTCCCTTGAAGCTACTTGCCTCCTCAATGTTTTGATCTGCTGGACAACTTCACTGCTATGCCGTGGATCCTTTGAGCGGAATGTAATCTCTTTCAAGTAGATCGCTCCTTGAGACTTCAGATCTTTGTCATTTGAGAATGGCATGCCAGGTACATTGAAGAAAATGCGGATAGTGCAGGTGCGGTTGTCCTGGTGGCTGGTCACACTCTTAACAGTAGAAACATGGAAAGGGACCATACTGCCATATATAGGTAAGAGAACAGCTTCATTCCTCTGATCTACTTGTATCACCAACTCTCTCGAATAAGGTACATCATTCACATTCTTGTACGCAACAAGCTCATTTGAATTCCTAGAAGGACCACGGCCATCACCATTACCAGAACCACCCCCAGCAAGCCTTCTAGCAGTCTCTTCATTCTTTTGACGAGCAAGTTCAGCCTGGTGCTGTCTCCGGAGCTCTTCCTTGGACATCTCCTGGTTGTCTGACCGAAGTGTTGCCTTGGATGGTAGTGCTTCCACGCCATTTGGCTCAACCTTAGCCCTCTTCGGCTTCGGAACTTCCTCCTCATCTTCATTAAATGAATACGCAACATCTTTAACAGCCTTGGAGCAATTGGTCAAGATCTCTGCAGCCTTGTCATTAACTAAAGCTGTATCAGCTAATAACAAAGAGAACTGCTTTGTCTTCTCATTGTTTGTTTCTGCCTGTATATTACTCAAACCAAGGTTGACATTGAAAATCATTCCCTCTTTTATCAGACGGTCATTCTTGGCATTCAAGTTTAAGCCAGATTCTCGGAACTCAAGGCCAATTCCAGTTCCAGCTGACTTTGTTAGATTAGGAAGCAGTTCAGGGGCATTCTTCTCAAACACTGCAACTGCAGCCTTAAAAACTGCAGACATCTGATTGCCTGGTTTACATGCTGCTAAAGCAGCTTCCTGAGCTTTCAGAAGTGTCTCATACGCCTTACTCTGTGCCGGGGTAGCATCTATCAAAAATGTTCTGGCAACATTGGAACAGTAGTTACTGTACCTGGACCCAATTGCACAGATGATAATACTTGCAGGATCATAGTAGAGATAATCATCATTGCTGGAGGCACCTGGCCTAAGATCAAACTTCCCTCCACTTTGGAAGACAGGAGGGTAGCAAATATCAATATTTTCAGGCTTCAACTTCACCTTGGCCTTCAAAGGATCAAGAATAACCTTCTCTGTGTCATCCATCAATGAGGAGTGTGAGACTTTTCTCTCCTCATCAATAACCTTCTCCATGGTCGGTACCACAAAGTTTTTCATCACAGATGAAGTTAGGTAAGCAGCCTTCTTCACACATATGATCTCTGTGGCGTCTTTCACGGCAAAAAGCTCAGAAAACCCATGTGTTACATCTGCAAGTTGTACAGATCCACCAGCTAACTTTTCTGCCCATGTTTCAAGGAGCTTACCCTCAGGTGCCTCTTTTGCAATGTGACCAACAACTGGAGTGTCAGATTTCGACTGAGCAGAAACAGCACGCAGTATGTCATCCATCAGGTCAATGCCATCCCCGTTCTTGCTTTTCACATGCAAGACAATATCAGAACCAACAGCCTCACTTGCAGCATCCTTGAGGGTTCCAATGAGATTTGCTTTCTTCTGGCTGCATAAGAAATGTATCTGCTTCTGCATGAAGACAATTATGGTTTCTGGAAATTCATACCCAAGCAACCAAACATCCAGGGCTGTGGATTTCAAATAACGGAGATCCTCAGAAGGAGGCGGAGTAGCAATTGCAATGGCATCAGAAGAAGCCCAAAGATCAGACTTGTTTCCGTTCCAATGGTCATAAAACACCTTAAGCCGCTTACTGAAGGTCTCTAGATTGATTGTATAGGCTCCTCCTGAGCCTGACTTTGCTTTACCATTATCTGCCATCTTTACCACGAAGCACACATTAACCAAGCCAACTGCAGGAAAATTGATGATAATTAGCTAGTGTAATAGTCTGACAAATATCAGTTTACACTATCAAAGGCAATGGATGTTCAGAAAATATTTCAAGTCCCAGATAAATACCTCACAGAAAAAGAGGAGTGACAATCCAGGACACCAAGGCTTAATTGCTTATCACAACCTTTTATCCTGGGAACAAAGCATGTAAACTGAGTCAATTGTTCTGAATTAATACTGCAAAAGCAATAAATCCAGTCTTGTATCACTCCAAACATTGCCACATTGGTTAGCATAGAAGCAGTGTATGTTTTGAGATGAAGCAATACATGTATCTCCATAATAACTTCTTACAACGTTAAACACATCAGTAATGCAGATTTAGGTCATCAAGAATGAATTGAAGTCTCATCATTAAAACAGCATAAAGCGCTACCTGGTTTATGCAACCAGGGGAAAAACAGTCATCTTATCTGTTTAATATGAACATGATGAAATATTTTGCCAATTTCCTAACTTGGGTCAAAGATAACTGTCCATGATATTAAGTATCCACACATGAGTAATGATGCCATACTTCAGGGAAACAAACTAGTTCAAACAAATGAAGGCTATTTGCAAGGGCCTGTCTAATACCAGATAACACCATCAAGAGCAATGGATGTGCAGAAAATACTTCATGTCCAAGACAAATACCTCACAGAAGAAGTGGAGTGATAGTCCAGAACATCAATTCTCAATTTCTTATCACAGCCTTTTTTATCCTGAAAACATAGTGTGCAAACTGATTCAATTATTCTGAATTAATAATGTGAAAAGAAGAAATACGATCTGCAAACAAGAATTCGGATAAAGAAACAGTCATCTAATCTGTGAAATGAACACGATGAAATATTTAGCCTATTTCCAAACAGAGGTAAAGATAACCGTCGACGATTTCAGTATCTGCACACGAGTAATGATTCCATACTACCATCACCGCTAGCACTGAAGATCCAGAGCGCTCATATAGTGCAAGACAACAGTGCAAGTTCCAATAAAAAACAAAAAAAATAAAAACCAATCTGTCTAATTCAGTACTTTTCGAGAAGAACTCGGTCGAATCTAGTCCTTCAAAAGCTGTATGACCAGATAAACAATTATACGAGCGAAACTACTGCGAAAATCAAAGCGCAAAACATGTGACCAGACACGCAAATCTGATCGTACCAACACGGGCCTGTTTCCTCGAGGTTCTAGGGTTACGCCGCGACGATGCGGGCCTTGGTACGCGCAAACCCTAGCTCGAATTCCCCACAACCGAACCGCAGAAATTTCACCGTAGAACGTCAGATCCGGCCGAAGCGGGGAACGCTGGTAAGGGTACGGGTACGGGGTCGGGGTCGGGGTGGGGGAGGCGGCGGCGGACGGCGAGGCCGGGCAACCGCGGTGGGGAGGGTGAGTACGGGGCGGCGAGGAGGGAGCGGGGGGAGGGGAGCGGTACCTCGGCGATCGGCGAGGCGAGGCGC
>NC_041382.1:38054689-38060601 GCF_002162155.2 Triticum dicoccoides
CAGGATGAGGAGAGCGGCGGGAAATGGGTGCGGGAGTGCCCTAGCGCCGCGCGGGCGGGCTGCAGGCCCGTTTCCGCGGCTCTTTTTCGCGATTTTCGGATGCGGCGCCGCCCAATGCCGGTTTTCATTTTTTTAATATTTTTTATCACCCGGCTAGGCAAAATTTGACCAATGGGTCGCCCCGACCTGCCCCGCGGGCCGAACGGGGCTCGGACCGGGCGTCTGTGATCACTTTGTCAATTTTAAAATTCTGCGATTTTGATTACTAGACATTATGTGAGTGTGTAGGGATGGTGTGAATGTGTGGATGGCTTGAATAAGGGCAATGCCAATGGCATGGCACATATCGTTGTCTTCCCCTAGAGCCAACTGGCTTGGATGCCAATGTGAACCCAGTTGCTCAGATGCCATCTGAAGAGCTTGGATGCTGCAGCAAAAGGCACAAATATAGAAAGGGGGAAGAAAAGAGAGTGTGTGGTTCAAATCAAGTGCGCACGAAATGGTCCGCACACAAAATACCTTGAGTTCGTCGCTCGCAGATCCTTCAGCTCGTATGTCTGTCCATGGGCTCGATCTAGTCCCAGTCCAGACCTGCCACGATCGGATTTCGACGGAAAATGGCGCGGCGGTGCTGTATTTGGGAGGAGCACGGTCGTCCCCGTTCTGCGCCGGCCTTGCTCGGTTGAGATGGTGCCCGGGTGGACACGATCACACAAATGGGTTCCGGCAGGAACGCAATGTACAAATCGCACATTCCTGAAGCTAGCCCAGAAGAGGGTGCGCTAAATAGATTCAGATTTAGCCACCGATAGAAAGAACACGAGGCAGAGGCGATGGATCCAGGATTTTTTCATGCCAGAGAGCACGGGTGGTGGTTGTTAGGTAATAGAAGGAAAAAAGCAAGGAAACACAAGGCGAAAGAGGAAACAGATTTAGCGGCAATACCTTGAGTTCGCCAGACACATAGCCTTTAGCTTGTCAATCTGGCAATGGCGTTGAACTGGTTGAACGCGGGATCCGGCAGAAAACGACGCAACGATGCTGGATTTCGGAGGAACATGGTCGTTCCAGATCTGCGCCGACTTTTCTTGGTTGAGATCGTGCCTAGGCACAGCATCACGCAGTTGGATGCCGACATAAATGAATGAGTAACAGCTTGCACCAACCATCGCACGTCCTTGAACCGCACCCAGGAAAAAGAGCACAAGAAATAGATCCAGATCTGGCCAACAACAAAAAAACATGAGGCAGAGGTGATGGATCAGATAATTTTTCATGTCAGAGAGCACGCTTGGTAGTGGTTAGGTAATAGAAGGTAAAAAAGCGAGGAAATACAAAGCATGAAAGGAAAGATGTAGTGCGGTCCGGACGTAGTGGTAATACCTTTGAGTTCGCCACACACATAGCCTTTAGCTCGTCCATCTGGCAATGGCCTTGATCTGGTTGAACGCGAGATCCGACAGAAAACGGCGCGACAGTGCTGGATCTGGGAGGAACACGGTCGTCCCCGATCTGCACCTACTTTTTTCGGCTGAGATCGTGCCCAAGCGCACCATCACGCAGTTGGATGCCGATATAAACGAAGGAGCGACAGCTTGTACCAGCCATCGCACATCCTTGAGGCGCACCCATGAAGAGAGCGCAAGATTGGATCCAGATCTGGGAACCGGTAGAAAAAACATGTGGTAGAGGCGATGGATCCGAGAATTTTTCATGCCAAAGACCACAGTTGGTGGTGGTTAGGTAATAGAAGGGGAAAAGGCAAGGAAACACAAGGCGGAAAAGGAAAGATATAGTGTGGTCCAGATGTAGCGCAAGTGCGCACGCCATGGTCGGTGCCTGCAATACCTTGAGTTCGCCTGCCACATAGCCTTTAGCGGGCAATGGCCTTGATCTCGTTGAACGCGAGATTTGGTAGAAAACGGCGCACCGGTGCTGGATCTGGGAGGAACACTGTTGTTCCCGATCTTCATCGACTTTTTTCGGTTGAGATCATGCCCCGGCGCACCAGTACGCAGTTGGATGCCGACAGAAACAAAGGAGTGACAGCATGTACCAACCATCGCACATCCTTGAAGCGCACCCAGGAAGAAAAGCGCAAGAATGGATCCAGATCTGGGAACCGGTAGAAAAAACATGTGGTAGAGGCGCTGGATCCGGCAATTTTTTGTGCCAGAAAGCACTGTTAGCGGCGGCCGGGATCGTACAGGGAGATGGATAAGGAAAGGGGGTTTGGGAAAGAAGATGTGTACGAGGAAGATGGATATGGAATATTGTAGTTTGGAGAAGGAGGGGAGTATGGCCCTTCTGAGGTTGTAGTCTCGGCTTGTGCGGGGGGTATAGAGTATAACATATTGCCTCGTTTTTATTCTGTCTATGTGGATGCGTGGTGCCACCATAGCCCCTGCACTGGTAGCATGGGGGGGCGCCCCGTGGTCTCGTGGTGTGTCCGGGAGGTCCATCAAGGAAAGCAAGAAAAAAAGGTGGAAGGAGAAGGGGGAGGAAAAGGAGGCGAGAAATATCTGCTAAGATTTACCATTGTGTCAGTTGGTTGGACTAGGCAGCCTGTCGCTCCCTGGCAACCGGAGCAGCCACGACAGATGGAGCACCCCTTGTGGTGGATCTTGGCCAAATCGAGCGCCACATGTAGTGGATCTCGGCCAAATCAAGCGCCCTAGCTGTCGAAGGGAGCTCCACCACGGCTAGATCGAGCGCCCTAGCGGTCAGAGCGAGCTCCACCACGTCTGGATCAATCCCCAGATGGCCTAAACGGGCTCCGCGATAGATTGAATGCCCCATCGACTGGAACGGGCTCCACGACGACTGAATTGAGCCCCCGGTGATTCACTACACGAGGCTTTCTTTAGTTCCTGCCACAAATAAACAGGTTAGTTTGGATACATTTGTATCCATAAATTATCAGTCATACAACTATTTCAGCAGACCACTTTTTAAGAATTAAATGAATAAGGATCCTCTAAAGCGGACACCAATAGAATTGAGAGCCTGAGCATGAGCATGATAGAGGCATCACTACTTCTACACCCCCATCACTAACAATGCCATCGCCACCACTTCATCTTCATTAGTTTTAGCTTATTACCCCTTGTAGTTTAATTGGCAGCAGAATATTGTAAGATACTTAAAGTACTTTCTTTTCAACTACCTATATCTTTGTTTCTTTTTTTTACTTCGTTGCTCATAGAAGCATGCAATATTTTATAGATGAACAGTCTCATGATCCCTCCCCTATTTCCAACCTATCAAGCATTCGAGTTATGTTCCCTCGAGGTCACCAAGAACCTTAGTTTTATTTCCAACAACACACAAGTTGTGTGTATTTTGTGTTAAGATACGGGAGAAAAATTAAGTACAAACATGTACACGCTGGGCGTGCGTGTTTGGTTGCCTATATATGGCCCAGTCTGGCCCGTGCGGGAAGAAAGCGAACCGTTTGGTTGCATGTATTTACTGTGCGGCTCACATGGCACGAAATTTAAAGTACACTTGGGCCTGGCTCGCTGGAAACGCTCAGGTTGGCAGTTTCTAGCGAACCAGGCTGAGGCGAGCGCACATGGTGGGCCACTTGCACGAGGGGAGATGGGAGGGATACGAGCTGGGCTGGTATGCAGCCTGTGCGTGCTTATCTTCTCCTACCTCTAGTAACCTTCTCTCTAATTATGTTCTTTCTAGCCCCTCCGATTTACACAATGGTGCTTCGATTCGAGGTAAGCTCTACACGAAAAAGATGCACCTTGATGCTACGGTTCCATTTAGGCGATCGGTTCGTAATTTCGTCGGTCGTAAGTTCTTAATTTCGTCTTCCCGTTGAAGCTATTCTGGACGAATTTTGTCAGATTCGTTGCGCACGATTGATCGTTTGAAATTTCCTTTGACTAGCAGATTAATCTCGCAGTTCCGCACAACATTCGTGTTGTAAATTTTTGCTTTCGATGATTATAGCTTCATCTCTTTTTGAACAGCAGCCTATTGCACTGCCGCCGCCATGTCGAGCTCCTCTGTCCTCTGCTCATAGCCCTCCTATTTGTCCCTCTCGATGCCGACACCCTTCCTCTTGATCTCCTTGCCCACGTCCTACGACACTAGAGTCGTTTCCGGTGTCGCTCATCTTAGCCTACTCTCTGTCGTCCTCCTACTGCATTGACACTGCACTGTCGTCCCACTGCATTCTCCTCCTCTGCCGATTGTGTTTGCGCGAGCACCGCAACTAGTTCACCGACGGGGTCGCTCGTCCACGACTCCGTGCTCGTCATGTCTGACACGGCGCCATGACCACTATCCACCGCAGTCGCCATTGTCCGACGCACACTACATTTCTTCTCCCCTCCCTTTGCTAGCTCTTAACCCTATGTGCTAAGTGCAAGTGCTAGCTATTAATCATACCTCATGCGTGCAACCAAACACCATGCTCATCTGCCACTTGGGCCAATGCAGGCAACCAAACAAAGTGCACTTGCGTATTACCTAATGCAGGGACCCTAGATGCAGGCAACCAAACAATTTGCAGATGACGCATTTTTGGGGTTGTTTTTGCTCAACCAGGCTGGATTGAGATATGTATGCAATGCAGCTATTGTTCACTACTGCAACCAAACATGCCTGCTATGTACAAGGGATGCATGGCACTTTAGCCAGCACCCAAACCTAGAAACACCTAAGCATCAATTCTCATATTATCGTCCACGGATCCACTCACCCTAGCCAACATCCACAAAGTAAACTCATTTCAAACTGTCACGGTGACAATGGAGGGCATTGATGCTGCTTTGTCGAAAACGCGACTATTCCTCTACAACCAAATCATCCTTAATGTGCAACAGGCCAGAGTGTTCAATTCCTTCCTCCGAGTCCTGGGAGCAGCTGAATGCAACCTAGGACACCAATGTAACGCCCTCTATGCGGCTATAGCTCCCACGTGTCGAGGCATGACTTAGAGACATAACCGCATTGAAAGCAATGTCGCAAGTTAGGCAATCATCACAACATCCCATGTAACATATAGAATAAAAGGGGGAAACATAGTTGGCTTACACTCTCCACGTCACATCAGTGTACATAAATAACATACATCATCCAAACACTCATGGCCTCACTACGGCGCCAAAATAGAAAATAACCCAACATGCGACACGGTCCCGATCAAACCCCAACTAGGCACCACTACTGATCATCAGGAAAAGAGACATAGTAACGCTGAGAGTCCTTGTCGAACTCCCACTTGAGCTCGTACTCGTCACCTGGAGCAGAAACACCTGGACCTGCATCTGAAGTTATAGTATATGTGAGCCACAGGGACTCAGCAATCTCACACCCTCGCGATCAAGACTATTTAAGCTTATAGGTATGGCAAGGTATTATATGAGTGGAGCTGCAGCAAGCGACTAGCAAGTATGGTGGCTAACTTATTCGCAAAGGAGAGCGAGAAGAGGAGGCAAGGCGCGAGCGAGAAACTAGAGGACAACCTGCGCAAACTTTACTCCAGTACCGTGTCCACTTCCCGGACTCAGCCGAGAAGAGGCCATCACGGCAACACACTCAGTTGATTCATTTTAATTTAATTAAGGTTCAAGTTATCTACAACCGGACATTAACAAATTCCCATCTGCCCATAACCGCGAGCACGGCTTTCGAAAGTTCAATCCCTGCAGGGGAGTCCCAACTTAGCCCATGACAAGCTCTCACGGTCAACGAAGGAATAGACCTCCTCCCAAGACATTCCGATCAGACTCGGTATCTCGGTAACTCAAGACACTTCGACAGGTTAAAACAAGTCCAGCAACACCGCCCGAATGTGCCGACAAATCCCGATAGGAGCTGCACATATCTCTTTCTCAGGGCACACTCAGATTGTCCAAACTTCCGGTAGGCCAGCCCAGAGTTGCCCCTGGTAG
>NC_041382.1:38060936-38078461 GCF_002162155.2 Triticum dicoccoides
GGGGGGGGGGTTAAAATAAGATGACCCTTGAGTCTGCAGAACCCAAGGGAAGGAAAAGGCTAGGTGGCAAATGGTAAAACCAAGGTTGGGCATTGCTGGAAAAGCTTTAATCAAGGCGAACTATCAAGGGGTTCCCATTATAACCCAACCACGTAAGGAACGCAAAATCCGGGAACATAACACCGATATGACGGAAACTAGGGCGGCAAGAGTGGAACAAAACACTAGACGAGAGGCCGAGCCTTCCACCCTTTACCAAGTATATAGATGCATTAAGATAACACGGCAATATAATGATATCCCAACAAGTAAATAAAAGATGTTCCAACAAGGAACGGCCACCAATCTTCACCTGCAACTAGCAACGCTATAAGAGGGGCTGAGCAAAGCGGTAACATAGCCAATCAACGGTTTGCTAGGACAATGGTGGGTTAGAGGTTTGACATGGAAGTTTGGGAGGCTTTCAAGCAACTGGTAGGCATCTTAGCAATGGCATAGCAAAAGAATGAGCAAACTAGCATAGCAAAGATAGGAGTGATCTCGAGGGTATGATCATCTTGCCTGCACAGTTGTCAGAGTTGACTGGATCCTCGAAAGCAAACTCAACGGGCTCCTCGTTAGTGAACTCGTCTCCCGGCTCTACCCAAACAAGACAAACAAGCAACAAGGACACAATCAACCACGTGCAAACTCAATCAACACGATGCAAAGATGATATGCTATGCGGGATGCGATGCGGGATGCCAAATGCAAGATATGATAGGAAAATGCATGAACCTGGCCTCAACTTGGAAATCCAAGTGTGCCACTGGAAAGATGAGATGAAATCGCTTGAAAACGATATAAAGAACATCGGAACCGGAGTTACGGTTTGGAAATGGCAAGCGATTCAAAAATGACACCGGTCTGCAATTTACAGCAAGTAGGCATCTAAATGCAATGAGATGAACATGCTACAGCACCCAAACAAGACAACAAAATACATGGCAGAGAAGCATTCAAGATGCTTAACAAAAGACTAGCACTGAGCCACGGCCAATTCATCCATTATGAGGTTCAAACAAGCATGGCAAAAACGCAAATGCCAAACAGATTTCACACTTAGTGAAATTAACACTTGTCTGAAATTTCAGATCATATAGCCCTCTTCGGAGCAACAAAATAACATGCTACAGGATCTGAACATGACAAAGAAAGACATGGCATGGAGCTACCCATCAATCTTAACAAAAGTCCATTAGTGACCTTGAGCCAAAAGGGATCACAAAATATACTAACAAGCACACGAACATAGCAAAAACATAATCAGTTTTCAGACTTAGTGAAAACTGGGACATGTTGAAACATAACTCACGAAGGCATGTTTACGAGCTCGATGCACTCACCACGGTGCAAGTCATGGCAAGACAAGCATACATCCTTCAAGAAGGCACAAAATACAAGCTAGACATGGCAAGAACAATGGCATAGCATGCACGGATCAACTATAATAACATCGGCAAAATCGCAAACAAGTTGACGATCTGCCAAGATTCACAACGAAGCAAAAGTAGAGCTCGATTGACTCAAGCTAGGGTGCTCCATAATTTCAAGTAAAGACATGGATGGATAGATCATAACAAGATTAACAAAACTCCTTTACTGATCATCCTCAAAAGAGGCACAGATCACTAGGAAACAGCAAGAACATATGGCATCATGAACTAAATAATCCCAGACTTAGTGAAAACTACTAAGAACCTGAAAACAGATTTACCGGGTGCCTCACTTTGCAAGCTTGCACAAGTCACCACACACATCACAAAAATGCATGGGTTGCACCTCTGGAAAGATAACAAAATCCTTAACAAAACATATGTAGGACTCACAGGCATATCATGCACACAATAATCATGGCAAAAATGACAAAAGTCTAAGATGAACTAGCAGATCTGACAATTAACTCACGAAGCCTCCTTTAACAGCATTTCTGGCATCAAGATGCACTCAAATGAAAATGATGCGATGGAATTAAATGATGTACTCATCAAGACGAACATTTTGATATACTATATGTCCAAATCGGAGCTACGAATGCGGAGATATAGCCGGTCAAAGTTAGCATAAAAAATTAGGGGGAGAGGGGAAAAAGTCAACCCAGATCTAGGGTTCCTCGCGGGCGTGCGAACCGAGGCCGGATCTTGAGCTCGCCGGAGTGGAACGCGGGGCGGCGTCGGGGAGGTCGGAGGAGGCCGGATCCGGTCGCCGGGGTTGAGTCGCCGGTGGTGGCCGGGGTCGGGCGCGACCCGGCGTGGTCTAGCGCGCGTCGGCCAGCGGAGGAGGCCAGAGTTGCTCCCTGGCGGCGGCGGCCGGTCGCAGTGGAGAAGAAGGCAGCGCGGGCGGCGGGGTAGGCGAGGATGGCGGCGGGGACTTCGGGCCGGGAGGGCCGCGGATGGGCTCCCGGGCCGCAGCGGCGGTTGGCGGCGGAGGGCGACAAGTGGCGCGACGGGATAGGGCGAGGGGGCAGCGGCGGACGCGTCTGGCCGGGTCAGACAATGTCCGGCCGGCGCGAGGGGATTTTTAGGGTTTCGTGGGAGGAGAAGATCCGAAAAACGGGGGGTCTATTTATAGGCATAAGTGGAGCTAGGAGAGACCAAATGAGGTGCGGTTTTCGGCCACGCGATCGTGATCGAACGCACTAGGACATGGAGCAGAGTTTGGTGGGTTTTGGGCCAAATTGGAGGGGTGTTGGGCTGCAACACACACGAGGCCTTTTCGGTCCCTCGGTTAACCGTTGGAGTATCAAACGAAGTCCAAATGATACGAAACTTGACAGGCGGTCTACCGGTAGTAAACCAAGGCCGCTTGGCAAGTCTCGGTCCAATCCGGAAATGTTTAATCCCCACACATGAAAGAAAGCTAGAAATGACCATCGGAGGAGAACGAAGCACCGGAACGCAAAACGGACAACGGGGAAAATGCTCGAATGCCTCAGACGAACACGTATGCAAATGCAATGCACATGATGACATGATATGAGATGCATGACAAAGATAACAACACACAGAGACAAAGAAACCCAAACCCGAGGAAAACAATATAACTTAACGCCGGAAACGGCAAGAGTTGGAGTACAAATTGGGAAAGTTACATCCGGGGTGTTACAACACTCCACCACTACGAAAGGATCTCGTCCCGAGATCTAGGACTGAAAGAACGCCGGGTACTCAGAACGGAGGTGATCCTCGCGTTCCCAGGTAGCTTCATGGTCAGAATGGTGTGACCACTTGACTTTGAGAAACTTGATTGACTTGTTGCGAGTCTTGCGTTCAGTCTCTTCGAGAATAGCAACTGGGTGCTCACGGTAAGAGAGATCTTCTTGGAGCTCAATGTCCTCGAAGTTGACGGTGCGGTCAGGAGTCTTGAAGCACTTTCGAAGCTGAGAGACATGGAACATGTCATGAACATTTGCAAAGTTTGAAGGAAGCTCGAGTTGATAGGCGAGGTCGCCTCTCTTGCTGACAATCTTGAAAGGTCCCACGTATCTAGGGGCAAGCTTCCCTTTGATACCGAAGCGACGAGTACCTTTCATAGGAGAGACACGGAGGTAAACATGATCTCCGATCTCGAAAGCCAAATCACGGTGCTTACTATCATAGTAGCTCTTCTGGCGGGATTGGGCTGCTTTGAGGTTATCTCGAATGACTTTGCACATTTCTTCTGCCTCTATGATTAAGTCATTACCCAAAAGTTGACGTTCACCGGTTTCAGACCAGTTGAGAGGGGTACGACACTTCCTGCCATACAGAATTTCAAATGGGGCCTTGCCCGAACTTGCTTCAAAACTGTTGTTGTAGGAGCATTCAGCATAAGGAAGACAATCCTCCCACTTCATGCCGAAGGAGATCACACACGCCCTGAGCATATCTTCAAGAATCTGGTTGACACGCTCGACTTGACCGCTTGTTTGAGGATGGAAAGCAGTGCTGAAGCGGATGTTGGTGCCCATGGCCTTCTGAAAAGAATCCCAAAACTTGGAGGTAAAGATGCTGCCACGGTCTGAAGATATCACTTGAGGAATACCGTGCAGAGAGACAATTCGAGAGGTATAGAGTTCCGCCAATTGAGCTGTAGTGATCGACTCTTTGATAGGCAAAAAGTGAGCCACTTTGGTGAGTTTGTCGATGACAACGAATATAGAATCATTGCCACGCTTGGACTTTGGAAACCCAGTCACGAAGTCCATTTCAATGTGGTCAAACTTCCATTCTGGAATGGCAAGATGTTGGAGGAGACCTGGTGGCCTTTGGTGTTCTACCTTCACTCTTCTGCAGACATCACATTCATTCACGAATTGAGCGATCTCGCGCCTCATTCGAGTCCACCAATAAGCTTGCTTGAGGTCCTGGTACATCTTCGTGCTCCCAGGGTGGATGGAGAGGAGAGAATTGTGAGCCTCGTTCATGATCGCTTTATGGAGGTCACCTTTGGGAACAACAATACGATCCTCGAAGAAGAGAGTGTCCTTGTCATCAAGGCGGTAGCACTTGTACTTGGACTGACTCTTGGCAATCCCAATCTTCACCTTTTTCACCATAGCATCAAGAAGCTGGGCTTGGCGAATCTGGTCTTCTAAGGTAGGAGAGACTTGAAGGTTGGCGAGGAATCCTTGAGGAACAACTTGCAGATTAAGTTTGTGGAGAGCTTCACAAAGCTCGGGTTGATAAGGCTTAAGAATCAGACTGTTGCAGTAAGCCTTCCTGCTCAAAGCGTCAGCAATCACATTGGCCTTGCCTGGAGTATACTCGATACTCGGATTATACTCTTGAATCATTTCGACCCATCGAGTTTGCCTGAGGTCGAGATTAGGCTGAGTGAAGATGTACTTGAGACTCTTGTGATCAGTGAAAATGTCCACTTTTCTTCCCAATAGAAGATGTCTCCAAGTCAAAAGAGCATGCACAACTGCCGCCAACTCGAGATCATGAGTGGGGTAGTTCTTCTCATTAGGCTTCAACTGGAGAGATGTATAAGCAACAACTTTCTTCTCTTGCATCAAAACTGCGCCAAAACCTTGGAGAGAGGCATCACAAAAGACCTCGTACGGTTTGGATTCATCAGGCGGAGTCAAAACTGGAGCGGTGATCAACTTCTCTTTCAGAGTGCTGAAAGCAATATCACACTCCGGAGACCAAACGTACTTGACATGCTTCTGAAGAAGATTTGAGAGAGGCTTTGCAATCTTGGAAAAGTTTTCAACGAATCTTCGGCAATAGCTTGCGAGACCGAGAAAACTGCGGAGTTGCTTCACGTTCTTAGGAGGTTCCCAATTCACAATTGCAGACACCTTCTCAGGATTCACGGCAATGCCCTTGGCAGAGATGATATGACCAAGATAAAGAACCTCATCGAGCCAAAATTCACACTTGGAGAACTTGGCGTAGAACTGATGTTCCCTGAGCTTATCAAGAACCAAACGCAAGTGCTTGGCATGATCTTCCTTGTTCTTGGAGAAAACCAGAATGTCGTCGAGATAGACCAAAGCAAAGTCATTGGTGTAGGCGTTGAAGATGAAGTTCATCATGCGAGAGAACGTCGGAGGAGCGTTGGCGAGGCCAAAAGACATGACAGTGTATTCATATGAACCAAAGCTTGTTCTGAATGCTGTCTTGGGAATATCTTCTTCACGAATGCGAATCTGGTGATAACCCATACGGAGATCAAGCTTGGAGAATACTTGAGCACCTTTGAGTTGTTCGAACAGCTCATTGATGTTGGGAAGTGGGTATTTGTTCTTGATGGTCTTCTTGTTCACTGGACGGTAATCAACACAAAGTCGGTCCGTTCCATCCTTCTTCTTCACAAAAAGAACACCACAACCCCACGAAGAAGAACTAGGCCAGATGAGACCCATTTTCTCTTGCATATAGAGTTGCTTCTTCAGCTCTTTCAACTCTTCAGGTCCGAGCTTGTAAGGACATTTGCACACAGGTTCCGTGCCAGGCTCAAGTTCAATAACGAATTCAACTGGCCGGTTCGGAGGCATTCCTGGGAGCTCTTCTGGAAAGACGTCTTGATATTCGCAAACGACTGGAATTTGAGAGATGGCATCCAATTCACCCTTCTCATTGAGAGAAAACAGATGGATGGTATTATCCCGAGCGGCAAAGATAATTACATCCTCAGACGAATGAGTTAATTGAATCTGCCTAGCTGCACAATCAAGCTGAGCCTTGTGCTTAGAAAGCCAATCCATGCCAAGAATAAGATCAATATCCGAGTTACCAAGAACCATTGGAGAAGCCAGAAACTTGAAATCACCCATCATGATAGAAATATCCGGAATCTCATGATTAGCAAGCAAACATTTACCCAGAGAGATGACTGCTAACGGTTTATGCATAACTTGGGAAGTCAACTCATGCTTAGATGCAAAAGGTTTCAAGATGAAGCAATGCGATGCACCAGTGTCAAAAAGAACTTTTGCAGGTATATCATTAACAAGAAGGTTACCCATTATCACATCTGACGAGTCCTCTGCCTGAGCTGCATTCATCAAATTGACCTTGGCATGCTTGGGGTTATGCTTGACCACAGCTGTACTTGCCGATCTGACAGGAGGAGGAGGAGGAAGACGCCTCTGGTTGAGACACTTGTTGGCATAGTGACCCTTCTGTTGGCACTTGTTGCACGTGACCTCTGAAAGCGGACGGTGATACGGAGCACTCGATCTTGGAGGTTGAGACGAAGTCTTGTTCTGAAAGCCAGGGTTGGGTGGGTGGGAAGAACCACTGCCACCTTTGCTTTTCTGCTGATACGGCTGACGGAACAGAGGAGGAGGAAGCCAAAACTTCTGCTGCTTGGCCACTTGAGTAGAGGAAGAAGGAGTAACATCTCTGACTCGCTTCCTGGAAGCATCACACCTCAACTGAGCAGCCTCTTGCTTCAGTGCCATGTTGTAGAACTCATCGTACCTCAAGGGCTCAAAGAGGACAAGAGCGAGCTGAATTTCTTCTCTGAGACCACCCCTGAACTGATATATCATGCTCTTCTCATCAGGGACGTCCTGCTTGGCAAAACGGGCGAGCTTCTGGAACAACTTGTTGTAGTCATAGACAGACAAAGAGCCTTGCTTCAGATTGCGGAATTCCTCATGCTTGCTTTCAACCACGCTCTGCGGAATATGATGAGCTCGGAAATCTCGACGGAAATCATCCCAAGTGATAACACGTCCACCTCTGGAATCCTTGTACTACTGGAACCATTCTGCAGCTTGATCTTTGAGTTGGAAGGAAGCGAACTTGACAAAGTCCTCAGGCCTGACATTACTGCACTCGAAATGCTTACACGGATCCACAAGCCAATCGTCAGCATCGGTTGCCTCAACACAATTGCTGAAAGTCTTTGGCCCGTTAGCAAGGAACTGGTTGAGTGTAGCAAAGTGACTCTGATTGCTACCTTGATTCCCTTGACTTCCTTGATTGCGCTCTTGGAGAATTTGCATGATCAGCTGTGTGTTTGCATTGGTTGCGGCCATCACAGCTTGCCACGCCTCTGGAGGAGGTGGAGGTGGTGGCGGATCAGGATTCAGAGTCATGCGCGTTGGAGGAGCCATCCTGGAGAGGTTGACCACCATTAGCACATTGATAGATAAATATTGAAGCTGAATCCAACGGAATGAAAATTGCAACATATAGTCTTCACATCCGAACAAAATGAACGAATGCATTCCTCTTGAAATGGTCACATATCCATAAATTGAGAAGCCACGTAGAGTTAAGGTAGAGAAATAAATCAACAAGGTACGGATCAAGAACGAATAATCGGTAAGAAATCCCAATCTCAAACCAATATCCGTGGAAGAAGAACTAGAGCTACTAGAATTCCCACCTATGAAACTCCCGAACCTTTCCGGTTATGCAATCAGGTGTTGGGGATACATGGGAAGCATAATATCTCACCCAAACTAGCAAATCCTACATCCAGTTGTATCCATCCTTCAACACATAACCAAGAAAACTTCGGAAACCATCTACCTCAACCTTCGAAAATCATCCGTTATACAAGTTATGGCGATACTCCCGAACTCCCGCCCCAGTACTGGGTGGCGTCGAGGTTATCTCACCAACGAACTGCATAAAAGAGATTTTCGATGTTGGCGTACTAAACTCAGGTATTCCAGAACTGCAACGATAAAATTATGATGACAACACCTCAGAGCTCAACTACCCGGGACACTTCCACTAAACCCTTGACAGGAGGCACCAAGACAATGTTCTCATCATAAAACCATCGGAACGACTCCAAGATACCCGCGTGATCCTAATTTTTTTAGTGAAATTTGAGAAGAGAAGAGTCAAAACTCTACGTCAGGATGCCTTACCAGAGCGATGAGGAGACTGGGAAGTAAAAAAGAATTCCTAAACTCTCCGATATATAATTCCTAATTGACTCAAAACATTTCTATAGACACAACTCAGCCACTAAAAACGATCAAGCAATGGGGCTCCTAAGGTCAGGGAAGGATCTGATTACCAACTTGTAACGCCCTCGATGCGGCTATAGCTCCCACGTGTCGAGGCACGACTTAGAGACATAACCGCATTGAAAGCAATGTCGCAAGTTAGGCAATCATCACAACATCCCATGTAACATATAGAATAAAAGGGGAAAACATAGTTGGCTTACACTCGCCACGTCACATCAGAGTACATAAATAACATACATCATCCAAACACTCATGGCCCGACTACGACGCCAAAATAGAAAATAACCCAACATGCGACACGGTCCCGATCAAACCCCAACTAGGCACCACTACTGATCATCAGGAAAAGAGACATAGTAACGCTGAGAGTCCTCGTCGAACTCCCACTTGAGCTCGTACTCATCACCTGGAGCGGAAACACCTGGACCTGCATCTGGAGTTATAGTATATGTGAGCCACAGGGACTCAGCAATCTCACACCCTCGCGATCAAGACTATTTAAGCTTATAGGTATGGCAAGGTATTATATGAGTGGAGCTGCAGCAAGCGACTAGCAAGTATGGTGGCTAACTTATTCGCAAAGGAGAGCGAGAAGAGGAGGCAAGGCGCGAGCGAGAAACTAGAGGACAACCTGCGCAAACTTTACTCCAATACCATGTCCACTTCCCAGACTCCGCCGAGAAGAGGCCATCACGGCAACACACTCAGTTGATTCATTTTAATTTAATTAAGGTTCAAGTTATCTACAACCAGACATTAACAAATTCCCATCTACCCATAACCGCGGGCACGGCTTTCAAAAGTTCAATCCCTGCAGGGGAGTCCCAACTTAGCCCATGACAAGCTCTCACGGTCAACGAAGGAATAGACCTCCTCCCAAGACGTTCCGATCAGACTCGGTATCTCGGTAACTCAAGACACTTCGACAGGTTAAAACAAGTCCAGCAACATCGCCCGAATGTGCCGATAAATCCCGATAGGAGCTGCACATATCTCTTTCTCAGGGCACACTCAGATTGTCCAAACTTCCAGTAGGGCAGCCCAGAGTTGCCCCTGGTAGCCACCGGCGGCTGACAGTTTGGACCAACACTCAGAGGAGCACTGGCCCGGGGGGGGGGGGGTTAAAATAAGATGACCCTTGAGTCTGCAAAACCCAAGGGAAGGAAAAGGCTAGGTGGCAAATGGTAAAACCAAGGTTGGGCATTGCTGGAAAAGCTTTAATCAAGGCGAACTATCAAGGGGTTCCCATTATAACCCAACCGCGTAAGGAACACAAAATCCGGGAACATAACACCGATATGACAGAAACTAGGGCGGCAAGAGTGGAACAAAACACTAGGCGAGAGGCCGAGGCTTCCACCCTTTACCAAGTATATAGATGCATTAAGATAACACGGCAATATAATGATATCCCAACAAGTAAATAAAAGATGTTCCAACAAGGAACGGCCACCAATCTTCACCTGCAACTAGCAACGCTATAAGAGGGGCTGAGCAAAGCGGTAACATAGCCAATCAACGGTTTGCTAGGACAATGGTGGGTTAGAGGTTTGACATGGAAATTTGGGAGGCTTTCAAGCAAGTGGTAGGCATCGTAGCAATGGCATAGCAAAAGAACGAGCAAACTAGCATAGCAAAGATAGTAGTGATCTTGAGGGTATGATCATCTTGCCTGCACAGTTGTCAGAGTTGACTGGATCCTCGAAAGCAAACTCAACGGGCTCCTCGTTAGCGAACTCGTCTCCCGGCTCTACCCAAACAAGACAAACAAGCAACAAGGACACAATCAACCACGTGCAAACTCAATCAACACGATGCAAAGATGATATGCTATGCGGGATGCCAAATGCAAGATATGACAGGAAAATGCATGAACTGTTGGGGAACGTAGTAATTTCAAAATTTTCCTACACACAAGCAAGATCATGGTGATGCACAGCAACGAGAGGGGAGAGTGTTGTCTACGTACCCACGCAGACCGACTGCGGAAGTGTTGACACAACATAGAGGAAGTAGTCGTACGTCTTCCCGATCCGACCGATCCAAGCACCGTTACTCCGGCACCTCCGAGTTCTTAGCACACGTACAGCTCGATGACGATCCCCGGGCTCCGATCCAGCAAAGCGTCGGGGAGGAGTTCTGTCAGCACGACGGCGTGGTGACGATCTTGATGTTCTAACGTCGCAGGGCTTCGCCTAAGCACTGCTACAATATAATCGAGGTGGAATATGGTGGCAGGGGGCACCGCACACGGCTAAGGAACGATCTCAATGATCAACTTGTGTGTCTAGAGGTGCCCCTGCCTCCGTATATAAAGGAGCCAAGGGGGAGGGGGCCGCCGGCCAGGAGGAGGGCGCAGGAGGAGTCCTACTCCTACCGGGAGTAGGACTCCCCCCCTCAATCCTAGTTGGACTAGGATTCCTCGAGGGGGAAAGAGAGAGAGGGGGGCCGACCACCTCTCCTAGTCCTAATAGGACTAGGGGAGGGGGGGAGGCACGCGGCCACCTTGGGCTGCCCCTTTCTCCTTTCCACTAAAGCCCATTAAGGCCCATATGGCTCCCGGGGGGTTCCGTAACCTCCCGGTACTCCGGTAAAATCCCGATTTCACCCGGAACACTTCCGATGTCCAAATATAGGCTTCCAATATATCAATCTTTATGTCTCGACCATTTTGAGACTCCTCGCCATGTCCGTGATCACATCCGGGACTCCGAACTAACTTCGGTACATCAAAATGCATAAACTCATAATAATTGTCATCGTAACGTTAAGTGTGCGGACCCTACGGTTCGAGAATAATGCAGACATGACTGAGACACATCTCCGGTCAATAACCAATAGCGGGACATGGATGCCCATATTGGCTCCTACATATTCAACGAAGATCTTTATCGGTCAGACCGCATAACAACATACGTTGTTCCCTTTGTCATCGGTATGTTACTTGCCCGAGATTCGATCGTCGGTATCCAATACCTAGTTCAATCTCGTTACCGGCAAGTCTCTTTACTCGTTCCGTAATACATCATCTTGCAACTAACTCATTAGTTGCAATGCTTGCAAGGCTTATGTGATGTGCATTACCGAGAGGGCCCAGAGATACCTCTCCGACAATCGGAGTGACAAATCCTAATCTCGAAATACGCCAGCCCAACATCTACCTTTGGAGACACCTGTAGAGCTCCTTTATAATCACCCAGTTACGTTGTGACGTTTGGTAGCACACAAAGTGTTCCTCCGGCAAACGGGAGTTGCATAATCTCATAGTCATAGGAACATGTATAAGTCATGAAGAAAGCAATAGCAACATACTAAACGATCGGGTGCTAAGCTAATGGAATGGGTCATGTCAATCAGATCATTCAACTAATGATGTGACCTCGTTAATCAAATAACAACTCATTGTTTATGGTTAGGAAACATAACCATCTTTGATTAATGAGCTAGTCAAGTAGAGGCATACTAGTGACACTTTGTTTGTCTATGTATTCACACATGTATTATGTTTCCGGTTAATACGATTCTAGCATGAATAATAAACATTTATCATGATTATAAGGAAATAAATAATAACTTTATTATTGCCTCTAGGGCATATTTCCTTCAGTCTCCCACTTGCACTAGAGTCAATAATCTAGATTACACTGTAATGATTCTAACACCCATGGAGCCTTGGTGCTGATCATGTTTTGCTCGTGGAAGAGGCTTAGTCAACGGGTCTGCAACATTCAGATCCGTATGTATCTTGCAAATCTCTATGTCTCCCACCTGGACTAGATCCCGGATGGAGTTGAAGCGTCTCTTGATGTGCTTGGTCCTTTTGTGAAATCTGGATTCCTTTGCCAAGCCAATTGCACCAGTATTGTCACATAAGATTTTCATTGGACCCGATGCACTAGGTATGACACCTAGATCGGATATGAACTCCTTCATCCAGACTCCTTCGTTCGCTGCTTCCAAAGCAGCTATGTACTCCGCTTCACATGTAGATCCTGCTACGACGCTTTGTTTAGAACTGCACCAACTGACAGCTCCACCGTTTAATGTAAACACGTATCCGGTTTGCGATTTAGAATCGTCCGGATTAGTGTCAAAGCTTGCATCAACGTAACCTTTTACGGTGAGCTCTTTGTCACCTCCATATAGGAGAAACATATCCTTAGTCCTTTTCAGGTATTTCAGGATGTTCTTGACCGCTGTCCAGTGATCCACTCCTGGATTACTTTGGTACCTCCCTGCTAAACTTATAGCAAGGCACACATCAGGCCCGGTACACAACATTGCATACATGATAGAGCCTATGGCTGAAGCATAGGGAACATCTTTCATTTTCTCTCTATCTTCTGCAGTGGTCGGGCATTGAGTCTTACTCAACTTCACACCTTGTAACACAGGCAAGAACCCTTTCTTTGCTTGATCCATTTTGAACTTTTTCAAAATTTTGTCAAGGTATGTGCTTTGTGAAAGTCCAATTAAGCGTCTGGATCTAACTCTATAGATCTTAATGCCTAATATGTAAGCAGCTTCACCGAGGTCTTTCATTGAAAAACTCTTATTCAAGTATCCCTTTATGCTATCCAGAAATTCTATATCATTTCCAATCAGTAATATGTCATCCACATATAATATCAGAAATGCTACAGAGCTCCCACTCACTTTCTTGTAAATATAGGCTTCACCGAAAGTCTGTATAAAACCAAATGCTTTGATCACACTATCAAAGCGTTTATTCCAACTCCGAGAGGCTTGCACCAGTCCATAAATGGATCGTTGGAGCTTGCACACTTTGTTAGCTCCCTTTGGATTGACAAAACCTTCTGGTTGCATCATATACAACTCTTCTTCTAGAAATCCATTCAGGAATGCAGTTTTGACATCCATCTGCCAAATTTCATAATCATAAAATGCGGCAATTGCTAACATGATTCGGACAGACTTAAGCATCGCTACGGGTGAGAAGGTATCATCGTAGTCAACCCCTTGAACTTGTCGAAAACCTTTTGCAACAAGTCGAGCTTTGTAGACAGTAATATTACCGTCAGCGTCAGTCTTCTTCTTGAAGATCCATTTATTCTCAATTGCTTGCCGATCATCGGGCAAGTCAACCAAAGTCCATACTTTATTCTCATACATGGATTCCATCTCAGATTTCATGGCTTCAAGCCACTTTGTGGAATCTGGGCTCACCATCGCTTCTTCATAGTTCGTAGGTTCATCATGATCTAGTAGCATGACTTCCAGAATGGGATTACCGTACCACTCTGGTGCGGATCTTACTCTGGTTGATCTACGAAGTTCAGTAGTATCTTGTTCTGAAGTTTCATGATCATCGTCATTAGCTTCCTCACTAACTGGTGTAGGTGTCACAGAAACAGTTTTCTGTGATGCGCTACTTTCCAATAAGGGAGCAGGTACAGTTACCTCGTCAAGTTCTACTTTCCTCCCACTCACTTCTTTCGAGAGAAACTCCTTCTCTAGAAATGATCCATTCTTAGCAACGAATGTCTTGCCTTCGGATCTATGATAGAAGGTGTACCCAATAGTCTCCTTTGGGTATCCTATGAAGACACATTTCTCTGATTTGGGTTCGAGCTTATCAGGTTGAAGCTTTTTCACATAGGCATCGCAGCCCCAAACTTTAAGAAACGACAACTTTGGTTTCTTGCCAAACCACAGTTCATAAGGCGTCGTCTCAACGGATTTTGATGGTGCCCTATTTAACGTGAATGCGGCCGTCTCTAAAGCATAACCCCAAAATGATAGAGGTAAATCAGTAAGAGACATCATAGATCGCACCATATCTAATAAAGTACGATTACGACGTTCGGACACACCATTACGCTGTGGTGTTCCGGGTGGCGTGAGTTGCGAAACTATTCCACAATTTTTCAAATGTACACCAAACTCGTAACTCAAATATTCTCCTCCACGATCAGATCGTAGAAACTTTATTTTCTTGTTACGATGATTTTCAACTTCACTCTGAAATTCTTTAAACTTTTCAAATGTTTCAGACTTATGTTTCATTAAGTAGATATACCCATATCTGCTTAAATCATCTGTGAAGGTGAGAAAATAACGATATCCACCACGAGCCTCAATATTCATCGGACCACATACATATGTATGTATGCTTTCCAACAAATCTGTTGCTCTCTCCATAGTACCGGAGAACGGTGTTTTAGTCATCTTGCCCATGAGGCACGGTTCGCAAGTACCAAGTGATTCATAATCAAGTGGTTCCAAAAGCCCATCAGTATGGAGTTTCTTCATGCGTTTTACACCGATATGACCTAAACGGCAGTGCCACAAATAAGTTGCACTATCATTATCAACTCTGCATCTTTTGGCTTCAACATTATGAATATGTGTATTACTACTATCGAGATTCATCAAAAATAGACCACTCTTCAAAGGTGCATGACCATAAAAGATATTACTCATATAAATAGAACAACCATTATTCTCTTATTTAAATGAATAATCGTCTCGCATCAAACAAGATCCAGATATAATGTTCATGCTCAACGCTGGCACCAAATAACAATTATTTAGGTCTAATACTAATCCTGACGGTAGATGTAGAGGTAGCGTGCCGACCGCGATCACATCGACTTTGGAACCATTTCCCACGCGCATCGTCACCTCGTCCTTTGCCAGTGTTCGCTTAATCCGTAGTGCCTGTTTCGAGTTGCAAATATTAGCAACAGAACCAGTATCAAATACCTAGGTGCTACTGCGAGCTCTAGTAAGGTACACATCAATAACATGTATATCACATATACCTTTGTTCACCTTGCCATCCTTCTTATCTTATCCGCCAAATACTTGGGGCAGTTCCGCTTCTAGTGACCAGTCTGCTTGCAGTAGAAGCACTCAGTTTCAGGTTTAGGTCCAGACTTGGGTTTCTTCTCTTGAGTAGCAACTTGCTTGCCGTTCTTTTTGAAGTTCCCCTTCTTCTTCCCTTTGCCCTTTTTCTTGAAACTAGTGATTTTGTTAACCATCAACACTTGATGCTCCTTGATTTCTACCTCCGCAGCTTTCAGCATTGCGAAGAGCTCGGGAATAGTCTTGTTCATCCCTTGCATATTATAGTTCATCACGAAGCTCTTGTAACTTGGTGGCAGTGATTGGAGAATTCTGTCAATGACGCAATCATCTGGAAGATTAACTCCCATCTGAATCAAGTGACTGGATCCTCGAAAGCAAACTCAACGGGCTCCTCGTTAGCGAACTCGTCTCCCGGCTCTACCCAAACAAGACAAACAAGCAACAAGGACACAATCAACCACGTGCAAACTCAATCAACACGATGCAAAGATGATATGCTATGCGGGATGCGATGCGGGATGCCAAATGCAAGATATGATAGGAAAATGCATGAACCTGGCCTCAACTTGGAAATCCAAGTGTGCCACTGGAAAGATGAGATGAAATCGCTTGAAAACGATATAAAGAACATCGGAATCGGAGTTACGGTTTGGAAATGGCAAGCGATTCAAAAATGACACCGGTCTGCGATTTACAGCAAGTAGGCATCTAAATGCAATGAGATGAACATGCTACAACACCCAAACAAGATAACAAAATACATGGCAGGGAAGCATTCAAGATGCTTAACAAAAGACTAGCACTGAGCCACGGCCAATTCATCCATTATGAGTTTCAAACAAGCATGGCAAAAACGCAAATGCCAAACAGATTTTAGACTTAATGAAATTAACACTTGTCTGAAATTTCAGATCATATAGCCCTCTTCGGAGCAACAAAACAACATGCTACAGGATCTGAGCATGACAAAGAAAGACATGGCATGGAGCTACTCATCAAGCTTAACAAAAGTCCCTTAGTGACCTTGAGCCAAAAGGGATCACAAAATATACTAACAAGCACACGAACATAGCAAAAACATAATCAGTTTTTAGACTTAGTGAAAACTGGGACATGTTGAAACATAACTCACGAAGGCATGTTTACGAGCTCGATGCACTCACCACGGTGCAATTCATGGCAAGACAAGCATACATCCTTCAAGAAGGCACAAAATACAAGCTAGACATGGCAAGAACAATGGCATAGCATGCACGGATCAACTATAATAACATCGGCAAAATCGCAAACAAGTTGACGATCTGCCCAGATTCACAACGAAGCAAAAGTAGAGCTCGACTGACTCAAGCTAGGGTGCTCCATAATTGCAAGTAAAGACATGAATGGATAGATCATAACAAGATTAACAAAACTCCTTTACTGATCATCCTCAAAAGAGGCACGGATCACTATGAAACAGCAAGAACATATGGCATCATGAAATAAATAATCCCAGACTTAGTGAAAACTACTAAGTCCCTGAAAACAGATTTACCGGGTGCCTCACTTTGCAAGCTTGCACAAGTCACCACACACATCACAAAAATGCATGGGTTGCACCTCTGGAAAGATAACAAAATCCTTAACAAAACATATATAGGACTCACAGGCATATCATGCACACAATAATCATGGCAAAAATGACAAAAGTCTAAGATGAACTAGTAGATCTGACAATTAACTCACGAAGCCTCCTTCTAACAGCATTTCGGGCATCAAGATGCACTCAAATGAAAATGATGCAATAGAATGAAATGATGTACTCATCGAGACGAACATTTTGATATACTATATGTCCAAATCGGAGCTACGGATGCGAAGATATAGCCGGTCAAAGTTAGCATAAAAAATTAGGGGGAGAGGGGGAAAAGTCAACCCAGATCTAGGGTTCCTCGCGGGCGCGCGAACCGAGGCCGGATCTTGAGCTCGCCGGAGTGGAACGCGGGGCGGCACCGGGGAGGTCGGAGGAGGCCGGATCCGGTCGCCGGGGTTGAGTCGCTGGTGGTGGCCGGGGTCGAGCGCGACCCGGCGTGGTCTAGCGCGCGTCGGCCGGTGGAGGAGGCCGGAGTTGCTCCCTGGTGGCGGCGGCCGGTCGCGGTGGAGAAGAAGGCGGTGCGGGCGGCGGGGTAGGCGAGGATGGCGGCGGGGACTTCGGGCCGGGAGGGCCGCGGATGGGCTCCCGGGCCGC
>NC_041382.1:38079000-38133571 GCF_002162155.2 Triticum dicoccoides
GGGTCTATTTATAGGCATAAGTGGAGCTAGGAGAGTCCAAATGAGGTGCGGTTTTCGGCCACGCGATCATGATCGAACGCACTAGGACATGGAGCAGAGTTTGGTGGGTTTTGGGCCAAATTGGAGGGGTGTTGGGCTGCAACACACACGAGGCCTTTTCGGTCCCTCGGTTAACCGTTGGAGTATCAAACGAAGTCCAAATGATACGAAACTTGACAGGCGGTCTACCGGTAGTAAACCAAGGCCGCTTGGCAAGTCTCGGTCCAATCCAGAAATGTTTAATTCCCACACACGAAAGAAAGCTAGAAATGACCACCGGAGGAGAACGAAGCGCCGGAACGCAAAACGGACAACAGGGAAAATGCTCGAATGCCTGAGACGAACACGTATGCAAATGCAATGCACATGATGACATGATATGAGATGCATGACAAAGATAACAACACACGGAGACAAAGAAACCCGAACCCGAGGAAAAAAATATAACTTAACGCCGGAAACGGCAAGAGTTGGAGTACAAATTGGGAAAGTTACATCCGGGGTGTTACAACCAATCTTTGAGGTCGTCGGTAGGTTGCGGGGTGAATCTATGTAGCCTCCATGGTAACAACACAGAGTACCAAATTTGTCAAGAGAACGAACAACCCAACAAAAGATGGTTCACCGATTCCTCCTTCTGGCAGCATAAACACACTGCACAGGGTGCTGCAGGTTTTGTTTCACCAATCTGCCAGACATCCGCAAGCGATCGTGCAACGCAAGCGAGATAAAAATTTACATTTCCAACGATGCCCAAGATGACCAAAGCTCTGCCATGCCCAACGCATACTCACGCACAAGGAAGAATGATGAGTATGCCGAACGCACAGATAATGAAGTTGCCGTCCGCAGTCAGATGCCAACTGAAGGTGTGAAGGTGTGGAGCCAACTCGACATTCTGTATCATGGTCCATTGGTTTAATAGTTCAGCGATCGCCGAGACAAATGGAGCTCCCCTGATAGCTTGCAACCACTTGGCCTCTGGCAGAACCTCAACAACTAGCTGACATCCCACCGCCCGCCTCACATATGCATCGTCCCACACTCCTGCCATCGAACCACCGGTCCGACCAATACTCGATATTAGACTCGTGCCCTAGCGAACACTCTACCGCGACATCGAACAGAGCACACGCCTCATGAGGAACATCAATCTGCAAGCCTTACCGAGGCTTGTCCACTCATGCCTTTTCATACGATGCAGGTTCTTGACCCCCAGCCCACCGAACTTCATCGGCGTGCAAACTAGCTTCCATTTGACCAGACATCCCCCCCCCCTTTGCTTCAGCATGCCCACACTAGAAAAAACCCCGACAGACCTTGTTGATGCAAGAGAGAAACCATATCGGAAGACCGAGAACGAGCATAGGGAAGATCGCCGTAGCGATGAGAGTCGAGTTAATCAGAACCAACCTCCCAGTACGTCAGAGCATCGAGGCTTTCCACATCGCCAGATGGCCGGCACCACGATCCACATACGGCTACAGGTGAATCTTGGATAGACGAGTCACGGAGAGAGGCAACCCGAAGTACCTGACAAGAAAGTTGAGCACAAGGCATCCCAGTGATTGCACCACGCTCGCGGCGGTGACCCCATCACATCTGATGAGAGAGGCAGAACTCGCAGCGGTGACTCGTCGCGGTGTAGTCACCTTTGCCGCGCCATCACCGCTGCTCTGACGCACGGCAGCCATGCCACGTGGCACCCGCGGAGGAAGAAGGATCCCAGCCGTCGGATGCGGCAGGAACGCTGGATCGACCGGACAGCCGGGGAAGGCCATTACTCGCGTGACGTGTACCACGCGGCCACTCTCTCAGCCCCTCCTCCCCCGACCGCCGCCGCCACCGCCTCGTGAGTTCCCGAACCGTCTCGCCGCCTACCCCCGCCGGCCGCCGGTGGCTGAAGCAGGCGCTGCCCGGTAGGCCACACCGCCTCCAACCCTAAGCGCGCACCAGCGGAATCGCCGCGACTCCGAGCCGCTCGAAGCGGGAGGGAGGGGGACCATGGAGTCGGAGGTAGTGAGGGCGGAGATGCTGCTGGCGCCGACGATGGCGTTCAAGAAGGTGCAGACGGCCGACAAGTACCCCAAGGGCCAGTCCCGCGGCCGCCAGTGGAAGCACCTCCGCCACCTCCTCCAGGCCGCCGACGCCACCTCGCTGCCCCCGGACCGCCCCAACTGTGAGCGCCTCGATCTCCTTCCTGCTGCTAGTTGCCCAATTATTGCAGATTTCGTCTGTAAATCAAGTGCTTTGTAGGTTTTAGGCCTTCCTGTGCTCGTTGAGGTGTTTTAAGACTATTCGATGATCCACTCTAGGCCTAGAAACTTGTGGTGATTAGAGATTGAAAATTGGAGCTGCATGCTGGATTTTTTCCAAGAGCCCACCAATGCTGGGAGCTTGCACATTGTGCTGTATTTTGGTGCTAACAAATAGCAGCAGTTGAATTGCTTCTTCTCATGTTACATAATACAAACTCACAATTCACTTTAGAGCCTTAGATGCAAATACTTCCTCCTGAAACATCATTGTTTTCTCAATTTATAGGCAGTGTTTTTAGTAGAATAAAAGTTGGTTCCAAACTCGTGCTTGATAGAATGCCATGTTAATAGACCAATAGATTGCTGACTTTGTGTCTAAATTCATAGCTTCTGAAGTATTAGCTTCCACTGCTAAGGCGATTAGACAGCTTTTACATGAACCTGTATCTCTCAGTTACGAGTACAAAGCTGGATAACATTCTAGATTTATTTTTGACATTAGCGAAACAAGTTATTTGTGTGTTCAGGTAGTATGCACATGTAGTATTTAGAGAAAATTGTTGTGGCGAATATAATGTTCACAGTATGTTCTTTATGCAGATTTAAATATTCAGTCACCCCCATCCGTTTATCCACCAAAGAGATATTGTGACGTTACAGGCTTTGAGGTAAGTCACCGCAATAGACTCCAACTGTTGATTTACATATCCTGCAATGCTTCTAAATGATAAGGTTTGGAATTTGAATACATTTAGGTCTGAAGTAGATCATAATGCTGTGCCCTGTGTTTACCACAATTTTGTTTATCATGCTAAACTGCATGTTTACATGCAGTGTTAATTGGTTGCTAACTCTCTCAGTGAGATGAAATTTTGTGCTGTGCTTAACAAGGCCTATAAATTTGAAGGAATAAGCTGATACTTTGAGTTTAGTTATTCTCCCAGTAGCTGGCTCATAGGAAAACTCAGTAAGTAGCTTATGAGCAGCTAGATCTAAGACATAGCAGTACCGGTAGAGATCAACAAAAAATAGTTCCATGTTAGAGACCGTGGCCATAATGTTATCTTTTATGTCTTATAATTACTCTCCATAAACATTTTGTTTGGAGTTCTTCACTGTCCTCACTTATCTGCTTTGTATGAACCAACACAAGCCTTTTTTAAAAGCAACTCGGATGTATTATTGACAAGGTAGGTTTGTGTGTGCAACCTATTATTTGACGCTGTATGATCAGGTTTTGTGTAGGTTGAAATCAAATAAACTCTGGCCAGTTAAATTTGTGATTATCTGAAAGTTGATTGTGTTTGGTAACTTCTAACTAGTAACTACTACAAAAAAGTACCGCTAAATAATGTGAGAATTGTATGGATGACCCACTGAAAGCTCTAATTCAGCATTGTTCTAATTGCTTTACTCTACTCCCCCCCTTTTTTTGGCAAGAGTTCACTCCATTTTTCAGAATTATTGACTGTATACTTTTTGCAATGTTCCTCAGATTTGGTTTTATGCTGTCTAATTAAATTTTGCATATGGATATTCATCTGTGTGGATGTTAATGTAATTCGAGGCTAATACAATATTGTTGCAACCTTTTAAGGAGAAAAAAAAACAGGGTCGTAGTTATTTTTATCTTTGAATTGTACTGTTAATATGAGTGCTTTTTGATTCAACTTGTTGGCATAGCAGAAACCCAGCAGGACTGTGTTGGAACAGAATCCAGATTGAGCTGCTAAAATTGTGACTTATTTTGGAAAAAATGTTGTGAACAGATTTCACTATCAACCTAAATTTAGATGTTTTTGGTAGCTTTCATACTGCCACTTATGTAGGGGTGTTCAATTGCTGTTTACACAGGTTGACCAACCTGTGGACCAACAAACTTACTAGCACTTATGTATCACAGTTTTGGAAAATTACAAAATTAGCAATCTGTTGACGATTTAGCACAGTTTGTAAAAGTCCGGTGTGGACACCCCTAAACATATGTAATTAAAGTCTGTGCTGTTCTAACAGATCCCTATATGAATGAAGCAGGAGTCTTCATGAACGAAATACACTACTATAGTTGGTAAATATTTTTATAATACAGTATTAATAACATAGTCCCCATAAAACATGAACTTAAGTGTATACGCATATTATAGAACTTAAGAGTTGAAAACTTGATTAGTGTTTTGGGTGAGTTTACTAATGTTTTAGAACAGGCAGGTGAACTAAAATCAATACTTCTCAGTTGTAATGTTCTTTTCACAGTTTGTATCTCTCTCGCGGCCTCTGCGAACAACATGTTTAGTTAATTTCAACTTGGTACCGCCATGTACAGTATTACCAAGGGTCATAAACTTCACTGCACGTCTGCAGCTGTTGGTAATGCATGAACAATTTGAACATCACCCTACTGACATCTGTACTAATAGTTCACATTTTCACCCACATACGCATCGCCGTAATAAATGAATGAACCCTAATGATATGACAATCGTATTGGTCGAACTCAAGGCTTGGAGGCAGGGCAACTGACCCAAATGAAGCAGCACCCAACACTGGCCATCTGTCCTAAGCCTGGATTTTGCTGACTGCTGAGGACTGTAGTCCAGATGATGCAGTGTGTTGGCGAGAGATAGAAGAAATTACATAGAACACCACACAAACATCTGTGTTGCCGCCAAGAACCTACTTGTATCTCATCAACCAGTCCAAGTATGTTCCATGTTGTGCTGTATCGTGCATGACCTGTTTGTTGCTACGTACATGCCGTCACTGGTTACATAGTTTCAGTAGCACTAGCTGATGCATATATCTGATACAGAGCATTTTTGGTTGCCCATTAGGTGCCGTCCCTTGTTACATCTGTTAGGGAGTACTTTTTACAAGTCTGACCTTTTTACCTTTGTGCAGGCACCATACATGGATCCGAGGACGAAGCTGCGCTACGCTGACCCAGAGGTCTTCAGGCAGATCAGAATGCTTCCCGAAGAATACGTCCAGAGGTACCTGGCTGTGAGGAACGCAGCGGTTGTACTACGATAACAAGATCCCCGCCTTACCGTGCCTGTTCTTACTAGCCAATGCCCCGCTCTTTGATCTGAATAGGCATCATCCTTTTCCTCCTGATCGCGTCGCTAGCTCACTAGGCTACTGAACCCTTGTGCAATTGAGAGAGATATTTTGCTTCTGTGTACTGTCATCGACGTGCCTTTTGTGCCACTCTGCCCTGTTGTTGTTCCCGTTGCTGGTGTGCTGAGAGTTGATGGTTAAATGCAGTATGTTGTTAGTCCGGGAATCGGCTGTCGTTTCTGAATGAGCGCGGATACTGGCACTTGGGCGATATTGGGGGAAAAGGCACCCGCGTAGTTATTTATTTATTTCTGCGAATAGGCCAACAAGTACCTGAAAACGGACTGAAGGAAGGAATTGCCATAATCCGCATTCGTATTCAAATGATCTCAGAATAAATCATTTACAGTCATACCAGCATTTTCATGAGTTGGTTGTGCATATTTTCTTACTTTTAATGCATTGGCATAGGCACGAAGTAACACCACCTTGACGTTTTTTACACTAAAGTTGTCATCTGAAAGAAACAAATAATTAAATAAAATTAAACTTGCCATCTAAACAGAAAATTGCCGTGCTTCACAACTAAATTTGCCATCCAAATTGAAACTTGCATAAAAAAGTCAAGGCGGAATTGCTTCGTGCCACACTTGTAGCACTTATCAGGGTGCTGCGTTTTTTCCATTCTCCTGCAAAATGTGAGTCAAGCATGCAACCCAGGCCACATACATAAAACCTCCTTTTACCGATTCAGGTATGTACCAGTACAACATCCATCACACAATGCCTTTAAAATCTATGCACTTTGTAGATAGCGGGGGCAAAACCCTTTTTTGTAAAATCTATGCACTTGTGGTCCTACTCCATAAGTATGTCTCTTTATTGTCCAACTTCTATTTTCGTATCTCAGCACTTAAGTCAAATAGTGATCCCATCTGCGCATACATGACACATATTCTCTCTCCTCCCAACAATGACACGGTCACAATAGCTCTCATCTCTCCCTCACTAAATTCATGTCCTTTTATTTCTGCTTTCATAATTTCAATCATTCATATCTTTTAAGCTACAAAATTATTTCGGAAACTTTTTATATTTTGAATTCCTAGCGATGAGACCTTTTGAACAAGACCAATCTTCAACGCATTTAAACTAATCACAATTTTACCGTTTCAATCAAATTTATGTTGACTGAACTATGTTAAAAATCTGTGTTTTGAAATAAATGAAATGATTTTTGAATTGCATGAAATCTAGTTTTGAAACGAGTAAAATTGTTTTTTAAATGATAGTTCTTTTGAAATAAGTGAAATAACGTTTCTAAAATGAGTGAAATTAATTATTTGAAATGAGTGGATTTTTTTTTCATACACATGACAGATATTCCGGTGTGAAATACGTGAAACCTTTTATTTCAAAGTTTTGAAACTAGTTATTTGATACAAGTGATATAAGTGTTTTGAAATGAATAAACTCACTTTTCCAAAATATGCTTTTTTACTGAGTGAAATCTGTATTTTGAAACGATTGAAACTTGTTTTCTTAATTGTGTGAAATTATTTTCTCAAAAATGAGTGAAATCGGTTATTTCAAATATGTGGAACTATTATTTTTCAAATATACGAATCATGTGTTTTTGAAATACGTGAACTCAGCAAAATATGTGTTCTAAAATAAGTGAAATCAGTTTATTTAAACTATGTGAACCAAGTGTTTTTGTAATGAGTGAAGCCTTTTTTTAACACATGTTAGTGAAATACTTTTTTGGAAGAAGTGAAGTGCATTTTTTCTGAATTAAGTGAAATAGGTTTTTCGAATTGGTGAAACCAATTTTATGAAATAACTGAAAATCATTGTTTGAATGAGTGAAATATAATTTTAAAATGAGCAAAATCTGTTTTATGAAGCTAGCAAATTTGTTTTTTCATTTGAGTGAAACCGGTTCTTCACATAACTGAAATGAGTTATTCAAAACGAGTGAAATCAAATGAGTGAAGTTAGTTTGTAAGTTCCATATTCCAGTTTGTGAAAATGTTTGAAAGCGTAGGTATCACTTATGTGAAATAGTGAAACCTTTTAGTGTTTTATGAAAATGATTTCAAAGATAATTGAAATATATGTAAAAATGTAGTTCAAATATATCCAAAATTGATCTTGTTCTGAAGGTCTGCACACCATGAATTCAAATATATAAAAAGTTTCAACAATGAACTTTTGGTTCAAAAGGTATGAATCGTTAAAAATTTGAGAATGAAAATAAGAAATGCATGTTCAGTGTATGTGGTGAGAGAATACATGCATGCACTGTTCTCTCCACTCCCTCCCTCTTCTCTGTAAAAGCGGACACTGTCCGATACAAATACAGGTATAGCTCTATTTAATCTGTTGTATTTGCACATGAAAAGAAATTGTATAAAACCTGCACGAATCTTGATGAGACTGGCGAACGAACGGTGGATTGCGCATGCACCGGTACATACCGGCACCGGTAAATTTACTAATTCGCCAAACTGTATGCGTGTGAGTGCGAGTGAACAAGCAGCAAGCAAAGAGAAAGTGCACGCCGATTCGGCCAATTTCTTCCAGGCAGCTGCGACCAGCTCCGTGCGTGTGCGACGGTATATGCATGCGTGCGTGTTGCGGCACCATCTGGGAAGCCAGAAAAATCTCCCAAGTAGCAGAAGATGACGACGACCAAGAATATGTGAGTGGCGACGACTGACGAGAGCAACCACCGTCGAGAAGAAGAAGAAGGATACGGAGAGACGACATCCATCCATGGTCTCCCTCCCAGTCAATACGTTCGTTCCACTAGGCGGATCCGTTGAACCTGCTCGCCATTGGCGCCGGCACCGCGCGCGCGTATAAATACAAGCGGAGGCGGCATGGTTGCTAGTTGCTACGTACGTACCTGCTTAGCTCGCTCGCCAACCATCGCAAGCAAAGTAGCTAGCTAGCTAATGGCGCCTATCCACGGCAAGCAAACGCTGCTGGCGCTGGTGCTCGCGCTCGCGTTTGTCAGCGTCGTGGCGGCGCGAGGGGAAGCGCTGGCCGCCGCCCGGCACGAGCGGTGGATGGCCAGGTACGGGCGCGTGTACGCGGACGCCGCCGAGAAGCTGCGCCGGCGGGAGGTGTTCGCGGCCAACGCGCGCCACATCGACGCCGTCAACCGGGCGGGCAACCGGACCTACACGCTCGGGCTCAACCAGTTCTCCGACCTCACCAACGAGGAGTTCGCGGAGACGCACCTCGGGTACCGTCACCAGCCCGGCGGGCTCACGCCGGCGGCCGTGGTGAACGTGTCCATGGCTCAGCTGCAGTCCACGCCGAACAGCGTGGACTGGAGGGCCCGGGGCGCCGTCACCCCAGTCAAGTACCAAGGTCACTGCGGTAAGAAGAATCTGCACCTCCCGAATGCATAGCATAGCATATACCACAGGACAAAGCTGGCAAATGAATAAGGGAATGTTCACACGTCGTTTGCGTGCGTGCAGGGAGCTGCTGGGCGTTCGCGGCGGTGGCGGCGACGGAGGGGCTGGTGCAGATCGCCACCGGCAACCTCATCTCCATGTCAGAGCAGCAGGTGCTCGACTGCACGGGCGGCGCCAACAGCTGCAAGAGTGGCTTCGTCAACGCAGCCCTAACCTACATCACCGCCAGCGGCGGCCTGCAGACGGAGGCAGCCTACACGTACAACGCCAAGCAGGGCGCGTGCCGCAGCGGCGGCCTCAGCCCAAACCCGGCCGCCTCCGTCGGCGTCCACCGGTCCGTGACACTGCACGGCGACGAGGGCGCGTTGCAGGTGCTCGTGGCCAGCCAGCCGGTGGCCGTGGCCGTGGAGGCCGACGCTGACTTCCACCACTACAGGAGCGGCGTGTACGTGGGCAGCCCGTCGTGCGGGCGGAACCTGCACCACGCCGTCACGGTGGTGGGCTACGGGACGGAGGCTGGCGGGCAGGAGTACTGGGTGGTGAAGAACCAATGGGGGGCTGGGTGGGGCGAGGGGGGCTACATGCGCCTCACGCGCGGGAGCGGCAACAACTGCGGCATTGCCACCTTCGCCCGCTACCCCACCATGGACAGCTCTTAAAAACCAGTACAACTACATCAGTCCATGCATGATGCATCGTCGAGTACTATGGTTTATCAACTAAGATTGACGTATAGTACCATACGTACGACTGCAGTACACGACGTATATATGAATTTGTTTTTCAAATAAAGCATGGATCTTCGTAGAAAGTACAGTAGAAACGATCCATTTGCCCATGTAATAGCAGCATAAGATTGTAATCTTGTGTATATGAAAATGAACACTAGTACCTCATCAGTCCATGGCTCCATGCAGCATCGAGTATGGTTTATCAGCTAGCTAGCTACAGAACGATGCAGCTGCAGTACAATGCATACGTATATATGGATCTTGGATAATGAACATTTAAAGCATGGAATGATGCGTTTGCCTATAATATATAGTATAAACTTGGAAGCTTGTATATGAAAATAAGTTTTTTCCAATTCAATGGAACCGTTGTTCTGAATGTTCTTCTCATGCCTCGCCTTTTCCATCTTTTCCATGCCCGTTCTTCTTCCTCTCGCAATCCGACACAAATGACAAATCTGGATCAAGCAGTCGTCGGAGGGAAGGAAGAAGCAACCGCCACTCACCGGAGAAGCTATCCCATTATCTAGCCGCCCCACTGATGTATCTTAGGGGTGTTAGGGGTGCAAGTTGGCCGGAAAAAAAAATGATGCATGGCCGAGGTCAGACGAATGGCTGGGGGGGAGGGGCCACGTTGGTGGGAGAGCGGAGCGGCGAGGGAGCGCCGCGAGCGGTGGAGGCCGGTTTACGTGGGGCGGTCGAGGGGAAGAAGAGAACAGAGGTTGAAGAAGCTGATCCGACCATCCATCTTGCATCCGACGGCTTAAAACAATTGACTGACCCAAAATATTTTTTCAGGCGGCTATCATCGAGCCAATCCCATCTTGATCATATATACCCGTCTCCTATTACTTCATTATTACGGGGCCCATTTTTTCACCAAAAACAGTAGGACATGCTACCTTGAAACATTATATCAAAAGAACCGACCAAAATGTCCACAAGAAAAAACAAAGATACCTGCATCTGATCAATCAGTTCAAGTATGCCCATGTTGATGTACTGTGTACGACCTGTTCGTTGCTACATACATGCCGTCCATGGTTACAGAGTTTCAGCGGTACCAGCTGATGCAGTATCTGACACAGAGCGTTCTGGTTGTCCATTAGGTGCTACTTATATCCTGCGCTGCTGTTTGGTAGTATTCCTTTCGTGGAGCGGCCACACCTGAAAACGTACCGAAGGAAGGAATGGCCATAATCCGCATCCGTATCCAAATGATCCCACAATAATTCATTCACGGATGTACTCCCTCTGTAAACTAATATAAGAGTGTTCAGATCACTAAAATAGTAATCTAAACGCTTTTATATTAGTTTACGAAGAGTGAAATCCAAGCCATGCCACTTGTTCGACTCCGTCCACGAGTGGTGGGCAAGCACGTGCACCGTGGGCACCGGCGACTGAAAAGTGAAAGCATCAATTACAATGCTGGTTTCGTGGGTTATCTCAAACGAGCGTAACGCAAGGTTGTTTCGGTATAAGAGCGCACCTTCACAAATCCTACTCAACACCATCATCGATGAGACAAACCTTTGGGTCAAGGCCGGGGCGAAGAAATTAGGGTCTTTTTTATTGCGAGAATAATTGTTATGCCGATTCTTGGCTGTGTGTTGTAACAAACTCTTTCTCCTCCTTATTTGATATATGAGGCAAAGCTTTTGCCTCCGTTTCAAAAAATAATAATAAAATCCAAGCCATGCTCACATCCTATGGTATCCAGAAACCACATCAATTTCTCATCGTTATATGGTCAGCTAAGATAAATGAATGAGATCTCAAGCTTACGGAATGAAGTATAAAAACACAACATCAAACACATATAAAGATGAAATAATCCAAGATAACACACCAGACATATTATAGTTACCACACTGTTAATCTTGATCCTTGGAGGCAAACCAAAACCATCCCTATGGTAAAAGTTTAAAAAGAACCACAAGTTTAGCATGACTCAAAGTTTTCAACTGAAGCATGATACTTCGTTGTATCGCACCAAGGCTCGGCTATATGCAAGAACTCCGCTTCGGCTTCACAATAGGGCGACGTCTACATCGACTACAGTTCACAGCAGACTGCGGAGACAAGCACCTTGCCAAGTTATTTCCCAAATATAAGCTCATGTAAATTTTATTAGAATCAGGTTCCTGCAATAGCAACAGAAGTACGCGTAAGTTCTAATAATATATATGAATCACATATAATATTTTCTCATAGCAGACAGCATTTAAGCAGAAAAAATATGACAAGTAAAAATATTCAGCGGCTACCTTGTTTACTGTAACACAAAAAATTCTGGCACTCGCAACAAACGATGAACCACAACATATGAATTTACTAGAGAGAAGGTATGAATACATGAATTTTACTAGAGAGAAGACATGTACTAGCAAGTATTAGAAACAACAGACATAGCTTTGACATCGAGGGTAAATGACTGCCAATGCAGGTTACATATTTTTACTGGATTTGTTAATTCTCATCTAGATGAGAACTAAGAAAGTCTCACATAACTCCTACACTATTTGATTAACCAAACAAAAAAATAAACAAAAAAAATTCCCACAAATCTCCGGGTAAAATCCAACAGTGTAGGAGTTAGATGAGGCATAGTTAGTTCTCATCTACTCCCTCTGTTCATAAATATAAGACGTTTTGGTAGTTCAAATTGAAATGCCAAAACGTCTTACATTTAGGAACAGAGTGAGTAGATGAGAGGTAGACACATCCATATTTTATTTCAGAAGAGCATGCAACAATCAGTCATTTTGTGGACCTTCAACAACCATTATGGTAGTCTGCATTCGACTCCACTAACGTATGTTTTAACATATGCATCATCAGCAACAACACAGTTTCTTATACCTGGGTCATGTTTGACATTACCAACCTGATATGCTAGCAATACAGAATTATGATTTGTTATTGGATGAATGTAGAATAGCTAATTTCACATAATAACTTTATTTGTTTATTTTCCTCAAATACACATGACAAACTCTGGCAAAGTCACATTTATAAAGAACTTTGGCTGTGGCATGTCTGGCCCCTTTAAAGCAGCACAAACTGAGCATTTTCTTGATATCACAGCACTCAGCAAACAGGATTTCAACTCATAGAATAGCACTCAAACAAAATACCCATGCATTCTAAAGGATGACAGCAATTAAAATTTTATGACAGCTGACATGCAAGTTCTGATGAAATACTTCGACATGAAGGCATGTGAAACAATAGTAATTCTGTGAACTTAATGCTTTTTATTTCACAAGAGCATGAAACAATCAGTCATCCCGTGAACCTTCACCAACCATTAGAGCATGGTAGGCTGCATTGGACTCCACCAACGCATGTTTTAACATACACATTATCAGCAACAGTGCAATTTCTGATACCTGGGTCATGTTTGACATTACCAACCAGATATACTAGCACTACATAATTATGATCTGTTAATGTATGGATGTCGAATAGCTAATTTCAGGTCATAAAGGGTCATGAGTGCAGTGTTTCGGTGCCCAGGCTCATCTGCACCCGGTCAGAAAAAAATCACAAAAGTTTCATAAAAAAAATCAATTTTTTTTGCATGGTAGAAAATTTAGCGCGCGAGGTCCGCTCCAATTTTCAAATCATTTGGGCATCTGAGAAGCTCTTGGCAAAAAAGACAAATCGGGTCAGAACAGCGCATGAACAGTAAACTTTTTTACAGACCCCAAATTTGTCTTTTTTGCCGAGGGCTACTCAGATGTCCAAATGATTTGAAAATTGGAGCGGACCTCATGCATCAAATTATCTACCAAGCAAATTTTCTTGGAATTTTTCTAGTATTTGTTTTGATTTTTTTCGTCAGCGGTTTATTTTCCTCAAATACAAATGACAAGCTCTGGCAATGTCACATTGATAAGGAACTTTGGCTGTGGCAAGGTTTGGCACCTTTAAAGCAGCAAACTGAGGATATCCCCGACATCACAGCAACTCAGCAAACAGGATTTCAATTCATAGAGTAACACTTAAACATACTACATGCTATCTAAAGGATGAAAACAATTAAAATTTATGACAGCTGAGAGTATATGTCATGCAAGTTGTGATCAAACAATTGTCAGCAAGAGAGCCAAGAGCAAGCATACCTTGGTGCATGATTCCATTGAACCTCAGTAGTCGCAGAACAAGCTTGGAAGCACCCACACCTGCGGCCTCCCGAAACCAACCCCTGGTTCACCTGGATACTGTGCAGGGAAGCATTTACAGGTCCCATCGACTAGAGAATACTCGCTCCACCCCCCACTCCATGGCAATGATCCATACACACAGTCGGCACGGATCCCTGGAACATCTGGACCAAGGCACGCGACAAAATCGTCGTAGCCAATAAACAGCGTCCGCCCGCCGAGGCTCGTTATCATCACCCACTTCCCCACATTGAAGTCCCACCGGAAAATCTTGTATTCCGGATCGATGCGCCCCACCTTGCAGATAAGCAGGGGCTCGCCACCGCACTCCCCCAGCAATGATCCGCCTACGGTCTCCTTCAGAGTCTCTTCAAGATCCTCGTCGAATTCGCCTCCAAGCATCCACAGCTCCATGGTGTTGTCCTTGGGGAGCGAAGCCATCACGAGCCCGCAGGAGGGGAGGAGCCCGTAGAGGGCGCCGTTGACAATGCGCCAGTCCTGGATCTCAAAGTCGCCGCCGTAGGACGCGACGGCCCAGTGGGCGTACCAGAGGCTGCAGTACTGGATCTCGGTGCGGCCCTTCGCCGGGGCGAAGACGTAGCCGCCGCTGAGGATGACGCGGCTGTACTCCAGCGGGGGCCTGGGGAAGCGGGCCTGCGCGCCGGAGAGGAGGTCGGTGACGAGGATCTCGCCGGTGGCGCCGTCGACGGCGGCGACGCGGGCGCCGTCGGAGGTGAGGACGCCGCCGGTCCTGGCGAAGGGGAGGCGGGCGCGGAAGCGGAGGAGGCGGCGGTCGGGGACGTGGAAGAGGGCGAGCGAGAAGGCGGCGCAGCCGGGCTCGAGGACCTTGAAGAGGGACAGCGAGGGGTCGGCGGTGTGGGGCACGAGGAGGTGCGGCGGCTGGTTCGCGAGCAGGGCCCGGCAGTTGGGCAGCGCGGCGCGGTAGGCGCGGCAGCCGGCGCGCAGGGCGAAGAAGTCGTGCAGGCTCGTCAGGTGCTTCGCGATGTCCGGGACCAGCTCCGCGGGGATGTACGGCCCGCCGGCATCTCCGTCGCTGTCGACGGGGGCGTTGGCGGGCAGATCTGGGCCGCCGTCGTTCGCAGCCATCCTCCTCCCTCCCTTCCTCCCTCGCCGCGACCAGCACAAGCTAATTTTATCGGAGTCGAACGAAGTCGCGAGATTTATGGTGGCAACGGCCGGCGGAGGAGGCGGCGGAGCCCGGCGGCGACGGCGCAAAAAGAGGGGAAACTGTCAAACCCTTCACCCACGTCGGCGCTGATGTGAGAGGGGAGAATTTCAGGTGCTCCCGAGCCTCCCGTGTTACCATGATACATGGATTTGTGGTCCGTCAGATCGGAGATCAACGGTTAGTGTTGATGAAGCCTCTAGGCCTGCGCAAAATTACGAGACTCTTCGAGGGGTTTTCTGCAAGTTTGAGCCAGCTCTTCCTATGACCATCGGATCTTTGATCCAACGGACGACGAGGTCCTGTATCATCGTAGCACGGGAGGTGCGGGAGCACCTGGAAATCTCAAAATTATGTGGGAGGATTGTGCAATTTGTGTATGACATTTTCTGAAATTCTTTTATATCTTTTTGAGAAAGGGGTTAAAATCCACCCATTGATCGTGTCGTTTACGCCAATGACGTAGGAAGTTGTTGGATCTGCTTTAGTCATGCGACATAGAGTGCACGCATCGGTGGCTTCGCCCACCGCCCAACCACCCACACACGTGTCTCATCAACCATCCGCACACACTTATCTGTGTCTCATCAACCATCCGCACACACTTATCTGTGTCTCATCAACCATCCGCACACACTGATCCTCTCTGTATCCATCATCATCCTTATCCTCCGGTAAGCATTTGTCTTTCCCAAATGAACCTCACCCTCAGGCTTGCTCCCTTTCTTTCCATCCTCCTCCCGGAAGCTTCGAAGGCTGTCGACCCCTCTCTCCTCTCCTCTTTTTACCAAATAAGTTGTAAGACATGGGTAGAGGTAGCACTGCTGCAAAGAGCGGTAGGTTCGCAACATCGTTCATATTGAATTGGGCGACCACAACGTCGTTCGTGTTAGTAATGAGCGACTGCAACGCCGTCTGTGTTGCAATGGACGACCACAATGCTATTTGTGTTGCAATGAGCGACTACGAAGTGAATGGGCGACCACAGTGTCGCCTATGTTGCAATGGGTGACCCAATGTCGTTCATGTTGCAATGGGCAACCGCAACATCATCTGTGTTGCGATGGTGGCAGTGGAATGCACATGGGGACAGAGCCGATAGCCAGCAACACGAACGATCCTTTCCGAAGATCAATGCGTTGATGGTAGCGTCGACCATGGGAAACATTAACAAACAACCACTGATCACACCGAGCGATTTGCCGACTAGAGCGGTCGCCGCGTGTCCCTCGCGGGGCCCACACATCGCTTCCCCCATGTACCTTATCCCCAACATCGAGCACAACCACCCGTCGACCCTTTGTTTTTCCTCTTCGCCCAACCTATTTTCTCCTTGGATCTCGTCCCCTACCTATTCTTTTCTCTTACTACTCTGGCAGCTCGCGCTCGCGCATACCCCACAACCATCCAGCATCGGCAAGCAGATGTTGCAATGCAGCGCATGACTGCAAGCCTACCTTAGATAGACGATATTGCTTTGAGGGGCAATTGCCATGTTGCGAGGTTGCCATCACACGTCGGTGTTGCAGAAGCAGCGCGACATGGCAAAAGATCTTTCTAGGACATGACCAAGGAGAAGCGCTCGTTGGTGCTGTGACCTGACAGTCAATGCTGCAAGACAACGGTTGCATCCAACATTGCAACTGGCTTTCTCGATGAAGTTGCAAGCGCAACCGCCGGGGGAGGGGGAGGGGCAACATGGTCGGTGCAGCGAAAAGGGCTCGAGGGTTGTAAGATTGCTGGGGCTTCAAGCACATCACTGGGTTGCAACATCGCTGGTGCCTTAGGCACATCACGGGGTTGCGACATAGTATGTGGTTCATGCACATCGATGCGTGTCTCATGCAATGATGATGACCGCAACATGGGAAATGTTGCAATGGCAACCACAAGGTTGTCCATATTGTGATGGGCGGCCACAACATCGTTCGTGTTGTGCTGGTGGTAGCCTGACCCAACCACTACGTGGGGTCAGATCCAGTGACTCGTAACCCGATTCATGTTTGGCAAAGATCAACTGGCCGATGCATTGTGCTGGCCTTTTAGATGGATCCAAGATTCCTCTTATGTAATAAACTAAAACATTTGGCATGTGCTTTGCCTTATTGGCTCGTATGTTACTTGTGCATCACTTGCTAAAAAACCTCCACCGTGAATTAGCTCCAACAATATTTTTGATTCAGTACAGTCAACTGCTAGACGAAGAAGACCAACAATCGACCGACATTACCCAATCATCTCAAAGTGGATGAAAGTTCAACAACCATGTAGCTCTCCCACAATCGTCGATGATGAAGAAGCTCCCTCCTGCTCTCTCCCACTTGGCCAAACAGAGCTTGTCACACGTTTCTACACGACTCGATATGGCTACTTTTTTGTGTTTGTGTGTGTGTGTGGGGGGGGTGGCTCTTTTCTCAGCAATGCCACCGTTGTTGCAAGACGATGCGAGGATGCTACAAGTCCTGGGTGCACCATTCATAGTTGTGTTGCGAGGGATCTCTCGGCTGCAACATGGAAGATGTTGCGATGGTTGGAACATTGGCGACGATTGCAACATGGAATATATTGCAATGGCGAGAACCTTGGTGACAATTGCAACGAGGAAGATGTAGCGACTACAACATGAAGGATGTTATGATGGATGGAACCTTGGCAACGACTTCAATGTAGGCCATGTTGCAGAAGTTTGCAACATACGTCGTGGTCGGCACAACTCTGTCTAGACAGAGGCCAGCATCAGAGAGTATTTTTTGTGGCTGCAACATTGGCCACTTTGCAACAATAGAAAACGCCTTGGACATGGCGCAACATCGCTCATGTTGAAACCCTCAAGCACAATACAAGCCATGTTGCAAATGGTTGGGGTAGAACTAAGTGACGGATGAGGCAGAGATCAGACAACGCACACACTATTCAACGACTATGGAGGCGACCGATCCAATTCGTGCTTCATTTGGCGACGCATAGTGTTGTCCATAGTATTTATTCCTCACAACCATAACCACTTTAATGAGATCTCCCCTCTTGGCATCCCCATTGAAGCTAGCAAGCCTGTCTTACAACCCCAACCATTTGGCGAGGTCTCGTGCACCGACTAAGCTGTCGTCATCGCTCTTGTGCCGTTGGAGGCTCTATCTCGCGCTAGCCTGACACTGAAGGAAATATGCCCTAGAGGCAATAATAAAGTTATTATTTATTTCCTTATATCATGATAAATGTTTATTATTCATGCTAGAATTGTATTAACCGAAAACATAATACTTGTGTGAATACATAAACAAACAAAGTGTCACTAGTATGCCTCTACTTGACTAGCTCGTTGATCAAAGATGGTTATGTTTCCTAATCATTGACATGAATTGTCATTTGATTAACGGGATCACATCATTAGGAGAATGATGTGATTGACTTGACCCATTCCGTTAGCTTAGCACTCGATCGTTTAGTATTCTACTATTGCTTTCTTCATGACTTATACATGTTCCTTTGACTATGAGATTATGCAACTCCCGTTTACCGGAGGAACACTTTGTGTGCTACCAAACGTCACAACGTAACTGGGTGATTATAAAGGTGCTCTACAGGTGTCTCCGAAGGTACTTGTTGGGTTGGCGTATTTCGAGATTAGGATTTTTCATTCCGATTGTCGGAGAGGTATCTCTGGGCCCACTCGGTAATGCACATCACTATAAGCCTTGCAAGCATTGCAATAATGAGTTAGTTGCGGGATGATGTATTACATAACAAGTAAAGAGACTTGCCAGTAACGAGATTGAACTAGGTATGAAGATACCGACGATCGAATCTCGGGCAAGTAACATACCGATGACAAAGGGAACAATGTATGTTGTTATGCGGTTTGACCGATAAAGATCTTCGTAGAATATGTAGGAGCCAATATGAGCATCCAGGTTCCGCTATTGGTTATTGACCGGAGACATGTCTCGGTCATGTCTACATAGTTCTCGAACCCGTAGGGTCCGCACGCTTAAAGTTCGATGATGGTTATATTATGAGTTTATGTGTTTTGATGTACCGAAGGTAGTTCGGAGTCTCGGATATGATCACGGACATGACGAGGAGTCTTGAAATAGTCGAGACATAAAGATTGATATATGGACGCGTCTAGGGAGCAGCCGGGTGCTCGCTAGCGTTTCCTGGCAGCCACCCATAAAAGGTAATTTTCTGTCCCCCCTGTCCAAGATAGGAAAGTACCTGCCCCCCGCTCCCGATTCCCGTAGCCACCCATCGAGCGGGCAAAACACCTGGTCCTCCCCTTTGCCCGATCCCTCCCCCACCCCTGCGCATCTTCTTTTCTCCTTCCTCCTTTCTCCTCACCTAACCCCCAGTCCCATCTTCTTCTCTCCCAAGCAAAGAAGGACAGCACGCCCCTTCCCCTCACCACTTCCAGATCCAAGAAAACCTTCACAGCCCTCCAATGGCGGCTCCATTGATGTTTCTTCTCTAGGCGCCTGGTTCCTGATTGCCTTGCAAAAAGGCAAAAAAAGAAGGCAAAAAGGTCAGATTTGGCTCATCTTCCAGATCCCCCTCCTCTTTCCCCATGATTTGTACAAGGCTTCAGATGTGCAAAACATTGTGTAAAAAAGATGTGATGTTAAGCATGTTTAGTCTGCTGTTTGGGCAAGTTTCAGCCCCGTGATTTGGGCAAATTTAGTCTGATGTTAAGCATCATATTTCTTCCCAGTTTTCAAAATCAATTTGCAAATCTGTTGCATATGAACACATTTATAAATCTATAGGCAAGTGCTGATAGTAAATGCTGACAAAAAAATTAGGAAAATATAATGCCTTGAGCAAGAAAAACAACTGAGCACTTATAAGAGGATGAGAAACAAATAGATCATGATCTTTCTGACGTGTTCCGGTTCTATTAATTGCTTAAAACAGTGCAAAAATAAACATTCTGTTTGAGCAAAAACAGTGCTATAATGAGGCAACTAAGTATATGTCTGCACAAAACTTTGAAAACTTATGCCATGGCAAAACATGAACACTTTTGAAACTTATAAGACAATGAATACTGACATCAATATGGCTTATTGAAGCAACTTACAAAAATAGGATTAAGCAAAACAGCATAATGATGTCAAGGCAACTCTTGAAGAAACTAGAAAAAGATTCCTCTTGAACATTTGTTTCCATTATTCCTTGGTTACGATAGTGAAAACACACTAGAAGAAATAAATGTAACTGAAATTGCAACTAAAAAACAAAGAGACAGTTGCGTAGTACAATTTACCTTTGTTGTATCATATCCTTCACCATGATCCAAGAAAAGTTGGAAAGTTGCCAGGATACAGTTGCAAAATTATTAGTATTTCATCCTGCAAAAGAAGGAAAAATCCAACAAAAAAATCCATATACCAACAACTATCTCAGCTGCGAAAACATTACTTCAAAACATACTGAGCATATCCAAAGACACACAAACTTGCTGCTGTAAAAGATGAAACCTAAAAATGTCAACTTAAGTTCTTTCTAACACACAAACGTAAGTACTGAAAGCAGAAATAGTCTGAATATAAAAGAGCAATCATGCCCATAATTCTAACTTAAGTTTTTCCTAACACTAAACATGCTCTAATCTCTTTGAATTGGGAGTGAATTCCATTCTGAAGACACTTCAAAGTAGCACTTCTATGGCAGTATGCTTGCTTCCCCAAAATCAAATGTTGCCTGCGTTTAAAGAAAAACAAAATAAGAAAATATATTATGGAACACAAAAAACAAAAAGCCTATGTTATGTTTATATGTACAAACATGGTTCATTCAGGCAAGCTCCATGCATATCCTGAAAATAAATATTGCCTGACATATATAGTTTGACTTGCCTGATTATATGGTTTGGGTTGCCTGATAGTGCACTTTGAATTGCCTGGTTATGTTCAACTGCTATCTTGTGAATCTGGTGTGCTTGCGTTGCTGTGTTGTTTGCTTGACTGAGTTTAGTGTGGTACTAGCTTGCCTCAACAACGTAAAAATTGCTTTGGTGTGTGGGTGAGCTATTGGCTTGCCTGTATTTACTGTGCTACTTGCTTCCATCCCTCTACTGACTTGCTTTACTTTTTCCCATATTCTCAATAAATAAAACAGGTTGACAATGATTGATCTGAATGAAGAACCAGCTGAAAATAATGATGATCCATTGTACTGTACACAACATGGTGCTAGAAATGCAGAATTTGTGGCGAAATCACCTAATCCCCCTATCATCCAAAGAGTCGATGGTGCTGCTACAGAAGCAATGGAGACAGATGGGCAGTCAAGTCATGGGGGGCGTGCTTCGGGCAGTACACAAGTACCTGCAGCTATAGCAACTGGGAGTGATGCTCATACCCTTGATGGCATAGGTGCTGCAGGTGATACCGGTGGCACTGTTGGTAATGGTTTGAGTGCTGAAAATGATGATGAAGCTTGGTCACAGCCCAAGGAGCCTTACGTGGGCATGAGGTTCGACACTTTGGAAGATGCCAAGGTGCATTACAATGCATATTCCTTGCAAATGGGGTTTTCAATCAAAATGAATAGTTCAAGGAAGGATCTCAAAACAGGGGAGTTGATAAAACAACAGTTTGTTTGCAACAAGTTTCGGAAGCCTGATGTTGATGACGGAGGGGCAGAAAAGATTCCCGTGCTAGATGACATTGTTGAGCAAGAAAAAAATGATAATTAAGATGAGGCTATTGTCTTTCTTGATGATGATAGTAAAGGCAAAAAGAGGAGCAAGAAACGAAAAAGAGATAAAATTGTGCAAACTGGTTGCAAAGCTAAGATGATTGTGAAGGTAATAGATGGCAGATGGGAAGTGATCTACTTTGTTAGCGAGCACAACCACCCGTTGGTTGACAAGCCATGTTTGACTAAATATTTGCGATCACACCAAGGGATCCCGCCGGAAGAAAGGGCCTTCCTTACTCATCTTCATAACTGCAATTTAACTACAGGTATTGAACCACACCCACCTCTCCCCTATCTTCTAACTTTAAGAACCTGCACATGCCTACTGGTTGTGTGTTTCTTAGCCTATCAACAAGTGCCTGTTTTTGCTTGAACCATGTCACTGATTTGCTTCAAACAAATGCCTTAGTTGCTTGATAGTGCCACTAAATTGCTTACAACAGTAGAAAAAAGAAATAAATTGCCTGATTTGTTTCTGGATGCTGGAGTTGCCTAATGTTTACCTGTTTGTTGCTCAATGCAAAGTTTCTTGCTTGCCTAGTTTTTTTATAAAACAAATTTGGTGTTGAATGTGAACTTGCCTATGGTTAGTCTCTTTGTAGCTAAAATGTACAATAGTACTTGTTTTTGGATAGGGTCAACTTGCCTATGATTGAAATTTGTATTGCTCGCTAAATGCATAGTTACCCCCTGGTTTGTTTTGTGTATTTTGCTCATGTGTTGCCTGGGGCATATGGTTGTAGTTGCTTGTATAGCTTCATGAATTGCCCAAACTTTGCATTTGAGTTGCCTTGCTGAAAACAGAAAAGAAACTATTTTTGGCACTGTTTTTGTGTAGAAGAAGGATTGACCACCATTGTGACTTCATGTCAACAGGTCGTATGATGCACATCATGTCAGATTTTTATGGGACAGAACTCATTGTACCTTATGGCACTAAACACATTACAAACCTCAAGACGCTCTTGAACAAGGATGATACAAAAGAAGGGGATATGATAGAGACAGTTGCTTACTTTAAAGATCAGCAGAGAGAGGATCCATATTTTTTTACAAGATAAAATATGATGAGGAAGACAGGGTTGAGAATATTTTCTGGGTCGATGGTGCAGCAAGGAAGGCGTACGTGGAATCTTATCATGATTGTATCTCCTTTGACACAACGTATATGACTAACATGTACAACATGCCCTTTGCACCATTCATTGGGATTAACAGGCATGGGCAGTCGTTCATGTTGGGTTGTGGCTTTGTTAGGCAAGAGTTGGCATCGAGCTTTGATTGGCTATTCCAGACCTTCCTTGAGGCAATGCATAATGTAGCACCCACCAACATCATAACCGACCAAGACATCGCAATGTCACAGTCAATTAAAAAGATCTTTCCTACAAGTGTGCACCGCTGTTGCCGCTGGCATATTATGAAAAAAGCACAAGAAAAGCTTGGAGCATTGCTGGGGCGAAACCCTGGCTTGTCCAAAGATTTCAACAACTGTGTTGACTTCAGCTTGACGCCGGAAGAATTTGAGGCAAGGTGGTGTGAGCTGATGATGAAGTATGAGGCTATGACTGACTCCCACTTCGAGAATCTATACAAGTACAGAGAGACATGGGTGCCCTGCTACTTCAAGCATCAATTCTTCCCTTTCTTGCAGTCAACTCAATGCAGCGAGGGGTTCAACGCTGTCCTTAAGCGATATGTGAACCCACACATGTCCATTTTGAACTTTGTGAAGCAATATCAGAAAATCCAAACACACATACTAGTCCGGGAGGGTTCAAAAGACTACAGGACAGGACATTTACAGACTGAAATGTGGTCATCTTACCCAATAGAGAAGCAGGCGTACGGTTCGTATACTAGGGACTTGTACGAGAAGTTTCGTGATGAGTTTCAGTTGACTACAAGGTACAATGTGCGACCACATGGTGAAAACTTGTATGAGGTTTACCCCAATCAAGAGTGGGTTGCCAAATATGGTTCTAGGGGCTATTTTGTCACGGTGGAAGCTAGTGCTGGAGACTACAGATGTGACTGCTGCAAGATTGAGAGGGACGGCATGCTTTGCTGCCATATCTTAAAAGTTTTCAACCAACTTGGTGTTGATGAAATCCCAGCGCAGTACATACTTAGAAGGTGGACACCTATGGCAATTCCCAACGCACCCCTTGCTGTCGAAGAGCAACCTAATGAGATGCCACCACAATCGAAAAAGGAACTCAGGCATGCAAATTTGATGATGGATTTTGGTAGTCTTGCCCGGGTTGCTAGTGCGTCAGATGCTGCGACGGATATTGTAAAGAAACATATGCGTGGTGCGCGTCATGAAATCAAAAATCTCAACATGTCAAAGAAGAAGAAACCGGCAGCACCAACAAGTGGGCCCTCTGATGGTCCTCCACCATCAGCTGATGGTTCTGCACCACAACCGAGTAACTCTCAGGCAACTGGTGGCCCTGCGGTGCGTCCTGGAGGGCCTTCACAAGCCCCTTCTGGACCTGGGCAGCAGAGACCTGCTTCTGCAACGCGGAGAAAAAATGCACCAAACCTAACTGGCAACTCTATGAGTGAGGATGGACACCAACAGACAGCATTCGGGGGTGCAGCGATGCAAAAAAGGGCTGTACCACTACCCATGAGCCCTCCCACACAAGGCTGCTGGCCTGTACAGCAACTGTCAGGATATGTGCCACTGAACAGTGGAGCAGCGCCGCACCTTTCAAGGGGCTCAACAATGACAAGGCCTGTGCAAGCGCTAAGAGGAGCTGCGCCACAACTTTTGATGTATACGACACTAGCAAGAGGGCCTGCGCGACCTCCTATGGGTCCTAGACCAGCAATTTGGCCTGCACCACAAACTATGGGGGCTATACAACTACCGCGGGGGCCTAACACAGCAAACACAACCTATATGGCTGGTCCTAGACTGGCACCATTGCCTGCATCAACAGCAACACTGGATGGCTGGATTGGGCAGCATCCAGAGTCTTCAACAACACAACAAGAAAATGCCAATGCAATTTCATCTCCTACTGCGCAAGCTCCTGGTGGATATGCGCACCAGCCGCTCAGTATGGCATCTCTACATGCAACTGTTGCAGCCGCATAAGGTACTACGATGGTTGAACCACAGTTTGGAAGACCTGCTACCACACTTGGCCCTGCAATTCCTAGAGACCCTCCAAAATCAACAACAAAAGGGAGGGCAAAGTCAAAAAGAATTCAATCAGCACTTGAGCTGCATCCGAAGAGAAAGAACAAGTGCAACTATTGTGGTTCTTTTAACCACAATGGTGCAAGCTGCCGGACCAGATTGGTGTAATGGTCACACAGTGACCAGATGGCTGAAAAAGATGTGTCGAATGGCATTGATGAGTTAAACTATTTGTGGGTCTGTATGTTTGAACATCCTAAACTATTATTTATGGTTTACGGTTTCTTGTGGCTGACTTGCCTGGTTATAAGTTTTGAGTTGCCTGGTTATAAGTTTTGAGTTGCCTGTTGTGTGATTTGAATTGCCCCGCAAACACCCTTGCCCTCCCCATAATAGTCGAAAACTTACATACATAAGATTCTGCAATGCTATAAAATGCAACAATTCCCTGGTTATGTAATGATCATACTATTTGTCTTTCATTTGTCTTTATATGGGTTCTTCTGAATAACTTGCCTCAAAATAAAGCTTAAATTGCCTGTTTATGCAATAGAATTGCCTGGTCCAAGTTATTATACAGGCAACTCCTCCCCCGGCACTCCAAAATTCACAAAAGAGCAAAAAGAAACAACACATGCATTTTACATGGATGTTGCGTGGGGGGAGAAAAAACTGACCTATGCTAACTTGAGTATGGTTTTCCATGGAGCATTGTTGTTGGCGTTGTCAACCCACGTGTTAGTCAATTGTTTCCTGATGCTTGGAATATCCTCAGCTGTGAAATTTGGAACAACCCTTGCCTCCCAACCGTTTGCTATCGTCAGAGCAAAAACACCACAGTCGAACCTAAACAAAAAATTGAAAAAAGAACTAGATGCTTACTCTATGTAGTATTGTGTCGCTTGTAAAAAACTGAACAAGACCATAGTTAATATGTGAAAAAGAAGTGGATGCTTACTCATTATTTTGTTTTGGAACGTCGATGTTGGTAAGCCCAAACTCATCCAGCGAGATGTGGGAACTGGCGTAATGCTCTTCCCATAGAGACCGAAAACTTGCAACCATCTTCCTTGCGCAAACATCTAAAGACTTGTTTTTGAGCGTCCTCCAAGAATCAAGAGTTTCAAAACATCGATCCCTTATGTTCACGTTAAAAATCCAGTAATGATTGCCTGTTTTAGGTTTTGTCTTGTCGATGTTCTCTAACACTGGGAACATAATCTGTTAGAAAAAACAAAAATTGGGTTAGTAGAAAAAAAAATACAATACTAGAAACTGGACTGAAGAAGCAAAAAATGTACATGCCAGTTTTGTGCTAGTGTGAGTAACTTGACAAAAACAGAAAATGCATTATCTGCTTGTGTGAGCAACCAGCCAAAAATGCACAGGCAATTTGTGCAAAAAATGCAAGCAACTTGCCACATAAAAGCTTTAAGAAGATGCAAAAATGCACATGCCAGTTTTGTACTAGTGTGAGTAATTTGCCAAAAATAGAAGATGCATAGGCAACTTATCTACTTGTGTAAGCAACCAGCCAAAAATGCACAGGCAAGTTGTGCAAAAAATGTAAGCAACTTGGCACATAGAAGCAATTTTCATGAGTGTAGTCAACTTGCCCACCACACAACCCACCCCCCACCCCCCTAAGAAATATTTACATTTGTGTGAGCAAAAGTTTTAGCATAAAAAGTCATATATAAAAAATGCATTGGTAAAAAGTAAAGGAACCATTAACTTACCATGTCTTTACGGTCCAAGCAATTCGACTTCTTGAACCGAGAAATGAGCTCCTTGCCGTTCAATTCCATGTTTAGCATCTGAACCTGATGTAAAAAAAATACAGACATGAACATGACCTTTTATGAAAAAAAGAAAAAGAAAAAACGCAAAACTACACTATTAGTTGGTTCGCGTTTTCTTACTGAGAACCTGACGGGCATCACGAGCTTCTTTGAGTCTGGTGGCAAGTTCATCATTATATTCTGTATACCAACTTCCATTACATGGCTCAAGACAAAACCTTCCTTCTTCATTGAGTTTGCGAGCTCCCTCACCGTGACAAAGTATTTGCCATATTCAATTACCCTTACGCTGCATGGGAAGAAAAAAGAGGCATTCAGCTCACAAAATCATTCCATAAATTGCCTACCACCATTTCAACTCAGGGAAAACACATAGGGGCATGGGCATATCAAAGGATAAACTACTTCAAAAAAATAAGAATTTCACACTAAGCCAAGTTGCCTGATTCTATAAATGGCTTGCTTGTAAACACAGTTTGAATTGCCTGGATAACATGACAGACCTTGCCTGGGGGAAAGTGTGATATACTGTCATACCTGGTATCCACATCTGGTGACTCTTCTTCACTAATTCTTCCATGCAAAATAACTGATGCATACAATCTATTTGCTTCGGGTTTGGACATGTAGACTTTCTTCCCATTATAGTCAATGAAAGGTGACCTCTTGCAAGGAGGTGGCTTGATAATCCTTCTCTCGAATTGATGTGGATGCATCTCTCCTGAACTACTACTGCTGTAAACCTTGCTGCCTGACCCCACTTCTCCTTGGTTGGGACTTTTTTCAGGTGTTTGGTACACATTTCCTTCTGCTTGAACACACGGTTCGTCCATGCCTTCACCGTCCAACAGATAATCATCATCGGTTATATCGATGATTGGCTGGTTATGTACCGGGAGTTCCTTGAACTCATGCTCTGTAAATGTGCTTGACCCAACATGTTGATGTGTTGTGTTGTCTGCAGATCTTGTGTGCAAATCATCTATGCCTAGATCAAAACTTGGTGCTGGGCAGTACTCTCTGAAAAAGTCATTTGATCTTTCGGTGTCCCTTTGCTCAAAATGTTGTTTATCTTTATTCGCTGAGCTGTGATTTGTGGAGTTGGATTGGGCATTCTTGCTATTTGGATCAACACACCTTGCAAACAGCTCACTCACATCTAGAACATTGATTTCTAGTGCATTGGTTATCTTCCCACTAACACGCATGAATTCATGGTACATCTCCTCCACATGAGAGAAATGGGAAGTGTTCCCCTGGCCAGTTGCTTCTACTGCTTCTGGAACACTTGTGGCCTCAGGTTGGGCAAGTACAGTTGAGCAGGCAGGCAATTTCCCTAGGGCTCTTAGCAACTTTTGTTCCGGACTTTTTCCCATGGTTACAGCTTCGGGTAGGTCTTGTATCCTATTCGTCTCCGTACATGACACCGGAGGGATGTTCTCTTTCTCCTTTTTGTGTCCTGCATGATTTAATGGCACAACCTCGGGTGATGCGTTGAAGTCTTGCACCTTGGCCCTCTGGATACCATTGGCTGACTGCATCACATTTCCCCAAGATAGAGGAGGCACTTGACCATTTAAGTCACCTAGTGGTTGTGTTCTGCTGTGGTTTCCAGTGCTTACTAGCACTATGGGTCCCTTCTTGAGTTGAACTGGCCCTACTTTTGTGGGGTCCAGTGTTTCCTCTGTAGAACTTGCCTGAAAAACAGCTGGTCTTTCTTCCTCCTTAGACTGAGTTGCCAGAATATGTGATCCACTTGCTTGACATTGGGAATGAAAATTACCCGACTGCTTTGAATCTACTCCTGTAGGTACTGCCTCATCTCCAACTTTGCTGCACGGGGGTGCTGCTGAGCTTGATGGTGTACTCTTTACCACCTGTGTTTTGGCATTCCCATGGATTGCCTCTTTTGTTTCAGAAAATGCATGTTGTTGCTGCTGGGGAGGACCAGATTTTTTCATGGCTGACTGCCTTGACTTTCCCCCTTGGCCGTAACTGGGATTTTCGGCATGATATGCCTGCGGATGAATTGCTGTTTCATTCATCACAGATGGCTCCAATACAAAACCAATAGTTTTCTTCATCTTCTTTGATGGCGGGAGTGGTGGTAGTTGGTTTCGACAAGCAGTCTTCTGTTCTGTAGGTTCATTTAGAGCACCAAGTTCTCTCATTATTTTCTGCTGAGTCGCCTTTGGGCACATTTGCTTGGGGTTGAATGTGAAGACCATATCCAAATCTTCCCCCCTCAACAACTCTTTGAACATCCTCCTCGCTTCGGTTGCCATGGATATGTCATCAATATCCAACATTTCTTTCACTTCAAAAACAGGGAAGCGTGGTTTTGGGGAAACAGCAGTTTTGAATTCTGTCATCACAAGGTCTCTGATAGATATCCTATCTGCCTCATCCAATCCTTTTGCCTTTCTGTCCCTCTTCTTTTCAATCAGAAATTGCAGCATGCATTGTTCATCATCATCGCTGCTTGCATTTTCAGCTGTGGGATCCCCGTCCCGATCGGAGCCACCATTGCTACCTGAACCACCATTGCCACCTCCGCTGTCATCCTCATCATCTTCATCCTGCTTCCCCTGCCCATCATCTTCCTTGTCTTTGTCATCCCCATCGCCTTCTTCATCGTCATCGTCCTCCTTTCCTTCGTCATCTTCTTTTTCATCGTCCTCTTCTTCTTCATCATCATCATTGTCCTCGTTCCCCTCAGTTCCGTCTTTACCTCCCATCTCAGCACTTGCCCCCTCGTGGTGATCAACCGTTTGTCGTGCTCCCTGGCTACTTGATTTCCCCTGAACTCCACTTGATCCATCATGACCGTCATCGTTGTCTGAACTGCCATCGGTGTCGCTTTCATCACTACCTTCATCCCTGCCATCTCCCTCACTTTCACTGTCGTCTGCCTCGCTGTCGTCGCTGTCAAAATTAAACGACTCCTCCTCACTTGGTAAGCTGTCTCTTCTGGCTGGTACTCGCTTGCCCCTTCTGTTAGACTGCCGCCTGCTTGTCTCCGCAGTAGTAGGATCTGCCTCCTTTGTACCCCATTCATCATCATCTATCTTCCCAACCCCAGTCACGAGCTTCCCAACTGCATGTGAAATTACAGAACACATGTCGTGCACCAACTCTGTGAGCTTCTTTTGCTTCTGTAAAACATAAAAGTGGATGGTAGAGAACATGATAAGTACATATCTTCTATTGAAGATTCTGAAAAAATGGTTGAATGTACAAATGGCGATAAAAAGGGGAACAACAGTGAGAGGAAAAAACAAGTGCTAGATAAACTTACTGATTTGTCATATGACTCGGGCAATCTTGCGGCAACAAATTTGGTGATGTGGTCCATACTGCCAAACAAGCTATCATCCGCACACCGGGAAAACTCCGTCTTGAGCTGGTGGTTTTATAGCCAAAGAAGATTAAGAAAAACTATGAGTGACAACAATTCTGGCACTCCCATACCAAAAAAGACCTGAGAAAAATGAAGGGAAATAGTACTACTAATAGTCTGAAAATTCCTGCAACCATTATGCCACTTCCCCCCTGTTGCCTACTATTAGTTGATACTGTAATCAACAAAAAATGAAGAACTAGTATGCAAGTTGCTAGTTTCCAGAACATAAGTTGCTTGTGTTGTTGTGTAAATTTGCTACTTTTCAACATGTAAATTGCTCAAACAAAAAAAGAGCTAAAAATGTACTACAGAAGCTACTATTAAATACAAGAACAAAACAAATCCTTCCTGTGAACATTATCCAACTGTGTGCATGGCAAACGAGAGAAGGTTCGATTAAGTCTGATAACTACTTGGGCATACTTGAAAAAATATGTATGTCACTTGCCCAAAAAGATACATTACCTTGCTTGCTCTTTGAAAGTGAATTGCCTACTCTAAAAAAATGGTAGTGTTTCCTAAAAACAATATGACAATGATATGTATACTAAAACAGAAAAATTCAGTTACCCGCAATTGGCCATATTCTCCTGGAGCCTTCCTGTCCTTCTTGATAACTCTGGAGATTAAATCTGAATTCCAAACTGAAACCCTTGGTACCAAGTTCGGGATTGGCTCATCAACATCCAGAGAGTCTAGGTACAGTAGCTGCATAGAGACACGGAGAAAGATCAAAAAGTTTAAGTTAGCTAATGATTGCAATAAGAAAAGAGAAGGTAAGTAAACAAAAGGATGCTTGAAAAAACAAAACAGCTTGAAGCACTTACAACAAGGTGGAAACACAACAACAAACAGCCTTCTTGTTGGCACGCCCCGAAGTAACGCAAGCTTTAATTGATCAACAACAAACTGGCATATATTGGTTTCCGTTATTCCATTGACATCCATGACCGCCGGGAAGCTCTTTGGGGAAATACTCAAACTAGTTGAAGGGGCAAGGAAGCATGAAAAAACAAGAGCTAGCCAAGCGCGGACAAAATCATCATCACGAGATCCTCCCATGTCAACGATCATCTTGCACCATTCTGTGAGGGTTGGGGAGTTCTTGGATGTGATGTTGTAAATACTGTACATTGCCTTTGTGATTTCAGGCCGATTCTCGAAGCACACCTTCCTGCCCCTGTTGGGCAAACCCCATATCCTACGGACACTTGCGGCATCTACAGGAATCTTCCCCCTTTCTGGAATGACTATCTGCGAAATCTCCGGGTCGTAATGCTTCATTATCCACTGGCTGAGATCTCCGGGCATGCTACTCGCTGCAAGGTCTAGAATGCCACCAAATTCTTTTCCGATGATGACACCCTTTTGGTCAGGAACCAAGTCCTTGTTCAACTTGAAGAGCCTTGCAGGGGATGCCCTGTTCCTATGATCCTATTGCGCATAAGGAAAAAACAGAAACAGGGGATTAGCAAAAAAGAAAAAAGGTTCATCACAACATAGGCAACTTAGGCAGCATTGCTGGGCAACTGCTCAGTGAAACTAAGGCAACTATACAAAATACCTCAGTTCCTCCCGTCTTCCGGCATTTTGCTTTTGGAGGCTGCTCGACGTCTGCACCTTCAACATTTTTACTCCCAGCATCTGCAGCTTGGCTCTCATTACTATTCTCATTACTAATGATATCATCAGGGCGCTTCCCTCGTGAAACAACTGCCTTAGTTCTCATACGCTTGTACCCAGTTATTGGTGCACTGCTCCGTGGCTGGGAGATGGAAACCACATAAATCAATAAAAAATGAAAAAAAACAAACTCTGTTATGTACAGGAAGAACATAAAACTTCCTAAGCATGTGCACACCTGTGCTTGATGCTCTTCATTCCCATGAGATGCAAGGTCGTCATGACTTGATCCAGTAGGTCCTCCTGTTTAGACTTATGACTTGTCCCAGCCATCTATTTTCTGCTGCATATTTAAAGGACAAAACAGTGAGATTCATCATAAAAAACACATTAGAAAATGATTCTGAAAGAACTCTATATCATCCAATGAATTTCATTTGACTAAATTCTTACTGAACTTAACAAACAGCAACTTACAAAAAGTGGGCAATGAAAAGGGTTGTAAACTATCTGATTTTCACTATATTACAACTATCCTATAATTGGCCCTATTACCCTACCTCTACATGTCCTACAAAATCTGAAACAAATAAAGGCACATAGAACAGAAAATCACAGAATGAATCCTCGTGAAATGCTTAAAACTGTCCTACAAATAGCCCTATTAACCTCCCTCTACTGGATTACTTCCTACCTCACACACACACACAAGTCACATGTGCATTTTCCATTGCTAAATCAATACTTTCCTGCACTGAAAATCAAAACACACCGTCAAACCCACCTTCGTAGGCAAGACACGGTCCATATCAGGCAAGTCACTCGCAAAAACAAGGGCAACATTAACATGAGAGAGGCATTGCTGTCCTACAATAAACCAAAAACACACTTTCAAAACACCTTCATAGGCGACACGTGAACCATGTCAGGCAAGTCACTCACAATACAGGGGCAACATTGACATGAGAGAAGCATTACTGTCCTACGCTAAATGAAAACACACTGTCAAAAACACCTGCGCAGGCAACATATCAACCATATCAGGCAAGTCACTCACAAAACAAAGGCAACATTGACATGAGAGAAGCATTATTCTCGTACACTAAATCAAAAACACTGTCAAAACACCTGCGCAGGCAACACATGAACCATATTCAGGCAAGTCAGTCGCTAATCAGGATCGACCTCGACATCTACAACACCAGAAATCTACAGCCCCAAGGCTTGCCTTCGAAACCTACGAATCCCAGTTCACCAGTAGCCTAGGAACACGAAATTCCCCGTGTCGTCGTCCATCTCCAAATTAACAAGTGCTCCAAACAATTTCTACCATCTGCTACTCGATTTCATCAACTTAGAGGAGGGGCGCGTCGACCCGCCGTGATTCGGTACCGCGGAGACCCGTCGACGCGCGCCGTTCCTCCTCTGTCCGCGGCGGAGCGGCAGAGCGCATCAATTTGGTGTTCCTAAACGCGGATGACCGGAAGAGATCGACAGGCATACCAGGGATTCACCGCGATTTTGCCCTTCTGCGCCAACAGAACAACGGCCGCGCACGCCGTTCCTCCTCTGCCGAGTCTCCGGTGCTGCTCCTTCTGACGCGGCCTGCAGCGCGTCGTCTCTCCTCGGTCGCGTCTCCGCCGCTGCACCGCGTTCCTTCACGCCGCGCCCGCTGTCCCGCCCTCACTCCAGCGGAAGACAACCGCCAAATCGCCGACACGCCGTCGGCTGCTCTCGCGCTGGATTTGGGGGAGGAGTTGGGGGGATTGGATTGAGATCTGCTCTGCTATGAGGGGCAGTTTCGAATGGGAGAGGTAGTGGAGAGGAACAGGAGAAGGGATGCGAGAAGCAACCGCACTGAGAAACCAATGGGACTCGACCACGACGCCACGACCGGGGAACACCTGGCGCCCGCATCGATTAAATCGGCGGTTTCCACCTAAAACGCGTGCGGCCGCGAGATGGGGATCGAACGGCGAGTGAGCGCGTGTGCTCTGTAAGACAAGGGAGCACGCGACCACTTTTTAGGATTTAGGTTGATATATTGGAAGCCTATATTTGGATATCAGAAGTGTTCCTGGTGAAATCGGGATTTTACCGGAGTATCGAGGGTTACCGGAACCCCCCGGAGGTTAACGAGCCAAGATGGGCCTTAGTGGAGAAGAGGAGGGGAAGCCAGGGCAGGACGCACGCCCCCTCTCCCTCTAGTCCGAATTGGACAAGGAGGGGGGGGGGGGCGGCGCCCCCTTTCCTTCCTATCTCCCTCCTCCTTCCCCCTTCTCCCACTTCAACTAGGAAAGGAGGGAGTCCTACTCCCGGTGGGAGTAGGACTCCTCCCTGGCGCGCCTCCTCCCGGCCGGACGCCTCTTCCCCCTTGCTCCTTTATATACGGGGGCAGGGGGGCACCTCTAGACATAACAATTGATCTCTTGGATCTCTTAGCCATGTGCGGTGCCCCCCTCCACCGTAGTCCACCTCGATAATATCGTAGTGGTGCTTAGGCGAAGCCCTGTGTCGGTAGAACATCATCATTGTCACCACGCCGTCGTGCTGACGGAACTCTCCCTCAAAGCTCGGCTGGATCGGAGTTCGAGGGATGTCATCAAGCTGAACGTGTGCTAAACTCGGAGGTGCCGTATGTTTGGTACTTGATCGGTCGGATCGTGAAGACATACGACTAAATCAACCCCGTTGTGCTAATGCTTCCGTTTTCGGTCTACAAGGGTACGTGGGCAACACTCTCCCCTCTCGTTGCTATGCATCACCATGATCCTATGTGTGCATAGGATTTTTTTTTGAAATTACTACGTTCCCCAACAGTGGCATCCGAGCCTGGTTTTATGCGTAGATGTTATATGCACGAGTAGAACACAAGTGAGTTGTGGGCGATATAAGTCATACTGCTTACCAGCATGTCATACTTTGTTCGGCGGTATTGTTGGATAAAGCGGCCCGGACCGACATTACGCGTACACTTATGCGAGACTGGTTCTACCGACGTGCTTTGCACACAGGTGGCCAGCGGGTGTCAGTTTCTCCAACTTTAGTTGAACCAAGTGTGGCTACGCCCGGTCCTTGAGAAGATTAAAACAACACTAACTTGACAAACTATCGTTGTGGTTTTCATGCGTAGGTAAGAACGGTTCTTGCTCAGCCCATAGCAGCCACGTAAAACTTGCAACAACAAAGTAGAGGACGTCTAACTTGTTTCTGTAGGGCATGTTGTGATGTGATATGGTCAATGCATGATGTGATATTTTATTGTATGAGATGATCATGTTTTGTAACCGAGTTATCGGCAACTGGCAGGAGCCATATGGTTGTCGCTTTATTGTATGCAATGCAATCACCCTGTAATGCTTTACTTTATCACTAAGCGGTAGCGATAGTCGTATAAGCATAAATTTACGAGACAACAACGATGCTATGATGGAGATCAAAGTGTCGCGCCGGTGACAATGGTGATCATGACGGTGCTTCGGAGATGAAGATCACAAGCACAAGATGATGATGGCCATATCATATCACTTATATTGATTGCATGTGATATTTATCTGTTATGCATCTTATCTTGCTTTGATTGACGGTAGCATTATAAGACGATTTCTCACTAAATTATCAAGGTATAAGTGTTCTCCCTGTGTATGCACCATTGCGAAAGTTCTTCGTGCTGAGACACCACGTGATGATCAGGTGTGATAGGCTCTACGTTCAAATACAACGGGTGCAAAACAGTTGCACACGCGGAATACCCAGGTTAAACTTGATGAGCCTAGCATATGCAGATATGGACTCGGAACACTAAGACCGAAAGGTCGAGCGTGAATCATATAGTAGATATGATCAACATAGTGATGTTCACCATTGAAAACTACTCCATCTCATGTGATGATCAGACATGGTTTAGTTGATTTGGATCACGTGATAACTTAGAGGATTAGAGGGATGTCTATCTAAGTGGGAGTTCTTAAATAATATGATTAATTGAACTTAAATTTATCATGAACTTAGTACCTGATAGTATTTTGCTTGTCTATGTTGATTGTAGATAGATGGCCCGTGCTGTTGTTCCGTTAAATTTTAATGCGTTCCTTGAGAAAGCAAAGTTGAAAGATGATGGTAGCAATTACACGGACTAGGTCCGTAACTTGAGGATTATCCTCATTGCTGCACAGAAGAATTACGTCCTGGAAGCACCACTGGGTGCCAGGCCTGCTAATGACGTTAAGAATGTCTCACAGAGTAAAGCTGATGACTACTCGATAGTTCACTGTGCCATGCTTTATGGCTTAGAACCGGGACTTCAACGACGTTTTGAACGTCATGGTGTTGGAAATATGCCCTAGAGGCAATAATAAATTGGTTATTATTATATTTCCTTGTTCATGATAATCGTTTATTATCCATGCTAGAATTGTATTGATAGGAAACTCAGATACATGTGTGGATACATAGACAACACCATGTCCCTAGTAAGCCTCTAGTTGACTAGCTCGTTGATCAATAGATGGTTACGTTTTCCTGACCATGGACATTGGATGTCGTTGATAACGGGATCACATCATTAGGAGAATGATGTGATGGACAAGACCCAATCCTAAGCCTAGCACAAGATCATGTAGTTCGTATGCTAAAGCTTTTCTAATGTCAAGTATCATTTCCTTAGACCATGAGATTGTGCAACTCCCGGATACCGTAGGAGTGCTTTGGGTGTGCCAAACGTCACAACGTAACTGGGTGGCTATAAAGGTACACTACAGGTATCTCCGAAAGTGTCTGTTGGGTTGGCACGAATCGAGACTGGGATTTGTCACTCCGTGTAAACGGAGAGGTATCTCTGGGCCCACTCGCTAGGACATCATCATAATGTGCACAATGTGATCAAGGAGTTGATCACGGGATGATGTGTTACGGAACGAGTAAAGAGACTTGCCGGTAACGAGATTGAACAAGGTATCGGGATACCGACGATCGAATCTCGGGCAAGTATCGTACCGATAGACAAAGGGAATTGTATACGGGATTGATTAAGTCCTTGACATCGTGGTTCATCCGATGAGATCATCGTGGAGCATGTGGGAGCCAACATGGGTATCCAGATCCTGCTGTTGGTTATTGACCGGAGAACGTCTCGGTCGTGTCTGCATGGTTCCCGAACCCGTAGGGTCTACACACTTAAGGTTCGATGACGCTAGGGTTATAAGGAATAGATATACATGGTTACCGAATGTTGTTCGGAGTCCCGGATGAGATCTCGGACGTCACGAGGAGTTCTGGAATGGTCCAGAGGTAAAGATTTATATATGGGAAGTCCTGTTTTGGTCACCGGAAAAGTTTCGGGTTTTATCGGTAACGTACCGGGACCACCGAGAGGGTCCCGGGGGTCCACCAAGTAGGGCCACAAGCCCCGGAGGGCTGCATGGGCCAAGTGTGGGAGGGGACCGGCCCCAGGTGGGCTGGTGCGCCCCCCCACCAAGACCCAAGGCGCCTCCAAGAGGGGAAGGGGGCAAACCCTAGGGCAGATGGGCCCTAAGGCCCACCCCAGGTGCGCCTCCCCCTCTCCCCCTTGTGTCCGCCACCCAGATGGGATCTGGGGGCTGCCGCCACCCCTAGGGAGGGAACCCTAGGTGGGGGCGCAGCCCCTCCCCTTCCCCTATATATACTTGAGGTTTGGGCTGCCCAACACACATGAGTTCTTGACCTCTCCCTGGCGCAGCCCTACCTCTCTTTCTCCTCATATCTCACGGTGCTTGGCGAAGCCCTGCTGGAGTACCACACTCCTCCACCACCACGACGCCGTTGTGCTGCTGCTGGATGGAGTCTTCCTCAACCTCTCCCTCTCTCCTTGCTGGACCAAGGCATGGGAGACGTCGTCGGGCTGTACGTGTGTTGAACGCGGAGGTGCCGTCCGTTCGGCACTAGGATCTCCGGTGATTTGGATCACGACGAGTACGACTCCTTCAACCCCGTTATCTTGAACGCTTCCGCTTAGCGATCTACAAGGGTATGTAGATGCACTCTCCTTCCCTTCGTTGCTGGTTTCTCCATAGATAGATCTTGGTGACACGTAGGAAAATTTTGAATTTCTGCTACGTTCCCCAACAGTGGCATCATGAGCTAGGTCTATTGTGTAGATTCTATGCACGAGTAGAACACAAAGTAGTTGTGGGCGTTGATTTTGTCAATTTACTTGCCGTTACTAGTCTTATCTTGATTCGGTAGCATCGTGGGATGAAGCGGCCCGGACCGACCTTACACGTACTCTTACGTGAGACTGGTTCCACCGACTGACATGCACTAGTTGCATAAGGTGGCTAGCGGGTGTCTGTCTCTCCCACTTTAGTCGGATCGGATTCGATGAAAAGGGTCCTTATGAAGGGTAAATAACAATTGGCATATCACGTTGTGGTTTTTGCGTAGGTAAGAAATGTTCTTGCTAGAAACCCATAGCAGCCACGTAAAACACGCAAACAACAATTAGAGGACGTCTAACTTGTTTTTGCAGGGTATGCTATGTGATGTGATATGGCCAAGAAGAATGTGATGAATCATATGTGATGTATGAGATTGATCATGTTCTTGTAATAGGAATCATGACTTGCATGTCGATGAGTATGACAACCGGCAGGAGCCATAGGAGTTGTCTTTATTTATTATATGACCTGCGTGTCATTGAACAACGCCATGTAATTACTTTACTTTATTGCTAACCGTTAGCTGTAGTAGTAGAAGTAATAGTTGGTGAGACAACTTCATGAAGACACGATGATGGAGATCATGGTGTCATGCCGGTGACGATGATGATCATGGAGCCCCGAAGATGGAGATCAAAAGGAGCAAAGTGATGATGGCCATATCATGTCACCTTTTGATTGCACGTGATGTTTATCATGTTTTTGCATCTTATTTGCTTAGAACGACGGTAGTAAATAAGATGATCCCTCATTAAAATTTCAAGAAAGTGTTCCCCCTAACTGTGCACCATTGCGAAAGTTCGTCGTTTCGAAGCACCACGTGATGATCGGGTGTGATAGATTCTTACGTTCACATACAACGGGTTTAAGCCAGATTTACACACGCGAAACACTTAGGTTGACTTGACGAGCCTAGCATGTACAGACATGGCCTCGGAACACAAGATACCGAAAGGTCGAGCATGAGTCGTATAGAAGATACGATCAACATGAAGATGTTCACCGATGTTGACTAGTCCGTCTCACGTGATGATCGGACACGGCCTAGTTGACTCGGATCATGTAATCACTTAGATGACTAGAGGGATGTCTATCTGAGTGGGAGTTCATAAGATGAACTTGATTATCCTGAACATGGTCAAAAGGATTTTGCAAATTATGTCGTAGCTCGCGCTTTAGTTCTACTGTTTAGATATGTTCCTAGAGAAAAATTAGTTGAAAGTTGATAGTAGCAATTATGCAGACAGTAAAAGGCTTATGTCCTTAATGCACCGCTCAGTGTGCTGAACCTCAAACGTCGTCTGTGGATGTCGTGAACATCTGACATACACATTTTGATAACTGTGTGATAGTTCAGTTAAACGGTTTAGAGTTGAGGCACCGAAGACGTTTTAAAATGTCGTGAAACATATGAGATGTTTCGAGGGCTGAAATTGGGATTTCAGGCTCGTACCCATGTCAAGAGGTATAAGACCTTCGACGATTTTCTTAGCTTGCAAACTAAGGGAGAAAAGCTCAATTGTTGGGCTTGTGCTCAGATTGTCTGAGTACAACAATCATTTGAATCGAGTGGGAGTTGATCTTCCAGATGAGAAAGTGATGTTTCTCCGAAGTCATTACCACCAAGCTGCTAGAGATTCGTGATGAACTATAATATATCAGGGACATATATGATGATCCTTGAGATATTCACGATGTTTGACACCACAAAAGTAGAAATCAAGGAGGAGCATCAATTGTTGATGGTTGGTGAAACCACTAGTTTCAAGAAGGGCAAGGGAAAGAAGGGATACTTCATGAAACGGCAAACCAGCTGCTGCTCTAGTGAAGAAACCCAAGGTTGAACCCAAACCCGAGACTAAGTGCTTCTGTAATAAGAGGAACAGCCACTGGAGCAGAATTACCCTAGATACTTGGTAGATGAGAAGGCTGGCAAGGTCGATAGAAGTATATTGGATATACATTGTGTTAATGTGTACTTTACTAGTACTCCTGGTAGCACCAGGGTATTAGATACCGGTTCGGTTGCTAAGTGTTAGTAACTCGAAACAAAAGGCTACGGAATAAACGGAGACTAGCTAAAAGGTGAGATGACGATATGTGTTGGAAGTATTTCCAAGGTTGATCAAATATCGTACGCTCCCTCTACCATCGAGATTGCTATTAAAACCTAAATAATTGTTATTTGGTGTCTGCGTTGAGCATAGACATGATTGGATTACGTCTATCGCAATACGGTTATTCATTTAAGGAGAATAATGGTTACTCTGTTTATTTGAATAATACCTTCAATGGTCTTACACCTAAAATGAATGGTTTATTGAATCTCGATCGTAGTGATACACATGTTCATGCCAAAAGATATAAGATAGTAATGATAGTACCACCTACTTGTGGCACTGGCACTTAAGTCATATCGGTATAAAACGCATGAAGAAGCTCCATGTTGATGGATCTTTGGACTCACTCATTTTTTGAAAGGATTGAGACATGCGAACCATGTTTGTTGGTAGATATGCATGAAGAAACTCTATACAGCTGGATCGTTTGGACTCACTTGATTTTGAATCACTTGAGACCTGCAAATCATACCACATGGGCAAGATGACTGAAAGCCTCGTTTTCAGTAAAATGGAACAAGAAAGCAACTTGTTGGAAGTAATACATCTTGATGTGCGCAGTCCAATGAGTGCTGAGGCATGTAGTGGATATCGTTATGTTCTTACTTCACAGATGATTTGAGTAGATACTGAGTATATTTACTTGATGAAACATAAGTCTGAATTATTGAAAGGTTCAAGTAATTTCAGAGTGAAGTTGAACATCATCGTGACAAGAGGATAAAATGTCTATGATATGATCGTAGAGATGAATATCTAAATTACGAGTTTGGCACAGAATTAAGACATTGTGGAAATTGTTTCACAACCAATACAGCCAGGAACACCATGGTGTGATGGTGTGTCCGTACATCATAACTGCACCCTATTGGATATGATGCATACCATGGTGTCTCTTATCGAATTACCATGATAGTTTATGGGTTAGGCATTAGAGACAACCACATTCACTTTAAAAAGGGCACCACGTAATTCCGATGAGATGACACCGTATGAACTATGGTTTAGAGAAACCTAAGCTGTCATTTCTTAAAAGTTTGGGGCTGCGACGCTTATGTGAAAAAGTTTCAGGCTGATAAGCTCGAACCCAAAGCGGATAAATGCATCTTCATAGGACACCCAAAACAGTTGGGTATACCTCCTGTCTCAGATTCGAAAGCAATAAGGGATTGTTTCTAGAATCGGGTCCTTTCTCGAGGAAAAGTTTCTCTCGAAAGAATTGAGTGGGAGGATGGTGGAGACTTGATGAGGTTATTGAACCGTCTCTTCAACTGGTGTGTGGCAGGGCACAGGGAGTTGTTCCTGTGGCACCTACACCAATTGAAGTGGAAGCTTATGATAGTGATCATGAAACTTCAGATCAAGTCACTACCAAACCTCGTGGGATGACAAGGATGCGTACTACTTCAGAATGGTACGTAATCCTGTCTTGGAAGTCATGTTGCTAGACAACAATGAATCTACGAGCTATGGAGAAGCGATGGTGGGCCTGGATTCCAAAATGGCTCGAGGCCATATAATCCGAGAGAGGATCCAAATATGAAAAACAAAGTGTAGACTTTGGCGGAACGGCTCGATGGTCGTAAGGCTGTTGAGTACAGATGGATTTTTAAAAGGAAGACGGACAATGATGGCAAGTATCACCATTAAAGAAAGCTCGACTTGTCGTTAAGATGTTTTCTGACAAGTTCAAGGAGTTGACTGCGATGAGACTTTCTCACTCGTAGCAATGCTAAGAGTCTGTTGGAATTATATTAGCAATTACTGCATTATTTATGAAATCTTGCAGATAGGATGTCAAAACATTGTTTCCTCGATGATTTTTGAGGAAAGGTTGTATGTGATACAACCGGAAGGTTTTGTCAATCCTGAAAGATGCTAACAAGTATGCAAATCTCCAGCAATCCTTCTAAGGACTAGAGTAAGCATCTAGGAGTTGGAATGTATGCTTTGATGAGATGATCAAAGTTTTGGGTGTATACAAAGTTTATGAGAAACTTGTATTTCCAAAGAAGTGAGTGGGAGCACTATAGAATTTCTGATGAGTATATGTTGTTAACATATTGTTGATTGGAAATGATGTAGAATTTCTAGAAAGCATGCAGAGTTATTTGAAAAGTGTTTTTCAATGGAAAGCCTGGATTAAGCTACTTGAACATTGAGCATCAAGATCTATAAGGATAGATCAAAACGCTTAATGGTACTTTCAAATGAGCACATACCTTGACATGATCTTGAAGGTGTTCAAGATGGATCAGTCAAAGAAGGAGTTCTTGCCTGAGTTGTAAGGTATGAAGTTAAGACTTAAAGCTCGACCACGGCAGAAGAAAGAGGAAGGACGAAGGTCGTCCCCTATGCTTTTGTCATAGGCTCTATACGGTATGCCATGCTGAGTACCGCACCTGATGTGTGCCTTGCCACATATCTGGCAAGAGGGTACAAAGGTGATCTAGGAGTAGATCACCAGATAGCGGTCTAAATTATCCTTAGAGGAATAAGGATATGTTTCTCGGTTATGGAGGTGATAAAGAGTTCGACGTAAAGAGTTACGTCGATGCAAGCTTAACACCTATCCGGATAGCTTTGAGTAGAGATACCGGATACGTATAATGGAGCAACAATTTAGAATAGCTCCAAGTAGAACAGTTATTTGAAATGGCTCCAAATGTAGCATAGTAGTTGCATCTACAAGATGACATAGAAATTTGTGAAGTACATACGGATCTGAATGTTGCAGACCCATTGACTGAAACCTCTCTCACAAGCATAACATGATCAAACCCAAAACTCTTTGGGTGTTAGTCACATGGGGATGTGACCTTGAGTGTTAATCACATATCGATGTGAACTGGATTATTGACTCTAGTGCAAGTGGGAGACTGTTGGAAATATGCCCTAGAGGCAATAATAAATTGGTTATTATTATATTTCCTTGTTCATGATAATCGTTTATTATCCATGCTAGAATTGTATTGATAGGAACCTCAGATACATGTGTGGATACATAGACAACACCATGTCCCTAGTAAGCCTCTAGTTGACTAGCTCGTTGATCAATAGATGGTTACGGTTTCCTGACCAGGGACATTGAATGTCGTTGATAACAGGATCACATCATTAGGAGAATGATGTGATGGACAAGACCCAATCCTAAGCCTAGCACAAGATCATGTAGTTCGTATGCTAAAGCTTTTCTAATGTCAAGTATCATTTCCTTAGACCATGAGATTGTGCAACTCCCGGATACCGTAGGAGTGCTTTGGGTGTGCCAAACGTCACAACGTAACTGGGTGGCTATAAAGGTACACTACAGGTATCTCCGAAAGTGTCTGTTGGGTTGGCACGAATCGAGACTGGGATTTTTCACTCCGTGTAAATGGAGAGGTATCTCTGGGCCCACTCGCTAGGACATCATCATAATGTGCACAATGTGATCAAGGAGTTGATCACGGGATGATGTGTTACGGAACGAGTAAAGAGACTTGCCGGTAACGAGATTGAACAAGGTATCGGGATACCGACGATCGAATCTCGGGCAAGTATCGTACCGATAGACAAAGGGAATTGTATACGGGATTGATTAAGTCCTTGACATCGTGGTTCATCCGATGAGATCATCGTGGAGCATGTGGGAGCCAACATGGGTATCCAGATCCCGCTGTTGGTTATTGACCGGAGAACATCTCGGTCATGTCTGCATGGTTCCCGAACCCGTAGGGTCTACACACTTAAGGTTCGATGACGCTAGGGTTATAAGGAATAGATATACGTGGTTACCGAATGTTGGTCGGAGTCCCGGATGAGATCCCGGACGTCACGAGGAGTTCCGGAATGGTCCGGAGGTAAAGATTTATATATGGGAAGTCCTGTTTTGGTCATCGGAAAAGTTTCGGGTTTTATCGGTAACGTACCGGGACCACCGGGAGGGTCCCGGGGGTCCACCAAGTGGGGCCACAAGCCCCGAAGGACTGCATGGGCCAAGTGTGGGAGGGGACCGGCCCCAGGTGGGCTGGTGCGCCCCCCCACCAAGGCCCAAGGCGCCTCCAAGAGGGGAAGGGGGCAAACCCTAGGGCAGATGGGCCCTAAGGCCCACCCCAGGTGCGTCTCCCCCTCTCCCCCTTGTGGCCGCCACCCAGATGGGATCTGGGGGCTGCCGCCACCCCTAGGGAGGGAACCCTAGGTGGGGGCGCAGCCCCTCCCCTTCCCCTATATATACTTGAGGTTTGGGCTGCCCAACACACATGAGTTCTTGACCTCTCCCTGCCGCAGCCCTACCTCTCTTTCTCCTCATATCTCACGGTGCTTGGCGAAGCCCTGCCGGAGTACCACACTCCACCACCACCACCACGCCGTTGTGCTGCTGCTGGATGGAGTCTTCCTCAACCTCTCCCTCTCTCCTTGCTGGATCAAGGCATGGGAGACGTTGTTGGGCTGTACGTGTGTTGAACGCGGAGGTGCCGTCTGTTCGGCACTAGGATCTCCGGTGATTTGGATCACGACGAGTACGACTCCTTTAACCCCGTTCTCTTGAACACTTCCGCTTAGCAATCTACAAGGGTATGTAGATGCACTCTCCTTCCCTTCGTTGCTGGTTTCTCCATAGATAGATCTTGGTGACACGTAGGAAAATTTTGAATTTCTGCTACGTTCCCCAACACATGGAGCATATGAGATGTTCCAGGAGTTAAAGTTAATATTTCAAGCAAATGCCCGGATTGAGAGATATGAAGTCTCCAATAAGTTCTATAGCTGCAAGATGGAGGAGAGTAGTTCTGTCAGTGAACATATACTCAAAATGTCTGGGTATCATAATCACTTGACTCAACTGGGAGTTAATCTTCCTGTTGATAGTGTCATTGACAGAGTTCTTCAATCACTACCACCAAGCTACAAAAGCTTCATGATGGACTATAATATGCAAGGGATGAATAAGAGAATACCCGAGCTCTTCGCGATGCTAAAGGCTGCGGAGGTAGAAATAAAAAAGGAGCATGAAGTGTTGATGGTCAACAAGACCACTAGTTTCAAGAAAAAGGGTAAAGGGAAGAAGAAGGGGAACTTCAAGAAGAACGGCAAACAAGTTGCTGCTCAAGAGAAGAAACCCAAGTCTGGACCTAAGCCTGAAATTGAGTGCTTCTACTACAAACAGACTGGTCACTAGAAGCGGAACTGCCCCAAGTATTTGGCGGATAAGAAGGATGACAAGGTGAACAAAGGTATATGTGATATACATGTTATTGATGTGTACCTTACTAATGCTCGCAGTAGTACCTGGGTATTTGATACTGGTTCTATTGCTAGTATTTGCAACTCAAAACATGGGCTATAGATTAAGTGAAGATTGGCTAAGGACGAGGTGACGATGCGCGTGGGAAATGGTTCCAAAGTAGATGTGATTGCGGTCGACACGCTACCTCTACATCTACCTTCGGGATTAGTTTTAGACCTGAATTATTGTTATTTGGTGCCAGCGTTGAGCATGAACATTATATCTGGATCTCGTTTGATGCGAGATGGTTATTCATTTAAATCAGAGAATAATGGTGTTATATTTATATGAGTAATATCTTTTATGGTCATGCACCCTTGAAGAGTGGTCTATTTTTGTTGAATCTCGATAGTAGTGATAGACATATTCATAATACTGAAGTCAAAAGATGCAGAGTTGATAATGATAGTGAAGGAAATATACCCTAGAGGCAATAATAAAGATATTATTTATTTCCTTATATCATGATAAATGTTTATTATTCATGCTAGAATTGTATTAACCAGAAACATAATACATGTGTGAATACATAGACAAACAGATTGTCACTAGTATGCCTCTACTTGACTAGCTCGTTGATCAAAGATGGTTATGTTTCCTAACCATAGACATGAGTTGTCATTTGATTAACGGGGTCACATCATTAGGAGAATGATGTGATTGACATGACCCATTCCGTTAGCTTAGCACCCGATCGTTTAGTATGTTGCTATTGCTTTCTTCATGACTTATACATGTTCCTATGACTATGAGATTATGCAACTCCCGTTTACCGGAGGAACACTTTGTGTGCTACCAAACGTCACAACGTGACTGGGTGATTATAAAGGTTCTCCACAGGTGTCTCCGAAGGTACTTGTTGGGTTGGCGTATTTCGTGATTAGGATTTGTCACTCCAATTGTCGGAGAGGTATCTCTGGGCCCTCTCGGTAATGCACATCACTTAAGCCTTGCAAGCATTGCAACTAATGAGTTAGTTGCCGGATGATGTATTACGGAACGAGTAAAGAGACTTGCCGGTAACGAGATTGAACTAGGTATTGAGATACCGACGATCGATTCTCGGGCAAGTAACATACCGATGACAAAGGGAACAATGTATGTTGTTATGCGGTTTGACCGATAAAGATCTTCATAGAATATGTGGGAGCCAATATGAACATCCAGGTTCCGCTATTGGTTATTGACTGGAGATGTGTTTCGGTCATGTCTACATAGTTCTCGAACCCGTAGGGTCCGCACGCTTAACGTTTTGATGACGGTTATATTATGAGTTTATATGTTTTGATGTAGCGAAGGTTGTTCGAAGTCCCGGATGTGATCCCGGACATGACGAGGAGTCTCGAAATGGTCGAGACATGAAGATTGATATATTGGAAGCCTATGTTTGGATATCGGAAGTGTTCCGGGTGAAATCAGGATTTTACCGGAGTACCGAGACGCGCCCTCTCCCAGGCCGGCTGCACCCCCTTGATCCTTTATATACGGGGGCAGGGGGGCACCCCATAGACACAACAATTGATCAAGTTGATCTTTTAGCCGTGTGCGGTGTCCCCCTCCACCATAGTCCACCTCGATAATACTGTAGCGGTGCTTAGGCGAAGCCCTACGTCGGTAGAACATCAACATCGTCACCACGCCGTCGTGCTGACGAAACTCTCCCTCAACACTCGGCTGGATCGGAGTTCGAGGGACGTCATCGGGCTGAACGTGTGCTGAACTCGGAGGTGCCGTGCGTTCGGTACTTGATCGGTCGGATCGTGAAGACGTACGACTACATCAACCACGTTGTGCTAACGCTTCCGCTTTCGGTCTACGAGGGTACGTAGACAACACTCTCCCCTCTCGTTGCTATGCATCACCATGATCTTGCGTGTGCGTAGGATTTTTTTTGAAATTACTACGTGAAAGTGCGTTATATTGACTAGAGGGGGGGTGAATAGGCGATTTTTATGAAAGTCTTCAAAACATGGAAGTTATGAAGACAAACAGTAGAGATATGCCTATTACTATGCAGCAAAAGGTAGACTACACTAGGCAAGCCATGGTCAAGTATCAATAGAGTGAAAGCACAATGACAAATAGCTGCAGTGTAATAAGGATCAGGTAGGAAGATATTATGAAGCCAAATAGATCATACACTCACGTTGTGAATACAAAAGATAGAGCAAACATGCAATGACTTCACAATGAGTAATAGTAAGTAAAAGGAAGTGAAGATGAAACCAGTGACTCGTTGAAGACAATGATTTGTTGGACCAGTTCCAGTTGCTGTGACAACTGTACGTCTGGTTGGAGCGGATAGGTATTTAAACCTTAGGACACACAGTCCCGGACACCCAGTCCTGAACACGTAGCTCAGGACACCCAGTCCTCACCGTATTCTCCTTGAGCTAAGGTCACACAGACCTCGCCCAATCACTCTGGTAAGTCTTCAAGGTAGACTCCCAAACCTTCACAGACTTCGTTCACCGGCAATCCACAATGTCTCTTGGATGCTCAGAACGCGACGCCTAACCGTCTGGAGGATGCACAGTCCTCAAGTGTAATAAGTCTTCAGATCACTCAGACAAGAAGACTTAAGTGATGCCTAATTCTCTCTGGCTCTGGGTGGTTAGGGCTTTATCCTTGCTAGGTATTCTCTCTCTCAAAGGCTTCGAGGTGGGTTGCTCTCAAACGACAAAAGCCGTGCACTAAATCTGAGCAGCCAACCGTTTATGGTTGTAGGGGGTGGGCTATTTATAGCCACTTAGCAACCCGACCTGATTGTCCGAAATGACCCTGGGTCACTAAGGAACTGACACGTGTTCCAATGGTCAGATTTCAAACCCACACGGCAACTTTACTTGGGCTACAAGCAAAGCTGACTTGTCCGACTCTGGACAAGATTTGCTCTCATAGTCTTCACTCGAAGACATAGGTTTTTGTTTAGGCATCACTTCAGTCATTCTGACTGGTTCTCTTGGACCCCACTTAACAGTACGATGGTTCCTATGACTCAACACAAATGAAAGAGAACTACGAAAGATCTAAGTCTTCGAGCTCCATAGGATTCATGTGGTGTCTTCTCTTGTCATAGTCTTCAATGTGAATATCTTCATATACCACCATTTACTTCAATGTCTTCGTACATTTTTAGGGGTCATCTCTGGTAGGAAAACTGAATCAATGAGGGACTTCAACCTGTGTTATCCTGCAATTCTCACAAACACATTAGTCCCTCAACTAGGTTTGTCGTCAATACTCCAAAACCAACTAGGGGTGGCACTAGATGCACTTACAATCTCCCCCTTTTTGGTGATTGATGACAAACTAGTTGAAGTTTTCAATGGGGAATATAATCTGTGAAATTTTAAAGGATAAGGAATTGTCTTCATAAGTTGCAAGGGCTCCCCCTGAAGATGTGCATATAAGTAATTTGCTTTTGGAATGCAGATGCACATGGCAGGTTGTACTTGTGGAGATCCACTTCACCTTATGATGACATTCCACTATGCATGTGAGAGTATATGAAGATAATGACATGCATAATGAAAAATGGATGTCTGCAGAATGATCTAAGTGCGGAATTTATCGTCGCACTTGCGGAATTTATCATCGCAAAACAAGTTGGCAAATAAGTAGCAGACGACCATCGAGTTTAAGTGTTACAACTCAAAGAACCAAATGTAGCAAAACGAGAGTTGTAAGCACGAAGCAAAATATAGCAAAATATAAAGCACCCGCCCATATGGACCCGCTTGAAGACTATCAACCTCATATGCTTCTCCCCCTTTTGTCAGTAAGGACCAAAAAGGTTTGAAGACATAGAGTGTCTACTCGTTCCCATGAGCAGCAGGGTCGTTGGTGGTGTTTGGCGGTGCTGAAGAGGGTGGTGGTGAAGTAGCATCGTCTTCATCATCGATAACTCGGGAAGTCACTATTGCAGCAGAGGAAGAGAACTCAGAGTCTTCAAGTGATGGAGTTCCTCGCAGCACAACCCTTCGAGGAGGTGTGGAGTCAAACTTGAATCACTCAGTGAAGCCATCCTCTTGAAGATGAGCTTCAGAACACATCATCGTTAGCCCTTTCCATGTACGGCGACAGGTTTCATGGGTAACAAAAGCATTCTTGGTGGCAAGATTTCGAATGCGATTAACATCCACCAAGAGGCTTTTCATCTGACGCTTCAGCCAGTCATGATGCCTATCCTGTTTTTGATGAAGGGCCACAAGAAGCTCTCGGTCATTGAGAACACGAGTGCGCTTCTTGGGTCTTGGAGCAGTTGTGCTGTCAGTGGCTTAAGTGGAAGCAGGGCGTGGTGCACGTGTAGTGCCAGCCAACGAATACACCCGAGAGACTGCTTCAACTCCTTCAATGTTTTGAGTGAAGCTCTGGTGTTCTGCATTCTGAAGGCTTAGAGGTTGCTTGGCAGGCTCAGGATAGATGGCTTCAGCAGAGGTATCCACATCTGGCAAGAAGATACGATGGTTTCGGGCTGAGGGCTGATACGAGATAGCAGAGTGAAGCTTGATCAGGCGCATGACCCAAGGGGCGTAGAACTTCAAACCAAACAGATCAGTGCGTGATGCAGCTAGTTGGCGTATGAAGAAGTCCTGTGTATTGAAGCATTTGCCATGAAGGATATAGAATATCAAAGTCTTCATTGCACCCTCGATCTTGGCATTTGGAGAGTGTCCTTTAATGGGCCAGAGAGTCCGCCTGATGATGTGATAGATGGTTCTTGGCAGATACTCAAGGTCTTCAACAAAGAACTCTGTGGGATAAGCAGCATCTTGGGGCAATGGCTTCATCATGCTGAGCATCTGACTCATATTAGGTTCAGGCCTCTGAAAGATGCTCTCATTAGCTTCAGTATGCAGCTGACAACCTTGCTCGAAGAGATCGCCAGGAGTGGGCAAGCGAGTGAGCTCAATGATGTCAAATGCATTGGCTTCGTGATGAACATTGCCGGTCATCCACTCCAGGACCCAAGTCTTCGGATCTCTATTGTAGCCACGGATGTGGAGTGTGGCATAGAATTAGAGCAGCAGCTCTTCATTCCAATGCTCTTGGTCAGTTATGAATGGCAGCAGTCCAACTTGCTTGAAGCAATCCAACGCTTCTTCTAGGCAGGGCAGACCAGCTATAGCTTCAACGTCAAGGCGCTTGTGTGGGAAGATGCGACCTTGGTTGTACAATATGCATGAGTAATAACTTCGCTGAGGATAGCTCCGATCTGATGAAATCCTTTCCCTTGAGTAGGGGTTCTTGGAGCTATTGAAGAATGTATTGTCTGCCCTGAAGCCATTGATGTTGAAGGAGCCAGGTGCTGATGCAGGACCTGGGAACCTTGGCAGTCTTGGGATTGGCTTCTGTACCTGAGGCCTGTGCTCAACATGATAGTCGAACTGGGGACCAGCAGCAGACTCAGGAATAGAAGTGTCAGGATCAGTGGCTTCGCTGTCTTCTGATGCTTTTGGTGGGGAGGGCTCCACATTAGCTTCATTGTTAGTTGTGGTAGCCACACGATTTTCATCCTCCACTTGACGAGCTGGAGGGCCGGACACAAGCACGTTCTCCGTAAGAACTGCTTCTTAGTGAGACGGGGGGACTGGTGGTACTTCTTCGTCTTCGGCTGATGCAGCCGGATTGTCTTCAGCAGAGACTTGAGGCCTTGGACCTTTGCGAAGCCTGCGCAATGCGGGCGACGCCTGTGGAGTTTGAGTGGGCTGGGCCTCATTGTCGTCTTCCTCTTGGGGACGATCCGCCCATGAGGCATCCTGGGCAATTGGCGTCAATGGACGACCAATGCTGATGAGTTCGCTGTTGTCTTGCTGAGGAAGGACTGCATCATCTTCTACATTGTCATGTTGACCAATGTCTTCAGCAGCGATGGGATCAGCTGCTGGAATGTCTTCAGCTCCACGAGCCTCTGTGAAAGCAAGCACATGGATGGTCAGTTGGCGTTCTTGTGGATTGGCGTCTGGGTGAACCATGGAAATGGGTTCAACAACCCCTCTGTGGGAGCAGCCCTATCTTTCTTGGTCTTTCTCTTTTTCTTGGAGGGGGCAGTAGGAGAGGCTTCAGGATATTTCCTTTTCCTCGCTTCAGCCTCAGCAGTCCTCGTCTTCTTGAGCTCTGAAGCTGTTGACCGGCTTTTTGGCTTCGAGCCAGTCATTCTTGTGGGAAAGACAACCGGAACTGCTTCCTGCCTTGGTGCATCGGGTTCAGCTGTAACAGGCTTCTTCTTCTTCTTTGCGGCCATCCTAGGGTCGATGCCAGGACGCCCAAGTGCCTTGCGCTTCTTAGCCTCATTGTAGGCTTGCACACATCTGTCAGCCAGAGTCTTCATGCGCTCACGCAAACCCTGAGCTTCTGCACGTTTCTTCAGAAAGGCTTCCTTGAGCTCGTGCAGCATGATCTTGAAGTTCTTCACATCTTGCACGCCGAGCTTGGCCATATGCTTCTTGAACTGAGCCTTTTCATAGTCAATTGTGACGCCCCCGATTCAATCGTACACTAATCATGCACGCAAATGTGTACGATCAAGATCAGGGACTCACGGGAAGATATCACAACACAACTCTACAAATAAAATAAGTCATACAAGCATCATAATACAAGCCAGGGGCCTCGAGGGCTCGAATACAAGTGCTCGATCATAGACGAGTCAGCGGAAGCAACAATATCTGAGTACAGACATAAGTTAAACAAGTTTGCCTTAAGAAGGCTAGCACAAACTGGGATACAGATCGAAAGAGGCGCAAGCCTCCTGCTTGGGATCCTCCTAACTACTCCAGGTCGTCGTCAGCGGGCAGCACGTAGTAGTAGGCACCTCCGGTGTAGTAGGGGTCGTCGTCGACGGTGGCGTCTGGCTCCTGGACTCCAGCATCTGGTTGCGACAACCAGGAAGAAAGGAAAGGGGAAAAGGGGGGAGAAAGCAACCGTGAGTACTCATCCAAAGTACTCGCAAGCAAGGAACTACACTACATATGCATGGGTATATGTGTAAGGAGGCCATATCAGTGGACTGAACTGCAGAATGCCAGAATAAGAGGGGGATAGCTAATCCTGTCGAAGACTACGCTTCTGGCAGCCTCCGTCTTGCATCAAGTATAAGAGAGTAGATTGAAGTCCTCCAAGTAGCATCTCCAAGTAGCATCTCATAGCATAATCCTACCCGGCGGTCCCCTCCTCATATCCCTGAGGTAGAGCGACCACCGGTTGTATCTGGCACTTGGAAGGGTGTGTTTTATTAAGTATCCGGTTCTAGTTGTCATAAGGTCAAGGTACAACTCCAAGTCGTCCTGTTACCGAAGATCACGGCTATTCGAATAGATTAACTTCCCTGCAGGGGTGCACCACATAACCCAACACGCTTGATCCCATTTGGCCGGACACACTTTCCTGGGTCATGCCCAGCCTCGAAAGATCAACACGTCGCAGCCCCACCTAGGCAAAACAGAGAGGCCAGCACGCCGGTCTAAACCTAAGCGCACAGGGGTCTGGGCCCATCGCCCATAGCACACCTGCACGTTGCGTACGCGGCCGAAAGCAGACCTAGCCTAGTGGCGTTCCAGTCCAATTCGGCGCGCGCCGCTCCGTTGCTGACGTCTGAAGTGCTTCGGCTGATACCACGACGTCGGGATACCCATAACTACTCCCACGTAGATGGTTAGTGCGTATAGGCTCGTAGCCGACTCAGATCAAATACCAAGATCTCGTTAAGCGTGTTAAGTATCCGCGAACACCGAACAGGGCCAGGCCCACCTGTCTCCTAGGTGGTCTCAACCTGCCCTGTCGCTCCGCCACAAAGTAACAGTCGAGGGCCGTCGGGAACCCAGGCCCACCTCTACCGGGATGGAGCCACCTGTCCTTTCAGCCCCCTCGTCAGAATCACTTGCGGGTACTCAATGAGCTGACCCGACTTTAGTCACCATCTGTATAGTATGTATGTATGTATAGTATATACCCGTGATCACCTCCCAAGTGATCACGGCCCGATAGTATAGCAAGGCAGACTGACAAGAATGTAGGGCCAATGATGATAAACTAGCATCCTATACTAAGCATTTAGGATTGCAGGTAAAGTATCAACAGATGTAGCGACAATGTCAGGCTATGCATCAGAATAGGATTAACGGAAAGCAGTAACAAGCTACACTACTCTAATGCAAGCAGTATAGAGAAGAGTAGGCAATATCTGGTGATCAAAGGGGGGGCTTGCCTGGTTGCTCTGGCAAGAAGGAGGGGTCGTCAACTCCGTAGTCGAACTGGGCAGCAGCAGCGTCGGTCTCGTAGTCTACGGGAGAGAAGAGGGGGAAGAAACAATGAATACAATGCAAACAAATGCATAACGATGCATGACATGACAAGTAACGATGCTAGGTGCGCCCAATCGCGGTAGTAGGTGATACCGACGAAGGGGGGAAACATCCGGGAAAGTATTCCCGGTGTTTCGCGTTTTCGGACAGATGAACCAAAGGGGAAAAGTTGCGAGTTCGATAGGTTAGGGGTGTGTGGCGGACGAAAGGACTGCGTATCCGAAATCGTCTCGTCGTTCTGAGCAACTTTCATGTACAAAGTTTTTTCATCCGAGCTACGGTTTATTTTATATGATTTTTCAAAGTTTTAAACAATTTCTAAATTTTTTTGAATTTATTTATTATTTCAGAATTAAAGGTGAAATTGCTAAGTGTACCCACAGCTTGTACACAACAATGTACTAAAGGGGCTGACAGGTGGGGTCCAGTTGACTTCCCAGTCAACAGTCAACTGGGACCGTTGACTGGTCAAAGGGGTCTAATGGGACCCTCCTGTCAATGACTAGACTAGTCCAGTCAGCAGTTTGACTTGGTCAAACTGGACAGCAGGCCCACCTGTCATTGGCTATACTGTTAATTAACAGTAGTTAATTAGGTTAATTAAATTAGGATTAATTAAGTTAATTAATTAATTAATTAATTAATTAATTTAATTTTTTTTTATTTTTTTTAATTCCTTTTTTTTGGTGCGGGTCCACATGGCAGTGGCCCGAACCGGCCGCAGCTGGGCACCCGTGGCTGCATAGGGCGCCGACGGCCATTGCGGTCGTGCACGCCGTGGGCAGCAGGGGGAGGCCGGGGTAGGGGCGGAGCAGAGCAGCACGGCGGCAGGTGGGGCACGGCAGGGGGCGCGCGAGCACGCGGGAGCAAGCAGCAGCAGCAGAGCGGGGCCGCCAACGTGGGGCGCCGTCAAGCGCGGCGGCCAGCCGCAGCAGCGGGGACCGAGGCGGGGCGAGGGGCATGGCCCCGAGCGGCTTGCGCGGGTGCGGGACGGTGAGCAGCGGGCGCGGGGGGGCTCTCCGTGCGGCGCAGCGGGGCGAGGCCACTACGGCGACGGGGCTCGCCCGGCCCGACTGGTCCCTGGCGCCGGCTGGGACGGAGGAGGGCGCATGCCAGGGCAAGGGAAA
>NC_041382.1:38134199-38187522 GCF_002162155.2 Triticum dicoccoides
GGGGGAGAGGGGGGTTAGGTAGTGGGGTGGCTCGGTCCGAGTGGGCCGGCCAGTTGGGCCGAGGCCCAGGTGGGCCAAGGGGGACTTTTATTCTTTTTTTTGTTTTGTTTTGTTTTCTCTTTTGTATTTTCTTTTTATTTATTTTTCCTTTTCTGTCTTAGTTTTGTTTCCTATTATTTTAGTTTTATTAAAATATACACGTAGCATTTAATTTAGTATTTCAACTTAGTCCATAGTCACAAAAAGTCTAATCCGCAAACAAATTAGTTTGACATTTTATTAATTACAAAAGGTATTTAAATAATTGTTTTCACTATTGTTTTAATTGCTTTAGGGCCTTTAAACATTTTATTGAAGTTTGGTTTCTCCACCATAATTACCTATGTATTATTTGGTTCACTCCGAACATTTAACTTTTCATATTTGAAAACTTTTATTGTTTGCTCGATTTTGAATTTGAAATTCGAACTAGGTTCCGAACTAACGCGAGTTTATCCACAGTAACCGAGGTGACGTGGCATCATTAGTGGGGATTACTGTAGCTTAATTACCCGGGCGTCACATCAATCTTCTGCTTCAGCTCAACAACGCGCTGGGCGATGGCTAGTTCTGAAGCAATGGCGCCATGGAAGGCGACACTGAGGCCAATGGGTAGCTGCAGATCATCAAAGCTGATGTTGGGCGTGTCAAACCACTCGTCAATGAAGTTGTGGATGATGGTTACATCAAAGAGTGGCAGATCATTGAAGATTTCTGCTTCTTCTTTGCTCTTGATGAGTTGCTCAAGAGCGTCATCTGCTAGGTCTTCATCACTTGACAGGTCAATGTCATCATTGCGCAGAATGGCAGCAGCTGTGAGCTCTTGGCCGCTGTGTGGCAGATGTGCCTTGGCCTTCTGGGGCTTTGAGATGCGTGATAAGTCTTCAGCGGCACACTGTCTTCAGGAGGTGCAGTTGCCAGTGGCTTCGCCCTTGAAATTTTGGGTGAAGGGGCAAGCTTTGAAACTTTAGGCTTATTCATCTTCTTTGGCTTCAGCACTGCAGGAGCTTCTTCTGATTCAGAGTCAGCTGGAGGCTCATTCACTGCAGTCCCTTGAACTAAGATGCGGGTGATGAGGCCTTCAAGGTTGGCATAAGGACCGATGACATTGGGTTCTGCTTCTCGTGTGCCATCTGCCCTTGGTGCTGAGGGACCAGGGTTGAAGTCTAACCCAAATTTCTTCTTGTTCTACTTCGCTGAGTTTTGGGCAAACTGGAAGTTGCGCTTGAATAGATGGTCTTCACGACACCAGAGTAGTGACGATGGATGTGCATCATCAGGCTGTGGTCCACGGACCATGCATGGATAGAAGCTTTGGGCAATGGCTTCATCTCTGGACCTGGGTAGAAGATTCTTGTATAGGATGTCTCGCCACGGTCTTTTGATGGCACTTTTCTCAGCATACTCTTGGGTTGTGAAGCAGTATTTGAACCATTGTTCTACCCAATATCGTCGAATCCATTGGATTCGGGTCTTGCGCTGACTGTAATCCTCTTCAGGATTTGTCTTGTACATTTCTGCGAGTTCATCTGGCAGATCTCTGGATGTTCCGCCACGACGTTGTCTGCCCCCCTTCCTTGCCGCTTTCTCTGAAGCCATAAACTTTAACTTGAAAGGCTTCAAGACGTTCAAAGGCTTCAAAGGCTTTCTCTTGCTGGACCAACAGGAACTGGCTTCAGGAGAATTTATGTGATGCTGTAAGAATTTTGCAAATGAATGCAGACTATGAGAACCAAAGGATTCTCCCACGGACATGTACCTGTGACATCATTAAGGTGCGAGGGAAGGGGAAGAGGTCATATGCATTATCAGAAGATTTTGAAGATAAATCAGTTTAGAAGACATTGACCTCATCGTGCAAAGACATTCACTCATAGATAAGAAGTTGGTTCCAGATTTGTACGAACCCACAGATCAGTACAAGTGAGGAATCTAACTACTTTGTGAAGCACAAGTGAATATACTAGGCATGTTATGAGATGCAGTATGAGAGAGATCTAACTTGTGTGAATAGAAACTTCTTATGGTAGAAAGTGACAAAGCCATATGATCAAAAAGGCTGTAAAAAGAAGTTTTATTTACCACACTGGGAACTGCTAGACGGAGTGGGAGATGAGGCCGAGCAGTTCAATCTTCCGTGCCCTAACTTGGCGACGGAGGACACCTACGGCGACGGCGGAGAGGATGATGTCCGCGATCGGCATGAAGACGGTGTCGGAGAGGTTGCGGCAGTGAAGCGCTTCGTCGCCGGCGTCGTCGAGGGCTAGCGGTGGCGCTAGGGTTCGTGCGAGAGTGGAAGAAGAGATAATGACCGCTGTGAAGTGTGTATTTATAGGTACAGGGGCGGCACTGCGCTATTACACAGGTGCCCCTGGCGATTCGCATCTGAGTAACACGTGGCCATCATGCGGAATTTTGGGGTTTGTTCCACGTCCCACGCACGCCTGGATTGTTGGGTGGTTGTTCCTACTTCTCCGGATTTCATGTGGATGAATGAGCATTGAAAATAGACTTAAAGGTTGTCTCTGTGTCGTCTGCTGAAGGGCGCAGAGAAGACATTCGACAGTTTCAATAGAATGCATATGACTTGGAGAGATAGAATTTGAGATAGAAAGCATAGAGAGGTTAGGGTCCGATCACATTCACTTAGTTCAAAAGATTCAAACAAGAAGACATAGCTATAAGTGAATGCTGTAGAGGACAGAACACTAGTATATATATATCTATACAATCAACATAGTGAAGATAATCATGAAGACATGTTGAGATTGAAGCCAAACCAAATGTGAAGACATTGCAAGGTAACGCCATGAGTGAAACACTTCAAAATAGAACGTTTGGTGGTGGCGTTACCCACCGTATAGGAAGTATTAGACCCAGACACAACGCACAATTATCGTGGCGCTCCGAAGTCAAATTCCACATTAATGTATTCACACTTAGAATGTATGTCTTCATTGATTGAAGATATATGTTACTTCGTGTGTTGCACATCTAAGTCATCAATATGCATAAGTGTTAGGATGTGTGCCTGATCACAGGACATTTGAGGATTCCAGGATATTTAGCTCACACCGTAACTTGCAAAATCTCTTCTCATCCAAGGGCTTGGTGAAGATATCTGCCAATTGCTCTTCAGTGTTGACATGTATGATATCAATATCTTCCTTCACAACATGATCTCTGAGAAAGTGATGACGAATTTCTATGTGCTTTGTCTTCGAGTGCAGAACTGGGTTGTTGGCAATCTTGATGGCGCTTTCGTTGTCGTAGTAAAGTGGCACTTGCTTCAGATGAATGCCATAGTCCTTGAGAGTTTACTTTATCCACAGAAGCTGAGCGCAGCAAGATCCAGCAGCAATGTATTAAGATTCAGCAGTGGATAGGGATACAAAGTTCCGCTTCTTTGAAGACCAACATACAAGTGATCGTCCCAGAAAGTGGCATGTGCCTGATGTAGACTTCCGATCAACCTTGTCACCAGCATAATCAGCATCCGAGAATCCAACCAGATCAAACTCTGAGCCCTTTGGATACCATAATCCCAGAGTTGGGGTGTGAGCCAAATATCGAAGAATTCGCTTCACAGCTAAGTGATGCGACTCCTTTGGTGCTGCTTGAAATCAAGCACACATGCAAACACTAAGCATAATATCTGGCCTAGATGCACATAAATAAAGCAAAGAACCAATCATGGAGCGGTATACCTTTTGATCGAACTCTTTACCATTGTTGTCGGGACCCAGATGATGTTTGGCTGGCATTGGTGTTGTGAAGCCTTTGCAGTCTTGCATACCAAACTTCTTCAGGCACTCTTTGAGATACTTCTCTTGAGATATGAAGATGCCGTTGCGTTGTTGTCGTATTTGAAGACCGAGGAAGAACTTCAGCTCCCCCATCATAGACATCTGATATTGCTCTTGCATCATATAGCCAAACTCTTCACTGTACTTCTGATTGGTGCATCCGAAGAATGTCATCCACATATATTTGGCACACAAACAGTTCACCATCATATGTCTTCGTGAAGAGAGTGGGGTCTAGGGAACCAGGTATGAAGCCTTTGCTCTTCAGGAAATATTTGAGTGTGTCATACCAGGCCCGAGAGGCTTGTTTGAGGCCATACAGTGCCTTGTTGAGCTTGTATACCATGTCAGGATGTTTTGGATCTTCAAACCCAGGCGGTTGTGCAACATACACTTCTTCTTCAATCTTGCCATTGAGAAAGGCACTCTTCACATCCATTTGATATAGAAGTATGTTATGATGATTTGCATAGGCCAGCAGTATACGTATGGCTTCAAGTCTAGCCACAGGAGCAAATGTTTCATCGAAATCAATGCCTTCCACTTGAGTATATCCTTGAGCAACGAGACGAGCTTTGTTTCTGACAACTTGACCATGCTCATCTTGCTTGTTGCGGTATATCCATTTGGTGCCTATTATATTGTGCTTCCGTGGATCAGGGCGCTTAACCAGTTCCCATACATTGTTCAGCTCAAACTGTTGAAGCTCTTCTTGCATAGCTTGAATCCATTCAGGTTCCATGAAGGCTTCTTCAACTTTCTTGGGTTCTGTAATTGAGACGAATGCGAAGTGCCCACAGAAATTTGCCAGCTGAGTTGCCCTTGAACGAGTGAGTGGACCGGGTGCATTGATGCTGTCAATTATTCTTTCAATCTGCACTTCATTGGCAACACGAGGATGTACAGGGCGAAGACTTTGCTCTTGCTAATCATTGTCGTTGTTGGAGGGATTGTCTTCAGGTTGAGCATTGTCTTCAGGTTGATCTAGTGCGGAGATGATGAGTTCCTCTTCAGGATGAGCTTCAGAAGGTATGATTTCTCCAGTTCCCATTAGCTTGATTGATTCACTAGATGGAACTTCATCTAGCACATTTGGCAGGTGCTCTCTTTGTGAACCATTGGTCTCATCGAACCGCACATCCACTGTTTCAACCACTTTGTAATGAAAGAGATTGAAGACTCTGTAGGAGTGTGAATCCTTTCCATATCCAAGCATAAAACCCTCATGTGCTTTTGGTGCAAACTTTGAGGTGTGATGCGGGTCCTTAATCCAGCACCTTGCGCCAAATACTCTGAAGTAACTGACATTTGGCTTGCTGCCAGTTAGGAGTTCATAAGATGTCTTGTTAAGAAGCTTGTGAACATAAACACGGTTGATTGTATGGCATGCAGTGTCAATGGCTTCAGGCCAGAATTTTCTTGGAGTCTTGTATTCATCTAGCATCGTTCTGGCCATCTCAATGAGTGTTCTGTTCTTGCATTCGACGACGCCATTCTGCTGTGGCGTGTACGGGGCTGAGAATTCATGTGTGATGCCCAAGGTATCAAGATATGTATCAAGGCCAGTGTTCTTGAATTCAGTGCCATTGTCACTTCTAATGTGCTTTATCTTGGCGCCATAGTTGTTCATTGCTTGATTGGCGAAGCGTCTGAAGACATCCTGCACTTCAGTCTTATAAAGGATTATGTGCACCCAAGTATATCTAGAGTAATCATCAACAATGACAAAGCCATATAGGCAAGCAGTAGTGGTAAAAGTTGAGTAGTGAGTGGGACCAAAAAGATCCATGTGAAGCAGTTCGAAGGGTCGAGTAGTGGTCATGATTGTCTTTGAGGGATGTTTGGCCCTCGTCATCTTCCCTGCTTCACAGGCACCGCATAAGTGATCTTTCTTAAACTTGACGCCCTCGATGCCTATGACATGCTTCTTCTTCGCAAGGGTATGGAGGTTACTCATGCCAGCATGCCCAAGCCTCCGATGCCAAAGCCAGCATTCTGAAGCTTTCGCCAGAAGACATACTGCAAGCTGTGGCCCTGCTGAGAAATCTACCACATACAAATCATCTTTCCGATACCCTTCAAACACTAGAGACTTGTCAGATTCCATTAGTACCAGGCAACGATATTTTCCAAATATTACGATCATGTTCAAATCGCAAAGCATTGAGACAGCCATTAAGTTGAAGCCAAGGGATTCAACAAGCATGACTTTATCCATGTGTTGATCCCTTGAGATTGCAACTCTACCTAGACCCAATACCTTACTTTTACCAGTGTCAGCGAATGTGATGTGGCTCTTGTCGGATGGATGTAAGGTTGAGTCCATAAGAAGGCTTCTTTTGCCGGTCATGTGATTTGTACACCCACTGTCAATAATCCATTCTGAAGACGCTGGTGTCGTACCCTACAGTGCAGTTAGGGGGATAGGCTTCACGAAGAGAATTGTGAAGCAAAAACATTTGACGAACCAGTGGGTTATGAAAACTTAGATCCAGATTAGGACTAATAGGAAGAGTAGCATGCGATTCAGGAGCAAAGTACATAGTAATGCCATTTGGGCATTTGATCTTGCGCCCTACAAGATGTTTAAGGTCCCCAGCAATAGCGTCAGAAGATTTTGGTTTTCTGCTGGAGACCTTTCCTTGCAAAAGAGAGTTAAGCTTTCTTAGCCATCCACATCTTCAAGGGTGGATTAGAAGCAATAAGTCTAAGTGCAGCATCTGAGAATTTTGGCTTTGGAGCCCTAGCAAATAGTCTAGCAGGCGGACAGTAGTACTCATAAGAATAGGCAGAATAGTTCTTGGTCATATGAACATGGCGGTTTGATGAACCGCTCTCATATTCATATGCCTGAGTATGGTTTCCCTGCAAAACATTTGTGTTAGTGCGACTCAGGTGAGTCCTCTGTCTATATGAAGCCTTTGGACCGTCTGAAGCCTTTGGTCTGAGGTTTGTCTTCTTCATGTGAGGTGTCATGAAGACATTCACAGGAAGATTTTTCAGACACCTTTTCGGAACCCAGATCTTCTTCATGGGCGGTCCATTTTTGCAGTTAGTACCAATGTACCTGGCAAACACTTCACCATACTGATTCTTAAATAGTACATAGTTTGCATCAAAGGATTCATCAATGATAATGGGGTTAGCACAAGTGAAGCCAGATAGATTGGATGGATCTGCTGAAGGTTCCTTTGCAGCAACCCACATGGTTTTGGGGTACTGCTCAGGTTTCCAGTAAGAGCCATCTTCATTCATTTTCCTTACGAACCCAACACCCTCTTTCCTAGGATTTCGGTTCAGAATCTGCTTCTTGAGGACATCACATAATGTCTGATGCCCTTTAAGACTTTTGTACATCCCTGTTTCAAGCAATGTCTTCAACCTAGCATTCTCATCAGCAATAGCGGTGGTATCCTCAGCAGAGGGGTTAGTTACCACATTAACAGTTGAAGATATTGCAACAGCAGTAGCAGTGGAACATTCAGCAACAGAAGTAGCATTATCACGCTCAATGCATTTAAGACATGGTGGTTCAAATCCTTCCTGAGCGGAGCTGATCTGTTTGGCGCGAAGTGACTCGTTTTCCTTTTGAAGATCTTCATGAGCCGCTCTCAATTTCTCAAGATCTTGCTTCCTTTGAAGATAATCATAGGAAAGATTTTCATGAGTTGTTGAGAGAGTATCATGACGACTTTCAAGTTCCTGATACTTAACATGAAGATTTTTTATGTCTTCAATTAAAGATTCAGATCGACTCATTTCAGCACCCAACAGATCATCGCTTCTGTCTAACAGTTTTTGAATATGTTCCATAGCTTTCTATTGTTCAGTTGCAATTTTAGCAAGTGTTTTGTAGCTGGGTTTCGAACCACAATCAGAGTCATCGTCACTAGATGTTTGATAGTGAGTAGTGCGTGTGTTTACCTTGGCACCGCGTGCCATGAAGCAGTAGGTAGGAGTGGATTAGTCCTTGTCATTTGCATTGGTGTCGGTGATGAAGTCATTGTCTTCAGTGTTGAAGATGGACTTGGCGACGTATGCTGTAGCCAGACTTGCAATGCCAGAATCAGACTCCTCCTCAGACTCCACCTCTGCCTCCTCAGAAGCGGACTCCTCCTCTGAATCCATTTCCTTGCCAACAAACACACGTGCCTTGCCAGATGAGCTCTTCTTGTGTGATGAAGACTTTGAGGAAGACTTGGAAGAAGACTTTGAGTATTTCTTCTTCTTCTTGTCGTCAGAGTCATATTCCTTGCTCTTCTTCTTCTTTCTGTTCTCATTGTCCCACTGTGGACACTCAGAGATGAAGTGTCCAGTTTTCTTGCACTTGTGGCATGTTTTCTTCTTGTAGTCATGAACAGAAGCTTCATCATTCCTTGAGCTTGATCGTGAAGACTTTCTGAATCCTTTCTTCTTGGTGAATTTTTGGAACTTCTTCACAAGCATTGCAAGTTCCCTTCCAATGTCTTCAAGATCATCAGAACTGCTGTCAGATTCTTCTTCAGATGAGGAAACAGCTTTTGCCTTCAAGGCACGAGTTCGCCCATAGTTTGGACCGTAGATATCTCTTTTCTCAGAAAGCTGAAACTCATGTGTGTTGAGCCTCTCGAGTATGTCAGACGGATCGAGTGTCTTGAAATCAGGACGTTCTTGAATCATCAGGGCTAGGATGTCAAACGAACTATCAAGTGATCTCAGAAGCGTCTTGACGACTTCATGTTTGGTGATCTCAGTAGCGCCGAGGGCTTGAAGCTCATTTGTGATGTCAGTGAGTCGATCAAATGTGTGCTGGACATTCTCATTGTCATTTCGCTTGAAGCGGTTGAAGAGGTTGCGAAGGACACTGATTCTATGATCTCTCTGGGTTGAGATGCCTTCATTAACCTTGGAGAGCCAGTTCCAGACCAGCTTGGATGTCTTCAAAGCACTCACATGGCCATACTGTCCTTTGGTCAGATGACCACAGATGATATTCTTGGCAGTAGAGTCCAGCTGAACGAATTTCTTGACATCAGCAGCAGTGACACCTTCTCCAGCCTTGGGAACGCCGTTCTCGACGACATACCATAGGTCGACGTCAATGGCTTCAAGATGCATGCGCATCTTATTCTTCCAGTAGGGATATTCAGTTCCATCAAAGACGGGGCACACAACGGAGACTTTAATTATCCCTGCAGTCGACATAGCTAAAACTCCAGGTGGTTAAACTGAATCACACAGAATAAGGGAGCATGCTGCTCTGATACCAATTGAAAGTGCGTTATATCGACTAGAGGGGGGGGGTGAATAGGCGAATTTATGAAAGTCTTCAAAACGTGGAAGTTATGAAGACAAACAGTAGAGATATGCCTATTACTATGCAGCGGAAGGTAGACTACACTAGGCAAGCCATGGTCAAGTATCAATAGAGTGAAAGCACAGTGACAAATAGCTGTAGTGTAATAAGGATCAGGTAGGAAGATATTATGAAGCCAAACAGATCATACACTCACGTTGTGAAGACAAAAGATAGAGCAAACATGCAATGACTTCACAATGAGTAACAGTAAGTAAAAGGAAGTGAAGATCAAACCAGTGACTCGTTGAAGACAATGATTTGTTGGACCAGTTCCAATTGCTGTGACAACTATACGTCTGGTTGGAGCGGCTAGGTATTTAAACCTTAGGACACACAGTCTCGGACACCCAGTCCTGAACACGCAGCTCAGGACACCCAGTCCTCACCGTATTCTCCTTGAGCTAAGGTCACACAGACCTCGCCCAATCACTCTGGTAAGTCTTCAAGGTAGACTCCCAAACCTTCACAGACTTCGTTCACCGGCAATCCACAATGTCTCTTGGATGCTCAGAACGCGACGCCTAACCGGCTGGAGGATGCACAGTCCTCAAGTGTAATAAGTCTTCAGATCACTCAGACAAGAAGACTTAAGTGATGCCTAATTCTCTCTGGCTCTGGGTGGTTAGGGCTTTATCCTTGCTAGGTATTCTCTCTCTCAAAGGCTTCGAGGTGGGTTGCTCTCAAACGACAAAAGCCGTGCACTGAATCTGAGCAGCCAACCGTTTATGGTTGTAGGGGGTGGGCTATTTATAGCCACTTGGCAACCCGACCTGATTTGTCTGAAATGACCCTGGGTCACTAAGGAACTGACACGTGTTCCAACGGTCAGATTTCAAACCCACACGGCAACTTTACTTGGGCTACAAGCAAAGCTGACTTGTCCGACTCTGGACAAGATTTGCTCTCATAGTCTTCACTCGAAGACATAGGTTTTTGTTTAGGCATCACTTCAGTCATTCTGACTGGTTCTCTTGGACCCCACTTAACAGTACGGTGGTTCCTATGACTCAATACAAATGAAAGAGAACTACGAAAGATCTAAGTCTTCGAGCTCCATAGGCTTCATGTGGTGTCTTCTCTTGTCATAGTCTTGAATGTGAATATCTTCATATACCACCATTTACTTCAATGTCTTCGTACATTTTTAGGGGTCATCTCTGGTAGGAAAACCGAATCAATGAGGGACTTCAACCTGTGTTATCCTGCAATTCTCACAAACACATTAGTCCCTCAACTAGGTTTGTCGTCAATACTCCAAAACCAACTAGGGGTGGCACTAGATGCACTTACACTACGTTCCCCAAAAGTGGCATCCGAGCCAGGTTTTATGTGTAGATGTCATATGCACGAGTAGAACACAAGTGAGTTGTGGGCGATATAAGTCATACTGCTTACCATCATGTCATACTTTGGTTCGGCGGTATTGTTGGATAAAGCGGCCCGGACCGACATTACGCGTACGCTTACACGAGACTGGTTCTACCGACGTGCTTTGCACACAGGTGGATGGCGGGTGTCAGTTTCTCCAACTTTAGTTGAACCGAGTGTGGCTACGCTTGGTCCTTGAGAAGATTAAAACAACACTAACTTGACAAACTATCGTTGTGGTTTTGATGCTTAGGTAAGAACGGTTCTTGCTCAGCCCATAGTAGCCATGTAAAACTTGCAACAACAAAGTAGAGGATGTCTAACTTGTTTCTGTAGGGCATGTTGTGATGTGATATGGTCAAGGCATGATGTGATATTTTATTGTATGAGATGATCATGTTTTGTAACCGAGTTATCGGCAACTGGCAGGAGCCATATGGTTGTTGCTTTATTGTATACAATGCAATCGCCCTGTAATGCTTTACTTTATCACTAAGCGGTAGCGATAGTCGTGGAAGCATAAGATTGGCGAGACGACAACGATGCTACGATGGAGATCAAGGTGTCGCGCCGGTGACGATGGTGATCATGACAGGTGCTTCGGAGATGGAGATCACAAGCACAAGATGATGATGGCCATATCATATCACTTATATTGATTGCATGTGCTGTTTATCTTTTATGCATCTTATCTTGCTTTGATTGACGGTAGCATTATAAGATGATCTCTCACTAAATTTCAAGATAAAAGTGTTCTCCCTTCGTTGTTGGTTTCTCCATAGATAGATCTTGGTGACACGTAGGAAAATTTTGAATTTCTGCTACGTTCCCCAACACATGGAGCATATGAGATGTTCCAGGAGTTGAAGTTAATATTTCAAGCAAATGCCCGGATTGAGAGATATGAAGTCTCCAATAAGTTCTATAGCTGCAAGATGGAGGAGAATAGTTCTGTCAGTGAACATATACTCAAAATGTCTGGGTATCATAATCACTTGACTCAACTGGGAGTTAATCTTCCTGTTGATAGTGTCATTGACAGAGTTCTTCAATCACTACCACCAAGCTACAAAAGCTTCGTGATGAACTATAATATGCAAGGGATGAATAAGAGAATACCCGAGCTCTTCGCGACGCTAAAGGCTGCGGAGGTAGAAATAAAAAAGGAGCATCAATTGTTGATGATCAACAAGACCACTAGTTTCAAGAAAAAGGGTAAAGGGAAGAAGAAGGGGAACTTCAAGAAGAACGGCAAACAAGTTGCTGCTCAAGAGAAGAAACCCAAGTCTGGACCTAAGCCTGAAATTGAGTGCTTCTACAACAAACAGACTGGTCACTAGAAGCGGAACTGCCCCAAGTATTTGGCGGATAAGAAGGATGACAAGGTGAACAAAGGTATATGTGATATACATGTTATTGATGTGTACCTTACTAATGCTCGCAGTAGTACCTGGGTATTTGATACTGGTTCTGTTGCTAGTATTTGCAACTCAAAACAGGGGCTACAGATTAAGTGAAGATTGGCTAAGGACGAGGTGACGATGCGCGTGGGAATTGGTTCCAAAGTCGATGTGATTGCGGTCGACACGCTACCTCTACATCTACCTTCGGGATTAGTTTTAGACCTGAATTATTGTTATTTGGTGCCAGCGTTGAGCATGAACATTATATCTGGATCTCGTTTGATGCGAGACGGTTATTCATTTAAATCAGAGAATAATGGTTGTTCTATTTATATGAGTAATATCTTTTATGGTCATGCACCCTTGAAGAGTGGTCTATTTTTGATGAATCTCGATAGTAGTGATACACATATTCATAATGTTGAAGCCAAAAGATGCAGAGTTGATAATGATAGTGCAACTTATTTGTGGCACTGCCGTTTAGGTCATATCGGTGTAAAGCGCATGAAGAAACTCCATACTGATGGACTTTTGGAACCACTTGATTATGAATCACTTGGTACTTGCGAACCGTGCCTCATGGGCAAGATGACTAAAACGTCGTTCTCTGGAACTATGGAGAGAGCAACAGATTTGTTGGAAATCATACATACAGATGTATGTGGTCCAATGAATGTTGAGGCTCGTGGCGGATATCGTTATTTTCTCACCTTCACAGATGATTTAAGCAGATATGGGTATATCTACTTAATGAAGCATAAGTCTGAAACATTTGAAAAGTTCAAAGAATTTCAGAGTGAAGTTGAAAATCATCGTAACAAGAAAATAAAGTTTCTACGATCTGATCATGGAGGAGAATATTTGAGTTACGAGTTTGGTCTACATTTGAAACAATGCGGAATAGTTTCGCAACTCACGCCACCCGGAACACCACAACGTAATGGTGTGTCCAAACGTCGTAATCGTACTTTACTAGATATGGTGCGATCTGTGATGTCTCTTACAGATTTACCTCTATCATTTTGGGGATATGCTTTAGAGACGGCCGCATTCACGTTAAATAGGGCACCATCGAAATCAGTTGAGACGACGCCTTATGAACTATGGTTTGGCAAGAAACCAAAGTTGTCGTTTCTGAAAGTTTGGGGCTGCGATGCTTATGTGAAAAAGCTTCAACCTGATAAGCTCGAACCCGAATCGGAGAAATGTGTCTTCATAGGATACCCAAAGGAGACTATTGGGTACGCCTTCTATCACAGATCCGAAGGCAAGACATTCGTTGCTAAGAATGGATCCTTTCTAGAGAAGGAGTTTCTCTCGAAAGAAGTGGGTGGGAGGAAAGTGGAACTTGAGGAGGTAACTATACCTGCTCCTCTATTGGAAAGTAGTTCATCACAGAAACCGGTTTCTGTGACGCCTATGCCAATTAGTGAGGAAGTTAATGATGATGATCATGGAACTTCAGATCAAGTTACTACTGAACCTCGTAGATCAACCAGAGTAAGATCCGCACCAGAGTGGTACGGTAATCCTGTTCTGGAAGTCATGCTACTAGATCAGGATGAACCTACGAACTATGAAGAAGCGATGGTGAGCCCAGATTCCGCAAAATGGCTTGAGGCCATGAAATCTGAGATGGGATCCATGTATGAGAACAAAGTGTGGACTTTGGTTGACTTTCCCGATGATCGGCTAGCAATTGAGAATAAATGGATCTTCAAGAAGAAGACTGACGCTGACGGTAATGTTACTGTCTACAAAGCTTGACTTGTTGCGAAAGGTTTTCGACAAGTTCAAGGGATTGACTACGATGAGACTTTCTCACTCGTAGCGATGCTTAAGTCTGTCCGAATCATGTTAGCAGTTGCCGCATTTTATGATTATGAAATTTGGCAAATGGATGTCAAAACTGCATTCCTGAATGGATTTCTTGAAGAAGAGTTGTATATGATGCAACCAGAAGATTTTGTCGACCCAAAGGGAGCTAACAAAGTATGCAAGCTCCAGCGATCCATTTATGGACTGGTGCAAGCCTCTCGGAGTTGGAATAAACGCTTTGATAGTGTGATCAAAGCATTTGGTTTTATACAGACTTTTGGAGAAGCCTGTATTTACAAGAAAGTGAGTGGGAGCTCTGTAGCATTTCTGATATTATATGTGGATGACATATTGCTGATTGAAAATGATATAAAATTTCTGGATAGCATAAAGGGATACTTGAATAAGAGTTTTTCAATGAAAGACCTCGGTGAAGCTGTTTACATATTGGGCATCAAGATCTATAGAGATAAATCAAGACGCTTAATTGGACTTTCACAAAGCATATACCTTGAGAAAGTTTTGAAGAAGTTCAAAATGGATCAAGCAAAGAAAGGGTTCTTGCCTGTGTTACAAGGTGTGAAGTTGAGTAAGAATCAATGCCCGACCACTACAGAAGATAGAGAGAAAATGAAAGATGTTCCCTATGTTTCAGCCATAGGCTCTATCATGTATGCAATGCTGTGTACCAGACCTGATGTGTGCCTTGCTATAAGTCTAGCAAGGAGGTACCAAAGTAATCCAGGAGTGGATCACTGGACAGCGGTCAAGAACATCCTGAAATACCTGAAAAGGACTAAGGTTATGTTTCTCGTTTATGGAGGTGACAAAGATCTCATCATAAATGGTTACGTTGATGCAAGCTTTGACACTGATCCGGGCGATTCTAAATCGCAAACCGGATACGTGTTTACATTGAACGGTGGAGCTGTCAGTTGGTGAAGTTCTAAACAAAGCGTTGTGGCGGGATCTACATGTGAAGCGGAGTACATAGCTGCTTCGGAAGCAGCAAATGAAGGAGTCTGGATGAAGGAGTTCATATCTGATCTAGGTGTCATACCTAGTGCATCGGGTGCAATGAAAATCTTTTTTGACAATACTGGTGCAATTGCCTTGGCAAAGGAATCCAAATTTTACAAGAGAACCAAGCACATCAAAAGACGCTTCAATTCCATCCGGGATTTAGTCCAGGTGGGAGACATAGAAATTTGCAAGATACATACGGATCTGAATGTTGCAGACCCGTTGACTAAGCCTCTTCCACGAGCAAAACATGATCAGCACCAAGGCTCCATGGGTGTTAGAATCATTACTGTGTAATCTAGATTATTGACTCTAGTGCAAGTGAGAGACTGAAGGAAATATGCCCTAGAGGCAATAATAAAGTTATTATTTATTTCCTTACATCATGATAAATGTTTATTATTCATGCTAGAATTGTATTAACCAAAAACATAATACTTGTGTGAATACATAAACAAACAAAGTGTCACTAGTATGCCTCTACTTGACTAGCTCGTTGATCACAGATGGTTATGTTTCCTAACCATTGACATGAGTTGTCATTTGATTAACGGGATCACATCATTTGGAGAATGATGTGATTGACTTGACACATTCCGTTAGCTTAGCACTCGATCGTTTAGTATTTTGCTATTGCTTTCTTCATGACTTATAGTGTTCCTATGACTATGAGATTATGAAACTCCCGTTTATCGGAGGAACACTTTGTGTGCTACCAAACGTCACAACGTAACTGGGTGATTATAAAGGTTCTCTACAGGTGTCTCTGAAGGTACTTGTTGGGTTGGCGTATTTCGAGATTAGGATTTGTCACTCCGATTGTCGGAAAGGTATCTCTGGGCCCACTTGGTAATGCACATCACTATAAGCCTTGCAAGCATTGCAACTAATGAGTTAGTTGCGGGATGATGTATTACAGAACGAGTAAAGAGACTTTCCGGTAACGAGATTGAACTAGGTATGAAGATACTGACGATCGAATCTCGGGCAAGTAACATACCGATGACAAAGGGAACAACGTATGTTGTTATGCGGTTTGACCGATAAAGATCTTCGTAGAATATGTAGGAGCCAATATGAGCATCCAGGTTCCGCTATTGGTTATTGACCGGAGACATGTCTCGGTCATGTCTACATAGTTCTCGAACCCGTAGGGTCCACACGCTTAAAGTTCGATGACGGTTATATTATGATTTTATGTATTTTGATGTACTGAAGGTTGTTCGGAGTCCCGGATATGATCACGGACATGAAGAGGAGTCTCGAAATAGTTGAGACATAAAGATTGATATATTGGAGGCCTATATTTGGATATCGGAAGTGTTCCGGGTGAAATCGGGATTTTACCGGAGTACCGGGGGTTACCGGAACCCCCCAGAGGTTAATGGCCCAAGATGGGCCTTAGTGGAGAAGAGGAGGGGCAGCCAGGGCAGGCCACGCGCCCCCTCTCCCTCTAGTCCGAATTGGACAAGGAGGGGGTTGGGGGCGCCCCCCCTTCCTTCCTATCTCCCTCCTCCTTCCCCTTTCTCCTACTCCAACTAGGAAAGGAGGGAGTCCTACTCCCGGTGGGAGTAGGACTCCTCCCTGGCGCGCCTCCTCCTGGCCGGCCGCCTCTCCCCCCTTGCTCCTTTATATACGGGGGCAGGGGACACCTCTAGACACAACAATTGATCTCTTGGATCTCTTAGCCGTGTGCGGTGCCCCCCTCCACCATAGTCCACCTCAATAATATCGTAGCGGTGCTTAGGCGAAGCCCTGCGTCGGTAGAACATCATCATCGTCACCACGCTGTCGTGTTGACGGAACTCTCCCTCAAAGCTCGGCTGGATCGGAGTTCGAGGGACGTCATCGAGCTGAACGTGTGCTGAACTCGGAGGTGCCATACATTCGGTACTTGATCGGTCGGATCGTGAAGACGTACGACTACATCAACCTCGTTGTGCTAACGCTTCTGCTTTAGGTCTACGAGGGTACGTGGACAACACTCTCCCCTCTCGTTGCTTTGCATCACCATGATCCTGTGTGTGCATAGGATTTTTTTTTTGAAATTACTACGTTCCCCAACAGACACGAACTCCACCGCTACCACATCGCTGCTAGCTCAATCTACCGTACGAATCAGTTAGTTTTAGGAAACACAAACAACAAACATCATACAACTGTGTTTTATCAAATCAAAGGCCCCAATGTATAAACAATGAGCTCAGGACAAAATTGAGTTGTGAGAAGCATCAAACTCAAAGTTAGCAGTGATAAATTTCACAAAAACCGCACAACTTTATAAAAAAGGTGTGGAGCCATTGTAGCCATGCTATTTCTACCTCATGATTAATTGTTATTTTTAAATCTATCATGTTGCACTCAAGTCTGAAGTTGCACAAAAAGTTGTTTACAACTTTTGGTTTAGAAACAATGCAGTCATGTACATGCACATTCTTGAAATCAATGTTGCACAGAGTATAGAAAATGTGGAACTACTCATCATCAGAATCTACGTTCAAGATCATCAACCGAGAGAGAGAATTTCATGGCCACTTTCCTCACGATATTTTGCACTAGGAAATCGATCGTATATATTATTGGTATAGTGATCTGTAAATTGCAATGATTACTAGCTTTGCACATGCTTTTTTGCTCATCTAGATCCATAGACCACCTAACGACGACTAAAAGCATTAAAGCAAGCCGAAGGCGCGCCATCATTATTGCTCCTCCCTCTCTGGAGCCGGGAAACACAATCAGAAAATCGTTGTGCTAAGGCCGCATAGAACCAACACATGAGAACAACAATCGCCGCCGATGAAGAGTAGCGTAGATCGGAAGAATCCAGTCCGAAGACACACGAACGTAGACGAACGACGACCAGATCCGAGCAAGATCCACCAAAGAAAGATCTGCCGGAGACACACCTCCACATGCCCGCCGACGATGCTAGAACCACCACCAGGATGGGGGCTAGACGGGGAGAATATTATTCTGTCTTCAGAGAGCCACCTTCGTCTCGCCTTCACGAGTAGGACACAAACTGTCATGGTGGACGCATGGCAGATGCCAAGGGATGGCTAAAGAGAGGAGGAGGCTCGAGGGCGCTGGTGGACTCCAGAGGCGAGGTTGGCATGAGCGGGCGCGGGACGCCGGACCTACCCAGGTTCGGGGCTCTCCGGAGAGATAATACCCCTAGTCCTGCCGAGTGTAGTTGGATGATCAATAGTACAATGTTGCTCCTGGAACTGTATGGAGGAGGAAGGAAGCTGGCCAAGGCTTGGGCTGCTCCTTCTCTCCAGTGTTGCTGTTTTGTGGCTAGTCCTATGCTTACTTGCTTTTCTGTCGTATGTGTTTTCTGCTTGCCCTCTTGTTCAGCCCCTGTATGATCGCGGGCTCCCGGGGGGTTTTATAGTCCAACCCCCCGGGGGTACAATGGTAATGTTACAAGTCGGTGGGTCCGTATTGTCGGTGTCCGGGGACCCGGGCTGGGTCCCGCTGAGGGCTTGTGGTTCGCCAGGTTCCCCTTGGTGCGGGCCCCGCATGCCTAGGGGGACTGTGCGCCGTCTTGTCGATCATCAGGGCGTGGCCGAGTCGAGTCGCGTACAGTGCTCTCAGTCAGGTTGCCGCTTGCTATCGTCAGCGATGAGGGCGGGGGCACTATAGCCACGCCGGCCATGGTCAGCGGGTAGGTGAGGGGCACTATTGCCACGTTCCTGCTGACCAGAGGCATGGGCGGGGAAGTGTTGCCTTGGTCATCATTGATTGAAGTCTCGTCCCCATCATACGGCCTAGATGGGACGGGAGTTGACCCGCGGCTGGATTGCGTAGCACGCCACGGGCGGTGCTGGCTTGTTGAGGAGGCTTTGGCCGTGACGGGTTCGGCTGTCTTGCGCTAGTTGTTTGGGCCGAGTCGATGTGTCTTGCCAGATCGACTAGTCTGGCCGGCTTGGAGGGCTTGGCCGGGTCGAGCGACCCGGCCAAGCGCGTGCCGGTATAGAGGGGCGGTGCCAACCCCATTGTTTTTTGAAGAGGATCCGGGTTCCGTTGCCTGCCCGGGGTCCATCCCCTCGACAGTAGTCCCCAAAGCTATGAAGGTCCGCCGTCTTCGGATGAGTGGGCCTTCGTAGTTTCCCCCTTAAGCAAGGTGGAGGGACTGGCCGAATCGGACCTCGACCTGGATCCCAACGATGCCGAAGCCTTGGCCTGGCGGGACATGAACCGGTCTGAGGCGGAGCTGGAGGCGGCGTCGGTCCGTGCTATTGGAAATATGCCCTAGAGGCAATAATAAATTAGTTATTATTATATTTCCTTGTTCATGATAATCGTTTATTATCCATGCTAGAATTGTATTGATAGGAAACTCAGATACATGTGTGGATACATAGACAACACCATGTCCCTAGTAAGCCTCTAGTTGACTAGCTCGTTGATCAATAGATGGTTACGGTTTCCTGACCATGGACATTGGATGTCATTGATAACGGGATCACATCATTAGGAGAATGATGTGATGGACAAAGACCCAATCCTAAGCCTAGCACAAGATCATGTAGTTCGTATGCTAAAGCTTTTCTAATGTCAAGTATCATTTCCTTAGACCATGAGATTGTGCAACTCCCGGATACCGTAGGAGTGCTTTGGGTGTGCCAAACGTCACAAGTAACTGGGTGGCTATAAAGGTACACTACAGGTATCTCCGAAAGTGTCTGTTGGGTTGGCATGAATCGAGACTAGGATTTGTCACTCCGTGTAAACGGAGAGGTATCTCTGGGCCCACTCGGTAGGACATCATCATAATGTGCACAATGTGATCAAGGAGTTGATCGCGGGATGATGTGTTACGAAACGAGTAAAGAGACTTGCCGGTAACGAGATTGAACAAGGTATCGGGATACCGAAGATCGAATCTCGGGCAAGTATCGTACCGCTAGACAAAGGGAATTGCATACGGGATTGATTAAGTCCTTGACATCGTGGTTCATCCGATGAGATCATCGTGGAACATGTGGGAGCCAACATGGGTATCCAGATCCCGCTGATGGTTATTGACCGGAGAGTCATCTCGGTCATGTCTGCATGTCTCCCGAACCCGTAGGGTCTACACACTTAAGATTCGGTGACGCTAGGGTTATAGAGATATTAGTATGCGGTAACCCGAAAGTTGTTCGGAGTCCCGGATGAGATCCCGGATGTCACGAGGAGTTCCGGAATGGTCCGGAGGTAAAGGTCTATATATGGGAAGTCTTGTTTTGGTCGCCGGAAAAGTTTCGCGCATTATCGGTATTGTACCGGGAGTGCCGAAAGGGGTCCGGGGGTCCACCAAGGGGGTCAACCTGCCCCGGGGGGCCACATGGGCTGTAGGGGTGTGCGCCTTGGCCTATATGGGCCAAGGGCACCAGCCCCAAGAGGCCCATGCGCCAAGAGATAAGGGAAAGGAAGAGTCCTAAAGGGGGAAGGCACCTCCGAGGTGCCTTGGGGAGGATGGACTCCTCCCTGGCCACACCCTTCCTTGGAGGAAGGGCCAAGGCTGCGCCCCCCTCTCCCTTGGCCCTATATATAGTGGGGGGAAGGTAGGTCAACCATACCTAAGCCCTGGCGCCTCCCTCTCCCTCCCATGACACATCTCGCTCCTCCCGCAGCGCTTGGCGAAGCCTTGTTGGAATCCCGCTACTTCCACCACCACGCCATCGTGCTGCTGGATCTCCATCAACCTCTCCTCCCCCCTTGCTGGATCAAGAAGGAGGAGACGTCGCTGCTCCGTACGTGTGTTGAACGCGGAGGTGCCGTCCGTTCGGTGCTAGGATCATCGGTGATTTGGATCACGACGAGTACGACTCCATCAACCCCGTTCTCTTGAACGCTTCCGCGTGCGATCTACAAGGGTATGTAGATCCACTCCTCCCTCGTTGCTAGATGACTCCATAGATTGATCTTGGTGATACGTAGAAAATTTTGAATTATTGCTACGTTCCCCAACAGTGGCATCATGAGCTAGGTCTATGCGTAGTTTCTATGCACGAGTAGAACACAAAGTAGTTGTGGGCGTTGATTTTGTTCAATATGCTTACCGTTACTAGTCCAATCTTGATTCGGTGGCATTGTGGGATGAAGCGGCCCGGACCGACCTTACACGTACTCTTACGTGAGACTGGTTCCACCGACTGACATGCACTAGTTGCATAAGGTGGCTAGCGGGTGTCTGTCTCTCCCACTTTAGTCGGATCGGATTCGATGAGAAGGGTCCTTATGAAGGGTAAATAACAATTGGCATATCACGTTGTGGTTTTTGCGTAGGTAAGAAACGTTCTTGCTAGAAACCCATAGCAGCCACGTAAAACATGCAAACAACAATTAGAGGACGTCTAACTTGTTTTTGCAGGGTATGCTATGTGATGTGATATGGCCAAAAGGATGTGATGAATGATATATGTGATGTATGAGATTGATCATGTTCTTGTAATAGGAATCACGGCTTGCATGTCGATGAGTATGACAACCGGCAGGAGCCATAGGAGTTGTCTTTATTTATTTATGACCTGCGTGTCAACATAAACGTCATGTAATTACTTTACTTTATTGCTAACCGTTAGCTGTAGAAGTAGAAGTAATAGTTGGCGAGACAACTTCATGAAGACACGATGATGGAGATCATGATGATGGAGTTCATGGTGTCATGCCGGTGACGATGATGATCATGGAGCCCCGAAGATGGAGATCAAAAGGAGCAATATGATATTGGCCATATCATGTCACTATTTGATTGCATGTGATGTTTATCATGTTTATACATCTTATTTGCTTAGAACGACGGTAGTAAATAAGATGATCCCTCACTAAAATTTCAAGAAGGTGTTCCCCCTAACTGTGCACCGTTGCGAAAGTTCGTCGTTTCGAAGCACCACGTGATGATCGGGTGTGATAGATTCTTACGTTTGAATACAACGGGTGTTGACGAGCCTAGCATGTACAGACATGGCCTCGGAACACATGAGAAACACTTAGGTTAACTTGATGAGCCTAGCATGTACAGACATGGCCTCGGAACACAAGAGACCGAAAGGTCGAGCATGAGTCGTATAGAAGATACGATCAACATGAAGATGTTCACCGATGTTGACTAGTCCGTCTCACGTGATGATCAGACACGGCCTAGTTGACTCGGATCATGTAATCACTTAGATGACTAGAGGGATGTCTATCTAAGTGGGAGTTCATAAGATGAACTTAATTATCCTGAACATAGTCAAAAGGTCTTCGCAAATTATGTCGTAGCTCACGCTTCAGTTCTACTATTTAGTTATGTTCCTAGAGAAAATTTAGTTGAAAGTTGATAGTAGTAATTATGCGGACTAGGTCCGTAAACTGAGGATTGTCCTCATTGCTTCATAGAAGGCTTATGTCCTTAATGCACCGCTTAGTGTGCTGAACCTCGAACGTTGTCTGTGGATGTTGCGAACATCTGACATACACATTTTGATAACTACGTGATAGTTCAGTTAAACGGTTTAGAGTTGAGGCACCGAAGACGTTTTGAAATGTCGCGAAACATATGAGATGTTTCGAGGGCTGAAATTGGGATTTCAGGCTCATGCCCACGTCAAGAGGTATAAGACCTCCGACAATTTTCTTAGCCTGCAAACTAAGGGAGAAAAGCTCAATTGTTAAGCTTGTGCTCAGATTGTCTGAGTACAACAATCATTTGAATCGAGTGGGAGTTGATCTTCCAGATGAGAAAGTGATGTTTCTCCGAAGTCATTACCACCAAGCTGCTAGAGCTTCGTGATGAACTATAATATATCAGGGACATATATGATGATCCTTGAGATATTCGTGATGTTTGACACCACAAAAGTAGAAATCAAGAAGGAGCATCAATTGTTGATGGTTGGTGAAACCACTAGTTTCAAGAAGGGCAAGGGCACGAAGGGATACTTAATGAAACGGCGATTCAGCTGCTGCTCTAGTGAAGAAACCCAAGGTTGAACCCAAACCCGAGACTAAGTGCTTCTGTAATAAAGGGAACAGCCACTGGATCAGAATTACCCTAGATACTTGGTAGATAAGAAGGCTGGCAAGGTCGATAGAAGTATATTGGATTATGTTAATGTGTATTTTACTAGTACTCCTAGTAGCACCAGGGTATTAGATACCGGTTCGGTTGCTAAGTGTTAGTAACTCGAAATAAAAGCTACGGAATAAACGGAGACTAGCTAAAGGTGAGATGACGATATGTGTTGGAAGTATTTCCAAGGTTGATCAAATATCGTACGCTCCCTCTACCATCGAGATTGGTGTTTGCGTTGAGCATAGACATGATTGGATTATGTCTATCGCAATACGGTTATTCATTTAAAGAGAATAATGGTTACTCTGTTTATTTGAATAATACCTTCAATGGTCTTACACCTGAAATGAATGGTTTATTGAATCTCGATCGTAGTGATACACATGTTCATGCCAAAAGAGAGTAATGATAGTACCACCTACTTGTGGCACTGCCACGTAAGTGATATCGGTATAAAACGCATGAAGAAGCTCCATGTTGATGGATCTTTGGGCTCACTTGTTTTGAAAGGTTTGAGACATGCGAACCATGTCTATTGGTGTATATGCATGAAGAAACTCCATGCAAATGGACTGTTTGGACTCACTTGATTTTGAATCACTTGAAACATGCAAATCATACCACATGGGCAAGATGACTGAAAGCCTCGTTTTCAGTAAAATGGAACTAGAAAGCAACTTGTTGGAAGTAATACATTTTGATGTGTGCAATCCAATGAGTGCTGAGGCATGTAGTGGATATCGTTATGTTCTTACTTCACAGATGATTTGAGTAGATGTTGAGTATATTTACTTGATGAATCACGAGTCTGAATTATTGAAAGGTTCAAGTAATTTCAGGGTGAAGTTGAAAGATCGTCATGACAAGAGGATAAAATATCTATGATATGATCATAGAGATGAATATCTGAATTACGTGTTTGGCACAGAATTAAGACATTGTGGAAATTGTTTCACAACAAATACAGCCTGGAACACCATAGTGTGATGGTGTGTCCGAACATCATAACTGCACCCTATTGGATATGATGCATACCATGATGTCTCTTATCGAATTACCACGATAGTTTATGGGTTAGGCATCAAAGACAACCACATTCACTTTAAATAGGGCACCATGTAATTCCGATGAGATGACACCATATGAACTATGGTTTAGAGAAACCTAAGCTGTCATTTCTTAGAAGTTTGGGGCTGCGACCTTATGTGAAAAAGTTTCAGGCTGATAAGCTTGAATCCAAAGTGGATAAATGCATCTTCATAGGACACCCAAAACAGTTGGGTATACCTCCTGTCTCAGATCCGAAAGCAATAAGGGATTGTTTTTCGGGTCCTTTCTCAAGGAAAAGTTTCTCTCGAAAGAATTGAGTGGGAGGATGGTGGAGACTTGATGAGGTTATTGAACCGTCTCTTCAACTAGTGTGTGACAGGGCAAAGGTGTTGTTCCTGTGGCACCTACACCAATTGAAGTGGAAGCTTATGATAGTGATCATGAAACTTCAAATCAAGTCACTACCAAACCTCGTGGGATGACAAGCATGCGTACTACTTCAGAGTGGTACGTAATCCTGTCTTGGAAGTCATGTTGCTAGACAACAATGAACCTACGAGCTATGGAGAAGCGATGGTGGGCCCGGATTCCGATAAATGGCTCGAGGCCATAAAATCCGAGATAGGATCCATGTATGAAAACAAAGTGTAGACATTGGAAGAACTACTTGATGGTCGTAAGGCTGTTAGGTACATATGGATTTTAAAAGGAAGACGGACAATGATGGTAAATGTCACCATTAAGAAAGCTCGACTTGTCGTTAAGAAGTTTCCCGACAAGTTCAAGGAGTTGACTGCGGTGAGACTTTCTCACTCGTAGCGATGCTAAGAGTCTGTTGGAATTATATTAGCAATTACTGCATTGTTTGTGAAATCTTGCAGATAGGATGCCAAAAACCATTGTTTCCTCGACGATTTTTGAGGAAAGGTTGTATGTGATACAACCGGAAGGTTTTGTCAATCCTAAAAGATGCTAATAAGTATGCAAAGCTCCAGCAATCCTTCTGAGGACTGGAGTAAGCATCTCGGAGTTGGAATGTATGCTTTGATGAGATGATCAAAGATTTTGGGTGTATACAAGGTTTATGAGAAACTTGTATTTCCAAAGAAGTGAGTGGGAGCACTATAGAATTTCTGATAAATATATGTTGTTGACATATTGTTGATCAGAAATGACGTAGAATTTCTGGAAAGCATATACGGTTATTTGGAAAGTGTTTTTCAATGGAAAGCCTGGATCAAGCTACTTGAACATTGAGCATCAAGATTTATAAGGATAGATCAAAACGCTTAATGGTACTTTCAAATGAGCACATACCTTGACATGATCTTGAAGGTGTTCAAGATGGATCAGTCAAAGAAGGAGTTCTTGCCTGAGTTGTAAAGTATGAAGTTAAGACTTAAAACTCGACCACGGCAGAATAGAGAGAAAGGACGAAGGTCGTCCCCTATGCTTAAGACATAGGCTCTACAGTATGCTATGCTGTGTACCGCACCTGATGTGTGCCTTGCCACATATCTGGCAAGAGGGTACAAAGGTAATCTAGGAGTAGATCACCAGATAGCGGTCTAAATTATCCTTAGAGGAATGAGGATATGTTTCTCGGTTATGGAGGTGATAAAGAGTTCGACGTAAAGAGTTACGTCGATGCAAGCTTAACACCTATCCGGATAGCTCTGAGTAGAGATACCGGATACATATAATGGAGCAACAATTTAGAATAGCTCCAAGTAGAACAATTATTTGGAATAGCTCCAAATATAGCGTAGTAGCTGCATCTACAAGATGACATAGAGATTTGCGAAGTACATACGGATATGAAAGATTCAGACCCGTTGACTATAACATCTCTCACAAGCATAACATGTTCAAACCCAGAACTCATCGAGTGTTAATCACATGGTAATGTGAACTAGATTATTGACTCTAGTAAACTCTTTTGGTGTTAGTCACATGGGGATGTGACCTTGAGTGTTAATAACATATCGATGTGAACTGGATTATTGACTCTAGTGCAAGTGGGAGACTGTTGGAAATATGCCCTAGAGGCAATAATAAATTAGTTATTATTATATTTCCTTGTTCATGATAATCGTTTATTATCCATGCTAGAATTGTATTGATAGGAAACTCAGATACATGTGTGGATACATAGACAACACCATGTCCCTAGTAAGCCTCTAGTTGACTAGCTCGTTGATCAATAGATGGTTACGGTTTCCTGACCATGGACATTGGATGTCATTGATAACGGGATCACATCATTAGGAGAATGATGTGATGGACAAAGACCCAATCCTAAGCCTAGCACAAGATCATGTAGTTCATATGCTAAAGCTTTTCTAATGTCAAGTATCATTTCCTTAGACCATGAGATTGTGCAACTCCCGGATACCATAGGACTGCTTTGGGTGTGCCAAACGTCACAACGTAACTGGGTGGCTATAAAGGTACACTACAGGTATCTCTGAAAGTGTCTGTTGGGTTGGCACGAATCGAGACTGGCATTTGTCACTCCGTGTAAACGGAGAGGTATCTTTGGGCCCACTCGGTAGGACATCATCATAATGTGCACAATGTGATCAAGGAGTTGATCACGGGATGATGTGTTACGAAACGAGTAAAGAGACTTGCCGGTAACGAGATTGAACAAGGTATCGGGATACCGACGATCGAATCTCGGGCAAGTATCGTACCGCTAGACAAAGGGAATTGCATACGGGATTGATTAAGTCCTTGACATCGTGGTTCATCCGATGAGATCATCGTGGAACATGTGGGAGCCAACATGGGTATCCGGGTCGTCGTCGGCGCTGGGAGGGGCGTCGGAGGAGGTGTTGGCTGCGTCGTGAGCGGCCAGCGGGGAGTACGCCTTGGGGCCCCGGCAGGGAGGGTGCCGAGCTGCCGTGCCACTGTTGGAAATATGCCCTAGAGGCAATAATAAAAGCATTATTATTATATTTCCTTGTTCATGATAATTGTCTTTTATTCATGCTAGAATTGTGTTATCCGGAAATCGTAATACATGTGTGAATAATAGACACCAGCATGTCCCTAGTAAGCCTCTAGTTGACTAGCTCGTTGATCAATAGATAGTCATGGTTTCCTGACTATGGACATTGGGTGTCATTGATAACGAGATCACATCATTAGGAGAATGATGTGATGGACAAGACCCAATCCTAAACATAGCACAAGATCGTATAGTTCGTTTGCTAGAGTTTTCCAATGTCAAGTATCTTTTCCTTAGACCATGAGATCGTGTAACTCCCGGATACCGTAGGAGTACTTTGGGTATACCAAACGTCACAACGTAACTGGGTGACTATAAAGTGAAGGAAATATGCCCTAGAGGCAATAATAAAGTTATTATATTTCCTTACATCATGATAAATGTTTATTATTCATGCTGGAATTGTATTAACGGGAAACATAATACATGTGTGAATACATAGACAAACAGAGTGTCACTAGTATGCCTCTACTTGACTAGCTCGTTAATCAAAGATGGTTATGTTTCCTAACCATGAACAAAGAGTTGTTATTTAATTAACGAGGTCACATCATTAGTTGAATGATCTGATTGACATGACCCATTTCATTAGCTTAACACCCGATCGTTTAGTATGTTGCTATTGCTTTCTTCATGACTTATACATGTTCCTATGACTATGAGATTATGCAACTCCCGTTTACCGGAGGAACACTTTGTGTGCTACCAAACGTCACAATGTAACTGGGTGATTATAAAGGAGCTCTACAGGTGTCTCCAAAGGTAGATGTTGGGTTGGCGTATTTCGAGATTAGGATTTGTCACTCCGATTGTCGGAGAGGTATCTCTGGGCCCTCTCGGTAATGCACATCACATAAGCCTTGCAAGCATTACAACTAATATGTTAGTTGTGAGATGATGTATTACGGAACGAGTAAAGAGACTTGCCGGTAACGAGATTAAACTAGGTATTGGATACCGACAACCGAATCTCGGGCAAGTAACATACCGATGACAAAGGGAACAACGTATGTTGTTATACGGTCTGACTGATAAAGATCTTCGTAGAATATGTACGAGCCAATATGGGCATCCAGGTCCCGCTATTGGTTATTGACCGGAGACGTGTATTGGTCATGTCTACATTGTTCTCGAACCGTAGGGTCCGCACGCTTAAAGTTACGATGACAATTATTATGAGTTTATGCATTTTGATGTACCGAAGTTAGTTCGGAGTCCCGTATGTGATCACGGACATGACGAGGAGTCTCGAAATGGTCGAGACATAAAGATTGATGTATTGGAAGCCTATGTTTGGATATCGGAAGTGTTCCGGGAGAAATCGAGATTTTACCGGAGTACCGGGAGGTTACCGGAACCCCTCGGGAGCTATATGGGCCTTAGTGGGCTTTAGTGGAAAGGAGAAAGGGGCAGCCCAACGTGGGCCGCGCGCCTCCCCCTCTCCTAGTCCTATTAGGACAAGGAGAGGTGGCCGGCCACCCTCTCTCTCTTTCCCCCTCGGGGAACCCTATTCCAACTAGGATTGGGGGGGAGTCCTACTTCCGGTAGGAGTAGGACTCCTCCTGCGCCCTCCTCCTGGCCGGCCGCCCCCTCCCCCTTGGATCCTTTATATACGGGGGCAGGGGGGCACCTCTAGACACACAAGTTGATCCTTGAGATCGTTCCTTAGCCGTGTGCGGTGCCCCCTGCCACCATATTCCACCTCGATCATATTGTAGCGGTGCTTAGGCGAAGCCCTGCGACAGTAGAACATCAAGATCGTCACCACGCCATTGTGCTGACGGAACTCCTCCCCGACGCTTTGCTGGATCGGAGCCCGGGGATCGTCATTGAGCTGTACGTGTGCTAAAAACTCGGAGGTGCCGGATAATGGTGCTTGGATCGGTCGGATCGGGAAGACGTACGACTACTTCCTCTACGTTGCGTCAATGCTTCCGCAGTCGGTCTGCGTGGGTACGTAGACAACACTCCCCCCTCTCGTTGCTATGCATCACCATGATCTTGGGTGTGCGTAGGGAAATTTTTGAAATTACTGCGTTCCCCAACAGTGGCATCCGAGCCTAGGTTTTATGGTTTGATGTTATATGCACGAGTAGAACACAAGTGAGTTGTGGGCGATATAAGTCATACTACCTACCAGCATGTCATACTTTGGTTCGGCGGTATTGTTGGACGAGACGACCTGGACCGACATTACGCGTACGCTTACGCGAGACCGGTTCTCCCGACATGCTTTGCACATAGGTGGCTTGCGGGCGACAGTCTCTCCAACTTCAGTTGAACCAAGTGTGGCTACGCCCGGTCCTTGCGAAGGTTAAAACGGAGTCTATTTGACAAACTATCGTTGTGGTTTTGATGCGTAGGTGAGATTGGTTCTTGCTTAAGCCCGTAGCAGCCACGTAAAACTTGCAACAACAAAGTAGAGGACGTCTAACTTGTTTTTGCAGGGCATGTTGTGATGTGATATGGTCAAGGCATGATTTTTATTGTATGAGATGATCATGTTTTGTAACCGAGTTATCGGCAAGTGGCAGGAGCCATATGGTTGTCGCTTTATTGTATGCAATGCAATCGTGATGTAATGCTTTACTTTTTCACTAAGCGGTAGCGATAGTCGTGGAAGCATAAGATTGGTGAGACGACAACGATGCTACGATGGAGATCAAGGTGTCGCGCCGGTGACGATGGTGATCATGACGGTGCTCCGGAGATGGAGATCACAAGCACAAGATGATGATGGCCATATCATATCACTTATATTGATTGCATGTGATGTTTATCTTTTTATGCATCTTATCTTGCTTTGATTGACGGTAGCATTATAAGATGATCTCTCAGTAAATTATCAAGAAGTGTTCTCCCTGAGTATGCACCATTGCCAAAGTTCATCGTGCCCAGACACCACGTGATGATCGGGTGTGATAAGCTCTACGTCCATCTACAACGGGTGCAAGCCAGTTTTGCACACGCAGAATACTCAGGTTAAACTTGACGAGCCTAGCATATGCAGATATGGCCTCGGAACACAGAGACCGAAAGGTCGAGCGTGAATCATATAGTAGATATGATCAACATAATGATGTTCACCATTGAAAACTACTCCATCTCACGTGATGATCGGTTATGGTTTAGTTGATTTGGATCACGTGATCACTTAGAGGATTAGAGGGATGTCTATCTAAGTGGGAGTTCTTAAGTAATATGATTAAATTGAACTTAAATTTATCATGAACTTAGTCCTGGTAGTATTATGCAAATTATGTTGTAGATCAATAGCTCGCGTTGTTGCTTCCCTGTGTTTATTTTGATATGTTCCTAGAGAAAATTGTGTTGAAAGATGTTAGTAGCAATGATGCAGATTGGATCCGTAATCTGAGGTTTATCCTCATTGCTGCACAGAAGAATTATGTCCTAGATGCACCGCTAGGTGACAGACCTATTGCAAGAGCAGATGCAGACGTTATGAACGTTTGGCTAGCTCAATATGATGACTACTTGATAGTTTAGTGCACCATGCTTAATGGCATAGAATCGGGACTTCAAAGACGTTTTGAACGTCATGGAGCATATGAGATGTTCCAGGAGTTGAAGTTAATATTTCAAGCAAATACCTGAGTTGAGAGATATGAAGTCTCCAACAAGTTCTATAGCTAAAAGATGGAGGAGAATCGCTCAACTAGTGAGCATGTGCCCAGATTGTCTGAGTACTACAATCGCTTGAATCAAGTGGGAGTTAATCTTCCAGATAAGATAGTGATTGACAGAATTCTCCAGTCACCATCACCAAGTTAGTAGAACTTCGTGATGAACTATAATATGCAAGGGATGACAAAAATAATTCCCAAGCTCTTCGTGATGCTGAAATCGACGAAGGTAGAAATCAAGAAAAACATCAAGTGTTGATGGTTAACAAGACCACTAGTTTCAAGAAAAGGGAAAAGGGAAGAAAGGGAACTTCAAGAAGAACGGCAAGCAAGTTGCTGCTCAAGTGAAGAAGCCCAAGTCTGGTCCTAAGCCTGAGACTAAGTGCTTCTACTGCAAAGGGACTGGTCACTAGAAGCGGAACTACCCCAAGTGATTGGCGGATAAGAAGGATGGCAAAGTGAACATAAGTATATTTGATATACATCCTATTGATGTGTACTTTACTAGTGTTTATAGCAACCCCTCAGTATTTGATACTAGTTCAGTTGCTAGAGATTAGTAACTCGAAACGGGAGTTGCAGAATAAACAGAGACTAGTTAAGGGTGAAGTGACGATGTGTGTTGGAAGTGGTTCCAAGATTGATATGATCATCATCGCACACTCCCTATAATTTCGGGATTAGTGTTGACCTAAATAAGTGTTATTTGGTGTTTGCATTCAGCATGAATATGATTTGATCATGTTTATTGTAATACGGTTATTCATTTAAGTAAGAGAATAAATTGTTGTTCTATTTACATGAATAAAACCTTATATGGTTACACACCCAATGAAAATAGTTCGTTGGATCTCGATCGTAGTGATACACATAATCATAATATTGAAACCAAAAGATGCAAAGTTAATAATGATAGTGCAACTTATTTATGGCACTGCCGTTTAGGTCATATTGGTGTAAAGCGCATGAAGAAACTCCATGCTGATGGGCTTTTGGAATCACTTGATTATGAATCAGTTGATGCTTGCGAACCATGCCTCATGGGCAAGATGACTAAGACTCCGTTCTTCGGAACAATAGAGCGAGCAACAAAATTTGTTGGAAATCATACATACTGATGTATGTGGTCCGATGAATATTGAGGCTCGCGACAGGTATCATTATTTTCTGATCTTCACAGATGATTTGAGCAGATATGAGTATATCTACTTGATGAAACATAAGTCTGAAACATTTGAAAAGTTCAAAGAATTTCAGAGTGAAGTGAAAAATCATCGTAACAAGAAAATAAAGTTTCTACGATCTGATCGTAGAGAAGAGTATTTGAGTTACGAGTTTGGCTTTCAGTTAAAAAACAATGTGAAATAGTTTCACTACTCACGCCACCTGGAACACCACAATGTAATGGTGTGTCCGAACGTCATAACCGTACTTTATTAGATATGGTGCGATCTATGATGTCTCTTACCGATCTACCACTATCGTTTTGGGGTTATGCATTAGAGACAGCTGCATTCACGTTAAATAGGGCACCATCTAAATCCGTTGAGACGACACCGTATGAACTATGGTTTGGCAAGAAACCTAAGCTGTTGTTTCTTAAAGTTTGAGGTTGCAATGCTTATGTGAAAAAGTTTCAACCTGATAAGCTCAACCCAAATCGGAGAATTGTGTCTTCATAGGATATCCAAAGGAAACTATTGGATACACCTTCTATCACAGATCCGAAGGCAAGACTTTTGTTGCTAAATTCGGAAACTTTCTAGAGAAGGAGTTTCTCTCGAAAGAAGTGAGTGGGAGGAAAGTAGAAAACTTGATAAGGTAATTGTACCTTCTCCCTTATTGGAAAGTAGTTCATCACAGAAATCTGTTCTTGTGACTACTACACCAATTAGTGAGGAAGATAATGATGATGATCATGTAACTTCAGATCAAGTTACTACCGAATCTCATAGGTAAACCAGAGTAAGGTCCGCACCAGAGTGGTACGGTAATCCTGTTCTGGAAGTCATGTTACTAGACCATGACGAACTTGCAAACTATGAGGAAGCGATGATGAGCCCAGATTCCGCGAAATGGTTTGAGGCCATGAAATCTGAGATATGATCCATGTATGAGAACAAAGTATGGACTTTGATGGATTTGCCCGATGATCGTCAAGCCATAAAAATAAATGGATCTTCAAGAGGAAGACAAATGCTGATAGTAGTGTTATTATCTACAAAGCTAGAATTGTCGCAAAAAGGTTTTTCGACAAGTTCAAGGTGTTGACTACGATGAGAGATTCTCACTCGTATCTATGCTTAAGTCTGTCCGAATCATGTTAGCAAATTGCCGCATTTTATGAAATATGGCAAATGGATAAACAAAACTGAATTCCTTAATGGATTTATTGAAGAAGAGTTGTATACGATGCAACTAGAAGGTTTTGTCAATCCGAAAGGTACTAACAAAATGTGCAAGCTCCAGCGATCCATCTGTGAACTGGTGCAAGCATCTCGGAGTTGGAATATACGCTTTGATGAGTTGATCAAAGCATATAGTTTTATACAGACTTGCGGTGAAGCCTGTATTTGCAAGAAAGTGAGTGGGAGCACTACGGCATTTCTGATAAGTATATGTGAATGACATATTGTTGATCGGAAATAATGTATAATTATTCTGTAAAGCATAAAGGAGTGTTTGAAAGGAGTTTTTTCAAAGAAAGACCTCGGTGAAATTGCTTACATACTGAGCATCAAGATCTATAGAGATAGATCAAGACGCTTGATAAGGTTTTTCAATAAATACATACCTTGACAAGATTTTGAAGTAGTTCAAAATGGAACAGACAAAGAAAGAGTTTCTTGCCTATGTTACAAGGTGTGAAATTGAGTAAGACACAAAGCCCGACCACAACAGAAGATAGAAAGAGAATGAATGTCATTCCCTATGCCTTGGCCATAGGTTCTATAAAGTATGTCATGCTGTATACCAGATCTATTGTATACCCTGCACTGGTTAAGCAAGGGAGTACGATAGTGATCTAGGAGTAGATCACTGGACAGCGGTCAGAATTATCCTTAGTGAAATAAGGATATGTTTCTCGATTATGGACATGACAAAAAGGTTCGTCGTAAAAGGTTACGTCGATGCAAGTTTTGACACAGATCTGGATGACTCTAAGTCTCGATCTAGATACATATTGAAAGTGGGAGCAATTAGCTAGAGTAGCTCCATGCAGGGCATTGTAGACATAGAATTCGCAAAATACTTACGAATCTGTATGTGACAGACCCGTTGACTAATATTATCTCCCAAGCAAAACATGATCACACCTTAGTACTCTTTGGGTGTTAATCACATAAACGATGTGAACTAGATTATTGACTCTAGTAAACCCTTTGGGTGTTGGTCACATATCGATGAGGACTATGGGTGCTAATCACATGGTGATGTGAACTATTGCTGTTAAATCACATGGCGATGTGAACTAGATTATTGACTCTAGTGCAAGTGGGAGACTGAAGGAAATATGCCCTAGAGGCAATAATAAAGTTATTATATTTCCTTACATCATGATAAATGTTTATTATTCATGCTGGAATTGTATTAACCGGAAACATAATACATGTGTGAATACATAGACAAACAGAGTGTCACTAGTATGCCTCTACTTGACTAGCTCATTAATCAAAGATGGTTATGTTTCCTAACCATGAACAAAGAGTTGTTATTTGATTAATGAGGTCACATCATTAGTTGAATGATCTGATTGACATGACCCATTTCATTAGCTTAACACCCGATCATTTAGTATGTTGCTATTGCTTTCTTCATGACTTATACATGTTCCTATGACTTTGAGATTATGCAACTCCCGTTTATCGGAGGAACACTTTGTGTGCTACCAAACGTCACAACATAACTGGGTGATTATAAAGGAGCTCTACAGGTGTCTCCAAAGGTAGATGTTGGGTTGGTGTATTTCGAGATTAGGATTTGTCACTCCGATTGTCGGAGAGGTATCTCTGGGCCCTCTCGGTAATGCACATCACATAAGCCTTGCAAGCATTACAACTAATATGTTAGTTGTGAGATGATGTATTACGGAACGAGTAAAGAGACTTGCTGGTAACGAGATTGAACTAGGTATTGGATACCGACGATCGAATCTCGGGCAAGTAACATACCGATGACAAAGGGAACAACGTATGTTGTTATACGGTCTGACCGATAAAGATCTTCATAGAATATGTAGGAGCCAATATGGGCATCCAGGTCCCTCTATTGGTTATTGACCGGAGACGTGTCTCGGTCATGTCTACATTGTTCTCAAACCGTAGGGTCCGCACGCTTAAAGTTACGATGACAGTTATTATGAGTTTATGCATTTTGATGTACCGAAGTTAGTTCGGAGTCCCGGATGTGATCACGGACATGACGAGGAGTCTCGAAATGGTCGAGACATAACGATTGATATATTGGAAGCCTATGTTTGGATATCGGAAGTGTTCCGGGTGAAATCGAGATTTTACCGGAGTACCGGGAGGTTACCGGAACCCCCCGGGAGCTATATGGGCCTTAGTGGGCTTTAGTGGAAAGGAGAAAGGGGCAGCCCAACGTGGGCCGCGCGCCTCCCCCCTCCCCTAGTCCTATTAGGACAAGGAGAGGTGGCCGGCCACCCTCTCTCTCTTTCCCCCTCGGGGAACCCTATTCCAACTAGGATTGGGGGGGGGGGGAGTCCTACTCCCGGTAGGAGTAGGACTCCTCCTGCGCCCTCCTCCTGGCCGGCCGCCCCCTCCCCCTTGGATCCTTTATATACGGGGGCAGGGGGGCACCTCTAGACACACAAGTTCATCCTTGAGATCGTTCCTTAGCCGTGTGCGGTGCCCCCTGCCACCATATTCCACCTCGATCATATTGTAGCGGTGCTTAGGCGAAGCCCTGCGACAGTAGAACATCAAGATCGTCACCACGCCGTTGTGCTGACGGAACTCCTCCCTGACGCTTTGCTGGATCGGAGCCCGAGGATCGTCATCGAGCTGTACGTGTGCTAAAAACTCGGAGGTGCCGGAGTAACGGTGCTTGGATCGGTCGGATCGGGAAGACGTACGACTACTTCCTCTACGTTGCTTCAACGCTTCCACAGTCGGTCTGCATGGGTACGTAGACAACACTCCCCCCTCTCGTTGCTATGCATCACCATGATCTTGCGTGTGCGTAGGGAAATTTTTGAAATTACTGCGTTCCCCAACATAAAGGTATACTACGGGTATCTCCGAAAGTGTCTGTTGGGTTGACACGGATCAAGACTGGGATTTGTCACTCCGTATGACGGAGAGGTATCACTGGGCCCACTCGGTAATGCATCATCATTATGAGCTCAAAGTGACCAAGTGTCTGGTCACGGGATCATGCATTACGGTACGAGTAAAGTGACTTGCCAGTAACGAGATTGAACGAGGTATTGGGATACCGACGATCGAATCTCGGGCAAGTAACATACCGATTGACAAAGGGAATTGTATACGGGGTTGCTTGAATCCTCGACATCGTGGTTCATCCGATGAGATCATCGAGGAGCATGTGGGAGCCAACATGGGTATCCAGATCCCGCTGTTGGTTATTGACCGGAGAGCAATCTCGGTCATGTCTACATGTCTCCTGAACCCGTAGGGTCTACACACTTAAGGTTCGGTGACGCTAGGGTTGTAGGGATATGTATATGCAGTAACCCGAATGTTGTTCGGAGTCCCGGATGAGATCCCGGACGTCACGAGGAGTTTCGGAATGGTCCGGAGGTAAAGAATTATATATAGGAAGTGCTATTTCGGCCATCGGGACAAGTTTCGGGGTCACCGGTATTGTACCGGGACCACCGGAAGGGTCCCGGGGGTCCACCTATCCCGGAGGGCCCCATGGGCTGAAGTGGGAAGGGATTCAGCCCAAAGTGGGCTGGAGCGCCACTTCCCCCTAGGGCCCATGCGCCTAGGGCGGGGAAACCCTAAAGGGGGGCGCCCCCTTGCTTGGGGGCAAGCCCCCCACCCCTTGGCCACCGCCCCCCTAGGAGATTGCATCTCCTAGGACTGGCGCCCCCCTAGGCCCCCTATATATAGTGGGGGGGATGGAGGACCTCTCACCTACGCCTTTGGTGCCTCCCTCTCCCTCTCCAACACCTCCTCCTCCTCCATAGAGCTTGGCGAAGCCCTGCCGGAGTACTGCAGCTCCACCACCACCACGCCATCGTGCTGCTGCTGGAGCCATCTTCCTCAACCTCTCCTTCCCCCTTGCTGGATCAAGAAGGAGGAGACATTACACTGACCGTACGTGTGTTGAACGCGGAGGTGCCGTCCGTTCGGCACTGGGATCTCCGATGATTTGGATCACGTCGAGTACGACTCCCTCATCCCCGTTCTTTGAACGCTTACGCTCGCGATCTATAAGGTACGTAGATGCATCCAATCACTTGTTGCTAGATGAACTCATAGATGGATCTTGGTGAAACCGTAGGAAATTTTTTGTTTTCTGCAACGTTACCCCAACAGTGGCATCATGAGCTAGGTCTATGCGTAGTTCTCTTTGCACGAGTAGAACACAATTTGTTGTGGGCGTAGATGTTGTCAACTTCCTTGCCGCTACTAGTCTTATTTCGCTTCAGCGGTATTGTGGGATGAAGCGGCCTGGACCAACCTTACACGTACGCTTACGTGAGACCGGTTCCACCGACTAACATGCACTAGTTGCATAAGGTGGCTGGCGGGTGTCTGTCTCTCCCACTTTAGTTGGAGCGGATTCGATGAAAAGGGTCCTTATGAAGGGTAAATAGAAGTTGACAAATCACGTTGTGGCTTTCACGTAGGTAAGAAAACGTTCTTGCTAGAACCCTATTGCAGCCACGTAAAACTTGCAACAACAATTAGAGGACGTCTAACTTGTTTTTGCAGCAAGTGTTTTGTGATATGATATGGCCAAAGTTGTGATGAATGATGAATGATATATATGTGATGTATGAGATGTTCATGCTATTGTAATAGGAATCACGACTTGCATGTCGATGAGTATGACAACCGGCAGGAGCCATAGGAGTTGTCTTTATTTTTTGTGTGACCTGCGTGTCATTGAGAAACGCCATGTAAATTACTTTACTTTATTGCTAAACGCGTTAGCCATAGTAGTAGAAGTAATAGTTGGCGAGCAACTTCATGGAGACACGATGATGGAGATCATAATGATGGAGATCATGGTGTCATGCCGGTGACAAGATAATCATGGAGCCCCAAGATGGAGATCAAAGGAGCTATGTGATATTGGCCATATCATGTCACTATTATTATTTGATTGCATGTGATGTTTATCATGTTTTTGCATCTTGTTTACTTAGAACGACGGTAGTAAATAAGATGATCCCTCATAATAATTTCAAGAAAGTGTTCCCCCTAACTGTGCACCGTTGCGACAGTTCGTTGTTTCGAAGCACCACGTGATGATCGGGTGTGATAGATTCTAACGTTCACATACAACGGGTGTAAGACAGATTTACACATGCAAACACTTAGGTTGACTTGACGAGCCTAGCATGTACAGACATGGCCTCGGAACACAGAAGACCGAAAGGTCGAGCATGAGTCGTATAGAAGATACGATCAACATGAAGATGTTCACCGATGTTGACTAGTCCGTCTCACGTGATGATCGGACACGGCCTAGTTAACTCGGATCATGTTATACTTAGATGACTGGAGGGATGTCTATCTAAGTGGGAGTTCATTGAATAATTTGATTAGATGAACTTAATTATCATGAACTTAGTCTAAAATATTTACAATATGTCTTGTAGATCAAATGGCCAACGTAGTCCTCAACTTCAACGCGTTCCTAGAGAAAACCAAGCTGAAAGACGATGGCAGCAACTACACGGACTGGGTCCGGAACCTGAGGATCATCCTCATAGCTGCCAAGAAAGATTATGTCCTACAAGCACCGCTAGGTGACGCACCTCTTCTCCCTGCAGAACAAGACGTTATGAACGCTTGGCAGGCACGTACCGATGACCACTCCCTCGTTCAGTGCGGCATGCTTTACAGCTTAGAGCCGGGGCTCCAAAACGTTTTGAGAGACACGGAGCATATGAGATGTTCGAAGAGCTGAAAATGGTTTTCCAAGCTCATGCCCGGGTCGAGAGATATCAAGTCTCCGACAAGTTCTTCAGTTGTAAGATGGAGGAAAACAGTTCTGTCAGTGAGCACATACTCACTATGTCTGGGTTGCATAACCGCTTGACTCAGCTGGGAGTTAATCTCCCGGATGACGCGGTCATTGACAGAATCCTTCAATCGCTTCCACCGAGCTACAAGAGCTTTGTGATGAACTTCAATATGCAGGGGATGGAAAAGACCATTCCTGAAGTATTTGCAATGCTGAAATCAGCAGAGGTAGAAGTCAAAAAGGAACATCAAGTGTTGATGGTGAATAAAACCACTAAGTTCAAGAAAGGCAAGGGTAAGAAAACCTTCAAGAAGGACGGCAAGGGAGTTGCCGCGCCCGGCAAGCAAGCTGCCGGGAAGAAGCCAAAGAATGGACCCAAGCCCGAGACTGAGTGTTTTTATTGCAAGGGAAGTGGTCACTGGAAGCGGAACTGCCCCAAATACTTAGCGGACAAGAAGGCCGGCATCACGAAAGGTATATGTGATATACATGTAATTGATGTGTACCTTACCAGTACTCATAGTAGCTCTTGGGTATTTGATACCGGTGCAGTTGCTCATATTTGTAACTCAAAGCAGGAGCTGCGGAATAAGCGGAGACTGGCGAAGGACGAGGTGACGATGCGCGTCGGGAATGGTTCCAAGGTCGATGTGATCGCCGTCGGCACGCTACCTCTACATTTACCTACGGGATTAGTTTTTAACCTCAATAATTGTTATTTAGTGCCAAGTTTGAGCATGAACATTGTATCAGGATCTCGTTTAATACGAGATGGCTACTCATTTAAATCCGAGAATAATGGTTGTTCTATTTATATGAGAGATATGTTTTATGGTCATGCTCCGATGGTGAATGGTTTATTCTTAATGAATCTCGAGCGTAATGCTACACATATTCATAGTGTGAATACCAAAAGATGTAAGATTGATAATGATAGTCCCACATACTTGTGGCACTGCCGCCTTGGTCACATAGGTGTCAAACGCATGAAGAAGCTCCATGCAGATGGACTTTTAGAGTCTCTTGATTATGAATCATTTGACACGTGCGAACCATGCCTCATGGGTAAAATGACCAAGACTCCGTTCTCAGGAACAATGGAGCGAGCAACCAACTTATTGGAAATCATACATACTGATGTGTGCGGTCCAATGAGTGTTGAGGCTCGCGGTGGCTATCATTATGTTCTCACCCTCACTGATGACTTGAGTAGATATGGGTATATCTATTTAATGAAACACAAGTCTGAGACCTTTGAAAAGTTCAAGGAATTTCAGAGTGAGGTTGAGAATCAACGTGACAGGAAAATCAAGTTCTTGCGATCAGATCGTGGAGGAGAATACTTGAGTCACGAGTTTGGCACACACTTAAGAAAATGTGGAATAGTTTCACAACTCACGCCGCCTGGAACACCTCAGCGTAATGGTGTGTCCGAACGTCATAATCGCACTCTATTAGATATGGTGCGATCTATGATGTCTCTTACCGATTTACCGCTATCTTTTTGGGGCTATGCTATAGAGACTGCCGCATTCACTTTAAATAGGGCTCCGTCGAAATCCGTTGAGACGACACCGTATGAATTATGGTTTGGGAAGAAACCTAAGCTATCGTTTCTAAAAGTTTGGGGATGCCATGCTTATGTCAAGAAATTTCAACCTGAAAAGCTCGAACCCAAATCGGAAAAATGCGTCTTCATAGGATACCCTAAAGAAACTATTGGGTATACCTTCTACCTCAGATCCGAAGGCAAGATCTTTGTTGCCAAGAATGGGTCCTTTCTAGAGAAAGAGTTTCTCTCGAAAGAAGTAAGTGGGAGGAAAGTAGAACTTGATGAAGTATTACCTCTTGAACCGGAAAATGGCGCAACTCAAGAAAATGTTCCTGAGGTGCCTGCACCGACTAGAGAGGAAATTAATGATGATGATCATGAAACTTTAGATCAAGTTGCTACTGAACTTCGAAGGTCCACAAGGACATGTTCCGCACCAGAGTGGTACGGCAACCCTGTCTTGGAAATCATGTTGTTAGACAACGGTGAACCTTCGAACTATGAAGAAGCTATGGCAAGCCCGGATTCCGATAAATGGCTAGAAGCCATGAAATCCGAGATAGGATCCATGTATAAAAACGAAGTATGGACTTTGACTGACTTGCCCATTGAGCGGCGAGCCATAGAAAATAAATGGATCTTTAAGAAGAAGACAGACGCGGATGGTAATGTGACCATCTATAAAGCTCGGCTTGTCGCTAAGGGTTATCGACAAGTTCAAGGGGTTGACTACGATGAGACTTTCTCACCGGTAGCGAAGCTAAAGTCCGTCCGAATCATGTTAGCAATTGCCGCATTCTATGATTATGATATATGGCAAATGGACGTCAAAACGGCATTCCTTAATGGTTTCCTTAAGGAAGAATTGTATATGATGCAGCCGGAAGGTTTTGTCGATCCTAAGAATGCTAACAAGGTGTGCAAGCTCCAACGCTCGATTTATGGGCTGGTGCAAGCATCTCGGAGTTGGAACATTCACTTTGATGAGATGATCAAAGCGTTTGGGTTTACACAGACTTATGGAGAAGCCTGCGTTTACAAGAAAGTGAGTGGGAGCTCTGTAGCATTTCTCATATTATATGTAGATGACATACTTTTGATGGGAAATGATATAGAACTCTTGGACAGCATTAAGGCCTACTTGAATAAGAGTTTTTCAATGAAGGACCTTGGAGAAGCTGCTTATATATTGGGCATCAAGATCTATAGAGATAGATCAAGATGCCTCATAGGTCTTTCACAAAGCACATACCTTGATAAGATATTGAAGAAGTTCAATATGGATCAGTCTAAGAAGGGGTTCTTGCCTGTGTTACAAGGTGTGAAATTGAGCTCAGCTCAATGTCCGACCACGGCAGAAGATATAGAAGAGATGAGTGTCATCCCCTATGCCTCAGCCACAGGTTCTATTATGTATGCCATGCTGTGTACCAGACCTGATGTAAACCTTGCCGTAAGTTTGGTAGGTAGGTACCAAAGTAATCCCGGCAAGGAACACTGGACAACGGTCAAGAATATCCTGAAGTACCTGAAATGGACTAAGGAAATGTTTCTCGTTTATGGAGGTGACGAAGATCTCGTCGTAAAGGGTTACGTCGACGCTAGCTTCGACACAGATCTGGATGACTCAAAGTCACAAACCGGATACGTGTATATTTTGAATGGTGGGTCAGTAAGCTGGTGCAGTTGCAAGCAGAGCGTCGTGGCGGGATCTACATGTGAAGCGGAGTACATGGCAGCCTCGGAGGCAAGACATGAAGCAATATGGGTGAAGGAGTTCATCACCGACCTAGGAGTCGTACCCAATGCGTCGGGGCCAATCAAACTCTTCTGTGACAACACTGGGGCTATTGCACTTGCCAAGGAGCCCAGGTTTCACAAGAAGACCAGGCACATCAAGCGTCGCTTCAACTCCATTCGTGAAAATGTTCAAGATGGATACATAGATATTTGTAAAGTACATACGGACCTGAATGTAGCAGATCCGTTGACTAAACCTCTCCCTAGAGCAAAACATGATCAACACCAGAATTCCATGGGTGTTCGATTCATCACAATGTAACTAGATTATTGACTCTAGTGCAAGTGGGAGACTGTTGGAAATATGCCCTAGAGGCAATAATAAAAGCATTATTATTATATTTCCTTGTTCATGATAATTGTCTTTTATTCATGCTATAATTGTGTTATCCGGAAATCGTAATACATGTGTGAATAATAGACACCAACATGTCCCTAGTAAGCCTCTAGTTGACTAGCTCGTTGATCAACAGATAGTCATGGTTTCCTGACTATGGACATTGGATGTCATTGATAATGAGATCACATCATTAGGAGAATGATGTGATGGACAAGACCCAATCCTAAACATAGCACAAGATCGTATAGTTCGTTTGCTAGAGTTTTCCAATGTCAAGTATCTTTTCCTTAGACCATGAGATCGTGTAACTCCCGGATACTGTAGGAGTACTTTGGGTATACCAAACGTCACAACGTAACTGGGTGACTATAAAGGTATACTACGGGTATCTCCGAAAGTGTCTATTGGGTTGACACGGATCAAGACTGGGATTTGTCACTCCATATGACGGAGAGGTATCACTGGGCCCACTCGGTAATGCATCATAATTATGAGCTCAAAGTGACCAAGTGTCTTGTCACGGGATCATGCATTACGGTACGAGTAAAGTGACTTGCCAGTAACGAGATTGAAGGAGGTATTGGGATACCGACGATCGAATCTCGGGCAAGTAACATACCGATTGACAAAGGGAATTGTATACGGGGTTGCTTGAATCCTCGACATCGTGGTTCATCCGATGAGATCATCGAGGAGCATGTGGGAGCCAACATGGGTATCCAGATCCCGCTGTTGGTTATTGACCGGAGAGCAATCTCGGTCATGTCTACATGTCTCCCGAACCCGTAGGGTCTACACACTTAAGGTTCGGTGACGCTAGGGTTGTAGGGATATGTATATGCAGTAACCCTAATGTTGTTCGGAGTCCCGGATGAGATCCCGGACGTCATGAGGAGTTTCGGAATGGTCCGGAGGTAAAGAATTATATATAGGAAGTGCTATTTCGGCCATCGGGACAAGTTTCGGGGTCACCGCTATTGTACCGGGACCACCGGAAGGGTCCCGGGGGTCCACCTATCCCGGAGGGCCCCATGGGCTGAAGTGGGAAGGGATCCAGCCCAAAGTGGGCTGGGGCGCCACTTCCCCCTAGGGCCCATGCGCCTAGGGTGGGGAAACCCTAAAGGGGGGCGCCCCCTTGCTTGGGGGGCAAGCCCCCCACCCCTTGGCCGCCGCCCCCCTAGGAGATTGCATCTCCTAGGGCCGGCGCCCCCCCTAGGCCCCCTATATATAGTGGGGGGGATGGAGGACCTCTCACCTACGCCTTTGGTGCCTCCCTCTCCCTCTCCAACACCTCCTCCTCCTCCATAGAGCTTGGCGAAGCCCTGCCGGAGTACTGCAGCTCCACCACCACCACGCCGTCGTGCTGCTGCTGGAGCCATCTTCCTCAACCTCTCCTTCCCCCTTGCTGGATCAAGAAGGAGGAGACGTTACGCTGACCGTACGTGTGTTGAACGCGGAGGTGCCATCCGTTCGGCGCTGGGATCTCCGGTGATTTGGATCACGTCGAGTACGACTCCCTCATCCCCGTTCTTTGAACGCTTCCGCTCGCGAGCTACAAGGTACGTAGATGCATCCAATCACTCGTTGCTAGATGAACTCATAGATGGATCTTGGTGAAATGGTAGGAAAATTTTTGTTTTCTGCAAGTTACCCCAACAGCCGCAGCCGGCGCGGAGCGGGGGCGCCATTGCCTTTGGGCCTCAGACCCAGGAGGAGGCGGCGCTGGACGCCGTCAGTCGCCGCCTGCGAGGCCGGACGGAACGGCTCGAGGCCTTCGCCCAGGCCGAGGTGGAGCAGACGCGTGACCTGGAGCGCGCCGTTCTGGTAAGTCTTCTTGTAATTTCTTCTTTGTGGGGGCGCGCCAGCGCACCCACTGGGTGTAGCCCCCAAGGTTCGGGCCAACTACGTAGTAGTTGGGTCGAATCTTTAGAGTGTTGGCCTTGTTCTGATTTCTGCTTTCTTCAGCATCTCGACGCCTTCCGGGTCGCCGCCTACAATCGTCTCCTGGGCAAGCACCGGGAGCTCATGGAGCAGCTTGCCGCCAAGGAGGAGGAGCTCCACGTCGCCGCAGGTATTCTTGTGCTCTTTTCTAGTGGGGGCGCGCTTAGCGCACCCACTGGGTGTAGCCCCCGAGATCCGGGCCAACTGTGTAACAGTTGAGCCAAATCTTAAGTCTTGCTTTTTTCTTCTGCTGAGTCCTTCTTTTTCGCAGCCAAGGTGCTGTCCTGGCGGACTCGTCTGCTCCGGGCCGGTCATCACTACAACCGGCTCATTGCCGACACCGGCCGTCTTGGCGTCGAGGCGGCGCAGGCGAGGGCGGAGGCGGCCGCGGCTCGGCGTTCTCTCGACGAGGCCAACCGGCTGCATGAGCAGCTAGCGTGTCACAAGAGCCGCCTCGAGACCGAGGTGGAGCTCCTTAAGGCAGAATCCGCCAAGGTGGCAGAGGCGCAACATGCCCTGGTGGAGGCGGACCAGTAGCGCGGCCGGCTGGCCGACGGCAAGGGTCGGCTCTAGTCCGAGGTGGATCACCTGCGGGGGCAGGTCACCACGGCTGAGGGGCCCCGTCAGGACGAGGCCCGTCGTTGCGAGGCGGCCGAGAAGGCGGCCGAAGACAAGGACGCCGAGCTGAAGGCGGCCCTTGCCAAGGCGGCCGATCTGGAGAAGGCGCTCGAGGAGAGCGACCGCGCCATCGAACGGGAGCGGCGTGGTATGATGCTTGAGGCGCAACACCTGGAAGGGTCCTTCTCCAGTAAGTGCTTTTTCTTGTCGTTTGCTGGGTCGGGATCCGGCCTTTCTTCCTTGTTGTTCTTCTAACTCGCTTCTTCCTTTGCGGCAGGGGCCTTCCCGGAGAAGCAGCGGCTGGCGGAGGAAGCCATCCGCTATCAGCGCGACCCGACCGACGTCGTTGGGTCCGGGACGGATCCGCGGGTGGTCTGGACCTTCCCGGAGATCATCGCCGCCGCTGAGGCCTGCATGCAGGTCCTGGGAACGCAGTTGGGGCAGCTGTCCCAGGCCGAACCCCCCTTCGACAACGCGTCAATGCGTTGTCGTATGTCCATATATGCGTTGCTAAGGTCTACACCAACGGATTTGTATGTGTTGCCCTTGGTGGCGTTGGAAGGATCTACAACAACGTATATGCTTACATTGGTAAACGGCGTGTAGAAGCGTTGTTAGGTAACAACATATAAAGCTATAGCCCAACAACACTTCATATGCCTTGGTGGCTACCCTGTACAAGAGGATTTTCTAATGGACATTAAAAATAATTGGAACTACTAAAAGCTTTGATAGATAGCATGAACAATTGATGATATTTTATATATTGTTGTCCATAATTATTAGGTCAATGTCAGTACTGCATAGGAGCCAGAATATAACAAACAGAAAGATATCATATATTATACCGCTATGTTGCATTACAAAAAACATGATCCAAAGATTACAGGAGGTTAAACTATATCTTGTAGTGGCCCAATTCTTGACCTTGCAATCAACTATAATGTTTGAAACATTAATCCTAAAATTGGCGTTCTAATTATCTTGTAGTAGCTCCAATTCTTAACCTTGCAATCAACATCTGAGCCATGCATCATCATTTTATCTTGGTGACCTACAACAACAACAATATGAGATGAGTAACTTATAGTAGAGAAAATCCGGCTAATAGAGAAGTAAAATTTATATGAGCACCATAGAAATGTCTGCACACGTTTTGAATATCCATGGCTCATTGAGATAAGAATCTGCATAGCAAAACAGACACCTTTGATGAATCAGATCTGGCTGTTCATTATGAATAACTATCAGCTTGTATTTACTACTAAAAAATATCCAGACAATATATTATAATAACTACGAGATGACTTCAGCAACTGAATAATGACAACCAATAGTATCAACTATTGGTAATTAGAACATCTCCATTGTCAAGAGGTCTGCACATTACTCCCGTACTACTCATCTTGGGATGATTCATTAGTCATTCTTTCTATGGTGTATAAGCAGAAATCTCATTGCCAACAACTTGAAAATCTTTAAATAATCTGCATCATGCAAAATTTCGTAATTACCTGAAAATTACAAAGTCACAAATTATAATTTCCTGATCCATGAATAAAATTCTCAAAACCTGCAGAAGCAACAACACAAAAAAAAGCATCACCATATTCGGGATAATTTGAGTTATCAACTGATGGCTACATGTTCTCTCCAATAAGACATGGCAAGATGCAACCAAACTGAAAGTCTGAACAGAAAGAAAAGTAGATCACCACCCTATCTAATCTAGTGCAGAACACTCTGTATACTATGTTATCTCATAGCTAGGAGATTTCATCTCAACTCTAGCCAAATTTAGGCAAACGATGATACATCTAAACTATTTTCGATAACAAAGGCAATGCCTATGTAATACTGAATGCTTAAACCAAGCCATGTGACACACATAGTGCCCAAATAGCATGCAACATCAAGGGTATTGTTACGTACCGGCTTATTACCCCGCACTTGAAAGTAGCACATGGCTCCATGGACACAACCATGTAGTCATTTCAAAGAAATATTAGGCATACCTGATTTATAGAATGGTCTGGAGTGCACGTATAATTAGACGTCTAATATCCATTTGTCGGAAGTGGACAATCTAGCTACCAAATATGTAGTTACTCACTAAAACAAAAATTGTGAAAAGCATTAGTGTATTATACAATACATTTCCAAAAAAAATATCACGTGTATAATCAAAGGTAGGTGAGCCGTGAGCCAAACACAGATACCATGATTTATTTATTACAATGCAAGAGGGACAATATCTCCCTATTACAAATATCAATGCAATGAGGCGTGCGCATACTGGTCCACATGTGGTTCAAGTTCAACGAGGAAATAAAAGGAGCTATATAATAAAGAAATAAATTAGAGGTAAGACGAAAACAATTGAAAGAACAAAAACTGAAATATCACATATACCTCATTATATACCCTCTTGTTATAATTTTAAAGAACGCCTAAAATCAATGAGCTGAGGTAAAGTAATCACATAGGAAAATGAAGAAGCAAAACTGTACGTACAAACTGTAATTAATGGCACTTACGAATTGTTCCATGCCCAATTTAAGTTGCTAGCTCCACATGAATTAGGGTGAGCAGGAGGCAAAACAGGGACGTAAATTTTGTTAGGAATCAATTGCTGGGGGCAAAACATTAGAAGATTAGCCCACCAATTATGAAAAAGATGGAAGAGAATCCTTGGTTGGCACTTTGAACCTTCATGAGGATAAGATGGGAGGAAGTACACGTTGGTGAGAGGTTTCAGGGGCTGGGGGCAAGGACATGATTGCGTAGTTGCTGCCGGTGACGCTAGCTTGGGCAAGCGCTCGTAGAGGCTAGAGGGTCTTCTCCTTGCGTTAGACATTCATGCATGGAAATAAGATGTGGATTGGACAGGAACATAGTGCTGTGAGGCTGCACTGCAAGGCAGATGTGATAGGGATGGGGCGGCCATCTCTCCGGCGGTAGCGACGGCGATGCAGTGGCCATTTGCTTCTTCTCTCCGATTCGTCTCCCTTATCTTGCTTCTTCTCTTCTTAAGTTGTAGGCAAGGGTTAGATTGAGACAGTTCCTCATCCCTGTTTCCTGCTACATCCTATCTAGGGCTGTATTGTGAAATTCTCCTCACCGATTAATAGTTGCTGTGGGCATGGATTTGGTTTTTCTGTTTTCCAGATTTCTGAAATCGACTTAGTATTGATCAGAGTTGATTACCACACATACTTATTAAGAGTATACTCTGCTTATTAGTAACTGTGTAATGCCTTTCCAGTGAAGATTTAAACAGGGAAGCAACAAGCAAATAAGCTTTTGCTTTATTATTAAAATAATCATGGCAAACAAACATGTAGTTGTCTAGTAAAAGCAATGTGATGATGCATTATTGGGATCTAGACGTACACTGGTGCTTGAAAACTGTTGATGATAGGAGGCCTGCTTGAAATCTCTGTGTTTTGTTATCTGCAATCATGATATAATAATCAATCCCTCTCAAACCTTGTATATAACCGACAATATATATTTAGATCAAGGGGAATAGTTGATGCAAGGGATTCAATACCAAAACGGATCTGAGTGAGATGCAGGAATCCACTCAATCCCTGTGTTAATTGGTTCCCTTTGGGGAATAAATTAAACTGAACAAAGCCTTAAGGGATACCGGTAAAGAATTGCAGATGCGGGAGGGACAGAATAAGACCTGTTGAACTACTGCAGTTTAGGATGACGGGTGCGTCAGTACGTGCTTCATTCCTAGCTGTGCGGATGAACAACGACAACGGTTGCATCTCTGGTCACGCGAAGGAACGGCGGCTGCGACGCCTTCTCCGACGCAGGAGGATGGGCGGCGGCGCCGCCTTCCCCGGTGCGGGAGGATGGGCGGCCGCGACGCCTTCCCTAGCGCGGGAGGATGGGCGGCCGCGACGCCTTCCCCGGCGCAGGAGGATGGGCAGCGACGCAGTCTGTTTCACCAGCGAGCGGAGAAAGTGGTGACGGAGGAGGCCGAGGGCGAGGGGGCGGCGGCGGTGGTGGGAACCCTGGCTGCTGGGTGTGTCACCCGATTTTTTCAGAGAGATGTGTAAAGGAAAAAAAAAATGAAGGATTGGATATTTAGATGTGCGAGAGAGTGGGACGTGGGGGTACGGGGAGGTTAGCGCTAAGTGGGGAGGGTGGGTTCAACCAAACAACACATTGTGTTAACATCGTTGCAAGACATCTGTTGCTTTAGGGGTTTTTTTGTTGTAGTGTCACAAGAGCCGCCTCGAGACCGAGGTGGAGCTCCTTAAGGCGGAATCCGCCAAGATGGCAGAGGCGCAGCAGGCCCTGGTGGAGGCGGACCAGCAGCACGGCCAGCTGGCCGACGACAAGGGCCGGCTCCAGTCCGAGGTGGATCACCTGCGGGGGCAGGTCACCATGGCTGAGGGGGCCCGTCAGGACGAGGCCTGTCGCCGCGAGGCGGCCGAGAAGGCGGCCGAAGACAAGGACGCCGAGCTGAAGGCGGCCCTTGCCAAGGCGGCCGATCTGGAGAAGGCGCTCGAGGAGCGCGACCGCGCCATCGAACGGGAGCGGCGTGGTATGATGCTTGAGGCGCAACACCTGGAAGGGTCCTTCTCTAGTAAGTGATTTTTCTTGTCGTTTGCCCGGGTCGGGATCCAGCCTTTCTTCCTTCTTGTTTTTCTTCTAACTCGCTTCTTCCTTTGCGGCAGGGGCCTTCCCGAAGACGCAGCGGCTGGCGGAGGAAGCCGTCCGCTATCAGAGCGACCCGACCGGCGTCGTTGGGTCTGGGACAGATCCGCGGGTGGTCTGGACCTTCCCGAAGATCATCGCCGCCGCTGAGGCCCGCATGCAGGTCCTGGGAACGCAGTTGGGGCAGCTGTCCCAGGCCGGCACCGCAATGACGACGGCCCTATGGCCGGACTCCGTCCAACCGAGCAGCTTCTCGCGCCTGACACGTTGGTTGGAGATGGGGCCGGACCGGCTTGGCGAGTGGCGCGTATCCGCCGCTCGTGCCAGTGCTGAGATGACGCTCTGGTTCACGCTGTCCTAGCATCCGGACCTGCAGCTGGACGCGTTGATGGGCCAGCGGGCCGGTTCGGAGTAGCTCTTGTAGGAGCAAGACGGCCGGATCGTCTCCCGGGCCAGCTACATCGCCGAGTTCGCCTTCCACGACGAGTTCCATCCGGAGCGGACGGAAGACGGCAGGGCCATGGACGGCAACGACTATGGCTTGCTCCTTCATGATCTGGGGGGGGGGAGCTCGAAGGAGATGGGCATCTACCGCGAGGCGGGTGCTGAGGAGGACACCGGCGCCTCGCTGGACCCAGAGGCCGCCAGGGGAGAGCCGTCGGCGTCGCGACGCGGTGCTGGAGATGCCTGAGACACTTAGTGTAAAATCTGTTAAATAGCAGGTCCACCCACCCACTGGGGTTTTTAGGGTGTAATGAACTCGGGCCGTGGGCCTTTTCTTAAATACTTGTGTAGATGTCGTGGGTGCTTTTGCTTTTTGCCTTCCGTTTTTTGGACCGATTTCATGCGTTTTTCCTTTCTCAAACGTCCCCCCGCGAGTCAGACGGCCGAGGCTCCGGTCCGTGACAAGGAGCTCAGTTCTTTGAGAGGAGCGCGCAGGACTTGGGTCCCTCGAAACATTGAGCGCGAGCGAAACACCCACTGGGCCGGCTGGCGGCAATCCGGCGAAGCCGGTTGGTGAGTAGCCGGTCATGCGGCTGTTCATTTGACGAATGGTGGGCCGGGTTGATCGACCCGACACCTTTTGACTTAGTGTATGAAGGGTAAAGGAGCTTTGGCCCGTTGTGCTTGCCAGCCGACAGCCAAAGCTGGATCTGTGGCTTTAGGGCAAAGTGGGGGACCACGGCATCCTAACTTTATCAGGAATCACCAAGTAAGGCGGCGGGGTGGCGACCGAGCCGGCCAGCCCCCGAGCCCCCGGGTCGAGCGAGTCGGACCGATGGCCGGGTTCAGTGGTATAGTGATGCAAGAAAATAGGGACACAATAAATTGGTCGACAAAAGGCAGCCCCCGAGTCCCGTTCGGGGACCCCATGGTTTCATGCGTTTACAAAAGGCGACAATACATACGCTCGTGCGGCTAACTGTAAAACGGGCGGAGGAGTTCCGCGCACGGCCGGGTCGTTTCTTCACCGACGGTGTCCTTCTTGTGCTTCCTTGACTTGCGTGCGTCGATGAGGTAGTAGGCGTTGCGGTCGCGCAAGGCCCTGCTCACGATGAATGGGCCCTCCCATGGAGGGGACAACTTGTGCTGGACTGCCTGCTCTTGGACGAGTCGGAGGACGAGGTCGCCCTCGCGGAACGCGAGGGGCTTGATCTTCTTGCTGTGGTAGTGCCTCAGGCATTGCTGGTAGATGGCCGAGCGACTGAGCGCCAGGAGGCGTCCTTCTTCTAGCAGGTCGACGCCATCTTCGCGGGCTTCTCTGGCTTCGGCTTCGGTGTACATCGCGACGCGCGGCGAGTCAAACTCGACGTCGGTCAGGATAACGGCTTCGGCTCCGTAGACGAGGAAGAACGGGGTGAACCCAGTCGACCGATTTGGCGTGGTGCGTAGACTCCAGAGAATGGCTGGCAACTCGTCAAGCCAGCTGCCGGGTGAGCGGATGAGTGGCTCGACGAGTCGCGGCTTGACGCCGGATAGGATGAGTCCATTGGCCCGCTCGACCTGCCCGTTGGACTACGGATGCGCAACGGAGGCCAGGTCGAGGCGGATGCCGGAGATGGAGCAGTATTGCTCGAGCGCGCCCTTGGCGAAGTTGGTGCCGTTGTCGGTGATGATGCTGTTCGGCATGCCGTAGCGCACCGCAATGTCCTTGATGAATTGGACGGCTGTTGGCCTGTCCAATTTCTTGATTGGTCTTGCCTTGATCCACTTGGTGAATTTGTCCACTGCCACCAGCAAGTGCGTCATGCCGCCTCGAGCGGTTTTGAAGGGTCCCACCATGTCGAGTCCCCAGACCGCGAAGGGCCAGGCGATCGGTATGGTGCAGAGTGCTGACGCCGGCTGGTGGCTGCGTTTGCTGAAGCACTGGCATCCCTCACACTTGAGGACGAGCAACTCGGCATCTTGGAGGGTCGCGGGCCAGTAGAAACCGTGACGGAACGCCTTGGCCACCAGGGATCATGATGCGGCGTGGTGCCCACACTCGCCCTGATGTATGTCGAGGAGGATGTCGATGCCCCGTTCCTGCTCGACGCAGCGCTGGAACACGCCGGTGGAGCTGCACTTGACGAGCTCGTTGTTGATGATGCTGTAGGCGGACGCCCGGTGCTGCACTTGCCGAGCTTCGGTCTCGTCCATGGGGAGAACCCCATTCTCCAAAAATTCTGATATTGGGAGGGCCCAAGATGGAGCCATAACCACGGCGATAACGGCCACCAGGGTGGGTTCCGAGTCGGCAGCCCCCGAGCCGGGTTGAGCAGCCCCCGGGTCGGGATGGCGACGGCCGGGTCCGGGACGGTGGTGGCCGGGTCGAGCTGAGCAGCCCCTGGGTCGGGTTCAGCAGTCCCCGGGCCGGGTTGAGGTGCGGCCGGGTCATCTGGAACGTGGATGGACTCGGAGTCCGGTGATGGCTTGACGGGCGGCTTGCGCAGGTGCTCGAGGGAGACGCTGGACGGGATGGCTTGTCGTGATGAGGCGATCTTGGCGAGCGTGTCGGCTGCTTCGTTCTCCGCGCGCGGGACGTGGAGGAACTCGCAGCCCTCGAAGGATCCAGACAGCTTCTGGACGAGGAAGCGGTAGCTTGCCATATTGGAGTCGCGGGCGTCCCATTCGCCGGAGCACTACTACACCACCAGGTCCAAGCCCAGTCGTGTTGTCAAAGCCCAGTCGTGTTGTCGTGATGAGAGGCAAAAGGAAGATCATCGGAATGGATGGAGTAGCCAATGAGCAAGACTTCGACAAGTACGGCGACCCGAGGATCGAACATGACGACGATGATGAAGTAGCAGCCTACACCACAAGAAGAAGCAGGACCACCCTACCTAAAGGACGTCCGTTCCACCGAAGAACTCCATTTGCGAAAAAGAAGGGCAAGAAGATTGTGAACAGATAGCTAGCTAAGATCGATTGTATTTAAATCGTAGCCTTCATTTCTCGATTGTATTTCATGGGCACTTTTTGAACTATCATGAATATTTTTAAATTTCATGGACACTCGATCTCGATCCCCCTCCATCTCGATCGCTATCCCACCTCGCCAGATCCGGCCCCCCTCGCCGCCGAGCACCCCCCGGTCCACCGGCCGCCGCCGCCGACCCCCCGCACCCTCGATTCCCCTACTCAACCGCCGCCGCCAACCCCCCGCACCCCTCCCC
>NC_041382.1:38187532-38188088 GCF_002162155.2 Triticum dicoccoides
GCCGCCGCCGACCCCCCGCACCCCGCGCACCCTCCCCCGCTCCACCGGCATTACTGTTTGATGATATTTTTAAAAAATTATTACTGTCTTATAAAAAAATATTACTGTTACTGTCTTATAAAAAATATTACTGTTATGATTTAAACAAGTTTAAAAAATTATTGCTGTCTTATAAAAAAAATACTAATGGCGCACCACGGTGAGGTGCGCCATTAGTATGGATGTACTTATGGCGCACTGAAGGGTGGTGCGCCATTAGTATTGTGCCATTGCTATAAGAAAATAATAATAATGGCGCACCAGGGTGAGGTGCGCCATTAGTATGGATGTACTTATGGCGCACCGAGGGGTGGTGCGCCATTAGTATTGTGTCGTGCCCCATCCATATTCCCTCCTCGGCCCCTCCCTATCACCTCTCTCCCTCGCCCTCGCCCTCGATCCCCTTCCCCTCTCCTCTCCCGACGCTGCTGCCCCGCCGCCTCGACGCTGCCCCGCCGCCCCGACGCCGCCTCGACCCCGCCCCGACGCCGCTGCCCCGCCGCCTCGACGTTGCCCC
>NC_041382.1:38188188-38193437 GCF_002162155.2 Triticum dicoccoides
CTAGTTCCCTCTCCCTCCCTCCACCGCGCCCCCGCCGCCTCCCTCTCCCCTTCCCCCCCCTCGTCGTCGGTGGCCTGGACGCCGCCCCGTCCACCTCGTCAGGCTCCTCCTCCCGCTTTGGTTGGGATGACGACTTCGGCTCCATAGACGAGGAAGAACGGGGTGAACCCGGTCGACCGATTTGGCATGGTGTGTAGACTCTAGAGAACGGTTGGCAACTCGTCAAGCCAGCTGCCGGGTGAGCGGATGAGTGGCTCGACGAGTCGCGGCTTGACGCCGGAGAGGATGAGTCCATTGGCCCGCTCAATCTGCCCGTTGGACTGCGGATGCGCAACGGAGGCCAGGTCGAGGCGGATGCCAGAGACGGAGCAGTATTGCTCGAGCGCGCCCTTGGCGAAGTTGGTGCCATTGTCGGTGATGATGCTGTTCGGCATGCCGTAGCGCACCGCTATGTCCTTGATGAACCGGACGACTGTTGGCCCATCCAGTTTCTTGATCGGTCTTGCCTCGATCCACTTGGTGAATTTGTCCACTGCCACCAGCAAGTGCGTCATGCCGCCTCGAGCGGTTTTGAAGGATCCCACCATGTCGAGTCCCCAGACCGCGAAGGGCCAGGCGATCGGTATGGTGCGGAGTGCTGACGCTGGCTGGTGGCTGTGTTTGCTGAAGCGCTCACTACGAGGAAAAGGGCTAAAGATGAAATTGACACTAATGGCGCACCAGAGAAGTGGTGCGCCACTACTATATACTAATGGCGCACCATGTGGAGATGCGCCATTAGTGTGGAAGACACTAATGGCGCACCAGGCACACGGTGTGCCACTAGTAACAAAATGTTTTTTTTTCATTTTTTCAAACATACTAATGGCGCATCCGGGCAGAGTGCGCCACTAGTAGTTACAACTACTAATGGCGCACCAGCCATAGAGTGCACCACTACTGTATTTTTTTTACTTTTTTGCAAAACTACTAATGGCGCATCGTTGCATAGTGCGTCATTACTAGTTTAAATTAGTAATGGCGCACTGTGCCACGGTGCGCCATTAGTATAAAAATTATTTTTAATACTTTTTTGCAAAACTACAATTGAAAAAAAACATTCTAATGGCGCACCGCCTGGGGGTGCGCCATTAGTAATCTTCCTCCATCCATACACCACCGACCCACTGCGCCCCCGCCGCAGCCGCCCACGCGCCCCCGCCGCCTCCCTCTCCCCTTCCTCCCCCTCGAGCGCCGCCTTCCCCCGAGCCCTGCCTCCCCCCTCGAAACCCTAGAAACCCCGCGCCCCCCGCGTCGGCCCCTGCCCTGCGCCGCCTCTACCTCAGTCCGGGCACGGGGTGCAGGACGACGACCGCGGCCGCCGGCCTCCCCACGACCAACCAAGGCGCCCTCGAGCCATCCCTTCGATGCCGCCGCTGCCGCCGACCCCGACCCCTCCGGCGACCGGCTGCGCCCGCCCAGGTACCTCTCCTCCTTCCTCCTTCCTCCCTCTCCTCCTTCCTCCCTCTCCACCCTTCCCCGACCCCTCCGGCGATCGGCCGCGCCCGCCCAAGTCTGTTCTTTGCAGGATCAGAACAAGTTTGTAACAGGATGCTCTACAATTTTTTTTCAATTGTGTTGTGCTGTTTACAAGGATGTAGAAGTCACCCTAAAAAAGGATGCAAAAGTCTTTCAGTGCAGATTAACTTTGTAGGTTGGGGTTTGGTTAGCCATGGTTCAGCCAACTATTTCTAGCTTGATTGTTTGGCTGGTTTAGGTGGTGTAATCTAGTGCTGTGCCGCTGATGCAACTAGTGTCCATGAGTACTTATAAATCTGGTTAGAATTAGTTTAAGAATTGATCTGTGTGTATCAATGTGATTGTAGTTTTTCTTGTCATCAAGTTTAGTTGATGTTTATTTAAATATAGCTTATATGATCAGCCACTCTATGTATGATTGTGTCTTGAAGGTTCTGGAAGAACGTTTTTCCTTCAAATTCTATCTGGTGGCATCGTCCTAGACTCCTTAGTTCTGTTGTTAATTGTGCTTCTATTAAAAGAATTGGGAGTTACTCACTGTACCAGAACTCTGTAGGTTCAATTTTGGTTAACTAATACTGACGTTATGAGAATGTAAGCACCTATTATTGCTACTGATATCATTGGCTCATTGCTGCCTTTGTGCAATGCAGAACTGTTAAGAGTGATTTGGAGGATTCAAGATTCTATGAAGCTCTTTTGACATTTAAAGCTCAGAACTGAAGGTACTTAATAAACTCAAAAGCATTGATGATAACTCTTGTTGCCTAGAAACAGAGGTAGTTTACAGATTGCATTGCTAGTGTTTGTTTATGTTCAGAGTTTAAGCATGTGTAGTGTAGTGTAGTGTAGTGTAGTGTGTGTAGTGAGCTTGTTCTAGTGTAAAATCAGACTAGTATGGCCTTGGCCACAATCTGTCAACTTAGCCTTCTCTGATTTTCAAAACAAGTTAACTGCATTCAGATCTCTTGATGCTCAAAACCTGTCAATTTCTATCAGCTTTTGATCTATCAAGTTGATATTCAGTCAAGTTGATGTCAAACTTGACACATAAAACAACTTTAATAAACAGAGAGACAAGATGTAGGGTTTTTTAGCTGCTGCCACAACACAAAGTCTATAGATGCTGAAGTTGTCAGTATTAATTATCAAATCATTCATAGTAGATGATGCTCTATTTTTGTGGACTTAGTGAACATGATAAGACAAGCCAGATGCTCTATTTTTAATTAACAGTAATCCATGATCCTGCTTACTAGTGAACATGATGTTCGTTTGTTTACAGAGATCCTGCTTATATATACTGATGACGAGTCTTGTTGAAACCTTACATATACAGTGAGGATCTACTGTCAAAAACTTGAGCTACTGTAAAAAAATTCAGTTAGGTACAGTGAGGAGCTAACTGTGTATGAAGGGAACAAGTGTTAAATCGGTGAAAGTAAAAAAGTGTAGTAGTAGTACTTGGTACCAATAATTCTCTGAGCAAAGCAAAAGAGCAAGAGGAGGGAGACATGGAATAAGTCTTGACCTGAAATGTAAACTGAACCCAAAACAAGACTCTCTGCATTTAAACGAGTCCCAATGGACCTACTGCCAGCTTATTTGTTCTAGGACAGTATAGTTTTACAAGCTTCGGCAACTTTTTCTTAACTGCTGCTGCTGTTATGCCTGTATTCACTGCTGCTACTGCTGTACTTGTCATGATGTTGTACTTGTGATGATGCTACCTGTGATCTTCTGAATGACCCATTGGCGACTTCATTATGCGGGGATAATGATTTTGCAGGTACCCCGAGAGGCCCTTGAGTTTGCCGGAATGTCGATTAACTTCCGTTCCGGCAAATTCGGGTACTCCATATGTCCTATTTTCAGCAAAGGTCGTGCTGAAATTTTCCGTAAATTTTAGCATGACTTTGCTAAAAATAGGACATATGGGGTACTTGCGACTAATGTTGATTATCTTCTGCTCAAAATTTATGCTGATATAATGTTGTATGGGTACTAATTGGTCTCTTCTGCTGCTTATCAGAGATGGGGGGAAGCAGCCACCGCCGGTCTGCCTCACCGGAGTACGAGTTGGATGCTTTCGAGTTCTTCACTATCATACTTTCTTCTTCAGTATCAGCCACGAGGCAGGTATATAAACGAGAGATCTCCCCTTCACCCATCTCATTATGATAACTCTGTTGTTTGCTACATCACTCCTTGTCCCAAATTGCAGAGGCTGCCTGACGCTTTTATGAAGATGCTGGGTGAAGATCCGCCAGATAATGTGAAGCTCCGACAGGCCGGCAGCGGGGTTCACAGGGTGTGGGACATGGAGTTGGTGATCGAGGAGGGCCACATGTACCTGTGCTGTGGCTGGGAGAAGTTCTACAGTGCCTACGACCTGCGGACCGGGTACTTTCTTCTCTTGAGGTACGACGATGACGCCACAATGCTCATCGTGAAGGTTTTCAACAAGACTATGTGTCGCATGCGCTACACTGAAGATGAAGATGCCAGTGCGTTCTGCCTCTTCTTATTCCTCCATATTTGGCTTTGTCTCACATCGATTGTTAACGATCATTGTTGCATTTGGACAGGCAATGGGAGCAGCAGCAGCGACACTGGCTACAGCCAAAGCAGTAGGATTATGGTTGTAGCAAAAGCAACAACGATTCTGGCCTTAGCGAAAGCAGCAACGATTCTGGCAGCAGCGAAGACAACAAGAAGGATGATCCGGACTGGAGTGGGGGAGAAGAGGAGCAGAGTGGGGATGAGGAGCTGCAGGATGACGATGGGTATCAGGCTGAGGATGACCTAGCGCTGGTGGTGGCTGACCAAGGGCAAGAGATGGTGGTGGCTGACCAGGTGCAAGAGATGTTGGTGGCTGACCATGGGCAAGAGATGGTGGTGGCTGACCATGGGCAAGAGATGGTGGTGGCTGAGGGTGGCCTCGCGATGGTAGTGGTGCCTGACAATTACCACGCACCAGTGGTGGCGCCGGCGATCCCACAGCTGGGCGACATGACCACGCCAATTGTGGTAGAAGACTACATCCCATAGCTGCCTCCACCGCCTCGCCGCTCTTGGCGCATCAGGCTAAGGAAGGAGAAGGAGAAGAACAATGAGAACTGAACTATGTCAGGTATGTCAGATCTCCAAAATTATATATATATATATATATATACTTAGTTACCTATTTATCTCTAATATGCTTAGTTTCCTATAGGTTAGCTCCAAAATTACTTATGTTAGCACAAAATGATCAAGTTTACATAATAAGCTTATAGTCTTCTTCTTATTCTTCTTCTTATCCAAAATGACATAGGTTAGCTTCATTTTACTTAAGTTGGCTCTAATATGCTAACTTAGAGCTTATATGCTTAGTTTCCTATAGGTTAGCTCCAAAATTACTTATGTTAGCACAAAATGATCAAGTTTACATAATAAGCTTATAGTCTTCTTCTTATTCTTCTTCTAATCTTCTTCTTCTTCTTCTTCTTCTTCTTCTTCTTCTTCTTCTTCTTCTTCTTCTTCTTCTTCTTCTTCTTCTTCTTCTTCTTCTTCTTCTTCTTCTTCTTCTTCTTCTTCTTCTTCTTCTTCTTCTTCTTCTTCTTCTTCTTCTTCTTCTTCTTCTTCTTCTTCTTCTTCTTCTTCTTCTTCTTCTTCTTCTTCTTCTTCTTCTTCTTCTTCTTCTTCTTCTTCTTCTTCTTCTTCTTCTTCTTCTTCTTCTTCTTCTTCTT
>NC_041382.1:38194025-38204246 GCF_002162155.2 Triticum dicoccoides
GTTTTTATTTTGTATCAATGTGAAACTTTTCTGAATTGATGGATAACGGTGTTGAATGAACATTGTGAAACTTTTGTAATATGTAACGATGGAACTATGTGTTGGCTATGTATGTATATATGATAAAACTTGTGTGTTGGATATGATCTGGTGGACGCAGGTAACATCGTTACATATGGCCCCCTGTATGTAAGCTAAGCAGATCTGTGTTGTATATTATCTCTAATATTTTTTAACCTGTGAAAATATCAGAAATGAAAAAAAAGCCCTAATATTCATACTAGTGGCGCACCACACTAGACACTAATGGCGCACTATTATAATCACACTAATGGCGCATCACCCAACAGTGTGTCATTAGTATGCCAAAGCACATGGTTAAATATGCCCCCCTGGGAGGCATACTAATGGCGCATGGTGTTATATACTAATGGTGCACTGGGTGGTGCGCCATTAGTATACCAGATACTAATGGCGCACCAGTGGTGCGCCATTAGTAATAAATACTAGTGGCGTGATACTAATGGCGCACCAGTGACGCGCCATTAGTAGGCAAAACTGGTGCGCCATTAGTAGCCCTTTTTCTAGTAGTGGCTGGCATCCCTCACACTTGAGGACAAGCGACTCGGCATCTTGGAGGGTCGTGGGCCAGTAGAAACCATGGCGCCACGCCTTGGCCACCAGGGATGGTGATGCGGCGTGGTGCCCGCACTCGCCCTGATGTATCTCGATGCCCCGTTCCCGCTCGACGCAGCGCTGGAACACGCCGGTGGAGCTGCGCTTGATGGGCTCGTTGTTGATGATGCTGTATGCGGACGCCTGGCGCTGCACTTGCCGAGCTTCGGTCTCGTCCATGGGGAGAACCCCGTTTTCCAAAAATTCTGATATTGGGAGGGCCCAAGATGGAGCCGTAACCACGGCGAAGACGTTCACCAGGCTGGGTTCCGAGTCGGCAGCCCCCGAGCCGGGTTGAGCAGCCCCCGGGTCGGGGATAGCGACGGCCGGGTCCGGGACGATGGTGGCCGGGTCAAGCTGAGCGGCCCCTAGGCCGGGTTCAGCAGTCCCCGGGCCGGGTTGAGGTGCGGCCGGGTCGTCTGGAACGTAGATGGACTCGGAGTCCGATGATGGCTTGAAGGGCGGCTTGCGCAGGTGCTCGAGGGAGACGCCGGACGGGATGGCTTGTCGTGACGAGGCGATCTTGGCGAGCGTGTCGGCTGCTTTGTTCTCTGCACGCGGGACGTGGAGGAACTCGCAGCCCTCGAAGGATCCGGACAGCTTCTGGACGAGGAAGCAGTAGCTTGCCATGTTGGAGTCACGGGCGTCCCATTCGCCGGAGCACTGCTGCACCACCAGGTCCGAGTCGCCATAGCACAAGATGCGCCGGATGCCGAGTTCCTTGGCAAGCCGGAGGCCGTGCACAAGGGCTTCGTACTCGGCGACGTTGTTGGATGCGGTGAAGTGGATCTGGAGCGCGTAGCGGAGCCGGTCGCCCTTTGGGGACGACAGTACGATGCCGGCCCCAAGCCGAGTCGCATCTTGGACCCGTAGAAGTGCATGCGCCAATGCGTCGAGTCGGGAGGCGGCGACAAGTACTAGGTCTCGGTCTAGTCGACAAGGAAGTCGGCCAGGGCTTGAGACTTGATCGCGGTGCGGGGCTCGTAGAGGATGGTGTGGCCGGCTAGCTGGACCGCCCACTTGGCAACCCGGCCAGAGGCATCCCGGCACCCGATGATTTCTCCGGTTGGCTCCGTGCTGACCACGATGACAACGTGCTCTTGGAAATACTGCTTCAGGTTCTTGCCGGTGAAGTACACGCCGTAACACATCTTCTGGTAGTGCGGGTAGTTCTGCTTGGAGATGGAGAGCACCTCGCTCAGGTAGTAGACTAGGAGCTGGACGGCTAGGATCTTGCCCTTCTCTGGTCGCTCGACCACCAACACCATGCTGACCGCCCACGAGGTCGCGGCTATGTAGAGCAACAGCGGCTCCTTGTCGGTCGGCGCGGCCAGGACTGGTGCGGTGGAGAGCATACGCTTGAGGTCTTGCAAGGCCTCGTCTGCCTTGCCGTTCCATTCGAACGGGCTCGTCTTCTTCATCATCTGGTACAGGGGTAGCGCCCTCTCGCCCAGCCGGCTTAAAAACCGGTTGGCTGAGGCTAAGCATCCGATGAACTTTTGGACATCGCGCAGCCGAGCCGACTTGCGCATGCGCTCGATGGCCTTGATCTTCTCCGGGTTCGCCTCAATGCCGCGTTCCGAGACGAGGAAGCCAAGTAGCTTTCTGGCCGGGACGCCGAAGACCATTTTTCCGGGTTAAGCTTGACCTTGTATTCGCGGAGGTTGGCGAAGGTTTCCTGCCAACCTCCACGAATACAAGGTCAAGTTTAACCCGGAAAAATGCGTCTTTGGCGTCCCGGCCGGAAAGCTACTCGGCTTCCTCGTCTCGGAACCCGACATTGAGGCGAACCCGAAGAAGATCAAGGCCATCAAGCGCATGCGCAAGCCGGCTTGGCTGCGCGATGTCCAAAAGTTCACCGGATGCTTGGCCTCACCTCGGTCAGCCGGTTTCTAAGCCGGCTGGGCGAGAGGGCGCTACCCCTGTACTAGCTGATGAAGAAGATGAGCTTGTTCGAATGGAACGGCAAGGCAGACGAGGCCTTCCAAGACCTCAAGCGCATGCTCTCCACCGCACCAGTCCTGGTCGTGCCGACCGACAAGGAGTCGTTGTTGCTCTACATAGCCGCGACCTTGTGGGCGGTCAGCATGGTGCTGGTGGTCGAGCGACCAGAGAAGGGCAAGATCCAAGCCATCCAGCGCCTAGTCTACTACCTGAGCGAGGTGCTCTCCATCTCCAAGCAGAACTACCCGCACTACCAGAAGATGTGTTACGGCGTGCACTTTACCGCCAAGAAGCTGAAGCAGTATTTCCAAGAGCACGTTGTCACCGTGGTCACCACGGCGCCTATCGGAGAAATCATCGGGTGCCGGGATGCCTCTGGCCGGGTTGCCAAGTGGGCGATCCAGCTAGCCGGCCACACCATCCTCTATGAGCCCCGCACCGCGATCAAGTCTCAAGCCCTGGCCGACTTCCTCGTCGACTGGACCGAGACCCAGTACTTGCCGCCGCCTCCCGACTCGACACATTGGCGCATGCACTTCGACGGGTCCAAGATGCAACTCGGCTTGGGGGACGACATCGTACTGTCGTCCCCAAAGGGCGACCGGCTCCGCTACGCGCTCCAGATCCACTTCACCGCCTCCAACAATGTCGCCGAGTACGAAGCCCTTGTGCACGGCCTCCGGCTTGCCAAGGAACTCGGCATCCGGCGCATCTTGTGCTACGACGACTCCACTACTAGGAAAAGGCCTACTAATGGCGCACCTAATTTGGCCATTAATGGCGCATTAGTGGTGCGCCATTAGTAGCACGCCATTAGTATATTTTACTAATGGCGCACCACTGGTGCGCCATTAGTATCTGGTATACTAATGGCGCACCCCTGATGCGCCATTAGTATATACAATAGTGCGCCATTAGTATGCCTCCCAGGGGGCCATGTATACCCAGGTGCTTTGGCATACTAATGGCGCACGACAGCAAGATGCGCCATTAGTAACTTCGGCATACTAATGGCGCACTGTTTAATGATGCGCCATTAGTATCCTTTGGCATACTAATGGCGCACTATGATGTGATGCGCCATTAGTATGAATATTAGGTTTTTTTAATTTTCTGTTTTTTGCACAGGTTACAAAATGTATAATTGGACAAAATATAGACATCACACATCAACAACAGATTCATCGAATACAATAGAAGATTAGTCTCTGAATACAATTCATCATTTTAGTCTCCGAATACAAGTCATCATATTAGTCTCCGAATTGAAAAGACCAAACAAAGATAGAACATTATATTATAAGTCTCGAGACCGCGAGTTTGTCTTCACATTACAAGTCGATATCGATCATCTAAACTACCATCACATAGAAGAGAGCTGCGGTCATCACGATGAGCATCATCACGATGAAACTCGTCTTCATCCGGTTCCTCCAACACTCCCTCCCCTCTCCCGCTAGATAGTGGGCGTATCTAGATTTGGCCTCGGCCCTAGTGGCGTACCCTTTGTAACCGTTACCGCTGAATCGGTGAACCTGTCTCCGACACTCCTCCCTGTCGTCGTAGACTCTGGGAACCTTACCCTTGTACACGACATACCACGACATCGCTATGCAGTAGCCAAACGAAACGTTAGTACCAATTCACAGACAATACATAAGCAATATATAAGTATGCAACAGAACGATCGGAAGAGAAAAGCAAGACATTAATAGCATTGATTACATCTTAAGTTGAACGACTCTCAAAACCAAAGAGACATACTACAAGTTCATTAAAGTTTAATTACAACATGAGCCAATCGATGTTTCAGAACTAGACACAGCATCACTGCTTTCGACTCGACTCAAGGGACCAGAGCATGGATGAAGCCGCCGTCTATCGTGGGAGTCATGAAAGAACGGGCATTGACAGCCTGCATTTGTAGGATTGTGTCGATGTCACTGTTGGATGGTTGATTTCTGAGGTAGAACTGCCCCGCGGTATGAAGGACATCTTGATGGATGATTTCCGCAAACTCCGACTGGATGCGAAAGAATTCTTGTCTGATGTCCGCGTCCTGGATTGCCGACACGCTCGCGGCCCAATCTTTGAGTCTACTCGGTAGCAGAAGTTGATGATGGTCCCGTACGATCGCCCGCATGTGATGGATGGCATAGTAGGCACCCTTCTGACCGCCAGGCGGCTGCTTGACACAGCAGAATGTCGTATTGTGGGAGAACACGTGCTTGCCGTACTTACGAATAGGCCTGGTGAAGGTGCCTCCAGATTTGACGTAGCCGGAGAGAACATCATCAAGAACCTTCTTGACATTTGTGTAGTCTACGTTCGACTGATGGTCCAGGTCGAAATACGTGGCCATGGAATATTTGGGGCTTAGGAGGATGAGCGTGCAACGTGTGTCACTGCAGAAAACACGGAATGTTAAAGGAAAAACGATCGAAATCTAAGAATTCATATGTTACGGGGCGGTTGAGGGGAGGACTTACTCGGGAAAGTAAGGCACGAGGAAGTTATCCTTATCTTGGTTTGCCAGAATGACGCCTTCGAGGTAAGAACTCGCGACTTGCCGGTCCCCAGCGCTGCCCAAGATCTTGGCATGCATGTAGAAGGGGTCGACTATCACGATGTCCGGGGTCTTGTCGCGAATGATCCGCATCTCCATACTCAGCGAAAATAGCCGAACAAAGGTGTAGTGCAGCGGATGAAAGTTCAACATAGCGTGGATGTCATCAAACCGCAGGACGATCGTACCCCCGATGGAGTTATCCACAAAGCCCTTTTCCTCTGGCACCTTGGCCGCGAAAATCGGGTATGCCACATCCTTCTCTTCGAGACGCCGCTTCTCCAAAGAAAGAACACTGTCATGCAGACTCCGCATAGCACCGGTTGCAGCATCGAGCATATTTCTCGGTAGCGTCGGCCTACCCGCCACATGCACCCTCCTCGAGATATCCTCAGGTGAAGGTGGCCCATCCTGAGCACGGATCGTACTCGGTGCCGGCTGGCCCGCACCCTTGTTAGTCTTTCTTTTGCGTGCCTTCTTCTTCTCCTGTAATGGGACCGAGTTCTGCTCACAGACCGCCTTCTTGAGTGTGTTGGGGATGATCATATTTCGCACCTCGCCTATCTGAGGCTCAGTGAAGTCGGCAGCTGGAGGCGTCTCCTGAGAGCTGAACTGCAGACGACGCCTGTTGCAACTTGGCTTCTCCGCGGTACCAGCTAGATTGCGCACGTCTTTTGTTGGGTTGGGTTCTTGAGAAGGAGGCCCCATGAAGTCGCCACCGTACCCATGATCGGCAAAGTACTGATCGACGTTGGCAAATGTATCATCGTCGTCATCGTTCTGATCCTGTGCCATATGCATGTTTGGATCCAGTGGCATAGGGATGTCTGGCACCATTGCGGCGGTCTTGCCATGGGGCCGACTTGGCGCCGGCACGACTGGCGGTGTTGTCTTTGGGGTGGTGTCCCCCGCCCCCAAAGGAATCTGGCTCTTCGGCCAAAGCAGGGGCCAGCTCAGGCAGGCGCTGAGGGTCATCACGTCATCATTGTCGGCCCCGACGGGTCGAATCGAAGGTAACAACTCATCGTAGCCTGGCAGCACCCGAACCAGTTGAACCCTAAACAAGTTGGGTGGCATCTGGGTACCGTGGAACAAGGGGTTGCCCGGTTGAACGATTTTGCCCTTGGCGACATCGACCAACTCGTTGTTCACGAAGTGCAGGAGAGTGCACGGAAAGTCGGCGGCGCCCTGCGAAAACATGTAGGGCGTCAGGGATGCCCAGTCAAAGGCAAGGAGATGAAGTCCTCGGCCGAGAGAGGCTTAATTAGTTATCGTGATGATGGCGTCGAGCTCGGCTAATGTCGAGGCACCGCCAACGGCGGGCGTGCAGTTGACGGAGGGGCCGCTTGCTACAGAGGTGCCGACCGACGTACACCCGGGTGCATTAAGCTCCCGTGCCGGCGTCGGAGACACCAATGCCGCCTCCGCCGGAGACACCAATGGCCCCGCCATCGCGTTCTGCGAGTTGCTGGCCGTGAAGCTAGGAATCGGGGGCGGCTCCTGTTGGCCGCCCGCAATCCACGCACTAATCCCCTGGATCAAGGTAGGCACAATGGCGGTGATCGTCGCTCCGAGTTGTTGTTGCACTTGCTCTTGGACAATCTCCGAAATCCGCGCCACCTGTGCCCTGAGTTCTTGAACCTCATGCGCCTGGCTTTCCGAGTTGGTCTTTTTCTCCTTTCGCCCACCAGTGTTATAGTATGACGACCATTTTGTCGACAAGCCTTTGCCGGCCACACGACCAGCTGACGTCGGCTTACTGAGCTTATCCTTGTCCTTCATTACATTCAACGCCCTATTTAGAGTGGTGTCCCAAGGGTTGCTCTTAGTCGACCCCGCGCTACTGCTTTCAGTCGCCTGCGGAAGGAATGTGAACCATTTAGAAATTTGGATTCATTAATTAGAATGCAACCATATGGAGCTAATTACGCGGGGGTGTATTCCTTACCAGAACAAGCTCAAGCGCCCTGGTCTTCGGATCCGTGGTAAGCTCCTTTGTTTTCGGGTCCTTCTTGTACCGGGCCCTGACAAAGTTCCTGGTCTGCTTGTCACCGTATTTATCGAAGAGGGGCGGTAGGCCTTGCTCGGCACGGTCCGCCTCCTCCTTGTCCCATATAGGCTTCGCCACTCTGTAACCGCCGGGACCGAGTGTGTGTTCCCCTATGTTCAGCTCCCGCATTTCTTTCCCCCACTTACTTGATTCGGAGCTTGCGGTGCTCGAGCAATTGATCTTGAAGTCGTTGTAGTCATCTTCGGTGATCGAAGGATTTTTCTCCTTGATCTTCTCATAACTCTCACCTTTCTCGATCATTCTCTTCACATTGCTTTTCCAAGTAGACAGGGCCGTGCTCATCTTCGTGAGGGCAGCATTGTTCACTTTATTCCCTTTGAGGCTTGTGTTTTCAAATTCAACGGGGAACTTGTATTGTTCGTGCAGCTTCGTGAAGAGGAGGTTGCGCAAATTCCCTCGGTTAGGATGCCCGAGGTTCTCGTGTTGATCGAGACGGTGCTCCAGAGAATGCACCCGAGCTGAAGCGAGTACCCCTTGACTATTCGTTCGGGCGCCGTTGGATTCCAGTTGGAGTCCACTTCAGTAACTTCCTCCTTGAGGGTGCGGAGCACGGTCGGGCGCCGGTCCTTCCGTTGCCTCTTCGGTTGGCTGCCATCTGTGCGTGCGCCGCCATCATCAGTGGTGGCATCCTCGGCGGCACCATCAGTGGTGGCATCAATGGGGTCATCCTCGGCAGTACCATCAGTGGTCTCAGGATCGGTGGGGAAGGCGGCGTCCTCATACAAGTGAGGTTGTTCCTCCATCTCCTGGGACAGCTCCCAGAATTTCTTGCCGCGCGAACCCCCGGCCTCATCGTTGTTGGCCATGTTTCTCTATAAATAGGAACAAAGTTTGGTCAAAAAGTTGGTTATCGTCAAGGAACAAGATCATGGTCTCATCATTTAGGGTTTGTCGACACCGAGGCATCCTAAAAGCTAAGCTTTTATCATTGATGGTTTTTCGACGTCGAGGCACCCTAAAAGCCTAAGCTTTCATCATTTCGGTTTTTATCGACACCGAGGCACCCTAAAAGCCATGCATTAGTCACAAGTACGCCGGGGCACTTGATCCTACTTAATTAACTACTAAGATACCCCGGCCCATGCATTAGTCACAAGTACCCCATATGTCCTATTTTTAGCAAAGTCATGCTAAAATTCACGAAAAATTTCAGCATGACCTTTGCTAAAAATAGGACATATGGAGTACCCGAATTTGCCGGAACGGAAGTTAATCGACATTCCAGCAAACTCAAGGGCCTCTCGGGTGGACAAGGCAAAAAAGGACACGATGGTCGGAGACATGACCTTTGCCTAACAGTTCTGAACTCCTGCCAAAACTGAACACAACATATATATACCAAGCATCTTGCCAGCTAGTAGACCAGCTAGTAGACTATCATTTGTCAGGCCAAATTGAGGCCAAACAGAAAACCAATGTGGGCATGGCACAAAGTCCATGACCCAGAACAGGAGACATACCAAGCACTAAATGAGGACAGAAATAGACATTTAGAACAATTAGTTATTAGCTAAAATGTCTTGCTTGAATGCATCACAATTTATTCACTACTCCAAGGAGTACTATTTCTCACAATCCCAAGGAGAATAACTGGCAACAGAAAACAAAACACTTATGGTAGTATGTTGATGTCCAGCCAATGCACAGAAGTTAAAGGCACCCATTTAACTACGAAACAACATTTTTTGGAGCAACACTCTTAACACTGGAGAATGAAAACTGAACTCAGTCATTACTCATTAATACAACTTTTTTGGTAGCAAAGTAGATTGACAGCTCTTGCATAAGAGAACAGGAAAGTAGTGATTGTATAATAAATCATATAACTTACAGGAGGGGTTATCCGATATTCTGGCTTTATAACAACTTGTATGCCCACTGCAGCGAAACAATGAATTACGTTAGTAACCATGAACTGTTCTCAATAACAGTACAGAAGGGCACAATATTGGGCAGTTTGTTAGTCTGGCATGGTAGCAACAGTAAAATATATACAAGCAGGCACTCCCTTCTCTGTATACCAATTCAAAGTCCAACCAATGTCTCACAATATTTTTCAATTTTCAGCATGACCCCCTTCTTCGCGAGGAAGCATGCTCTGACAAGCTAAGTTAAGTTACACATGTAATGGCCAAATTGGGGGAAATTACTAGCTAAACAAGTTTAAGCGCACACACATGCTGGCTATAAGAGAAATGATAGGGTTAAAAGACCAACAAACAAACTCGTGTAAAACTGCCTCAATTTCAGGTCTAGATTGTTCAATTCCACTTTCCACTCACGAAACCACTCTCAGTTCGATCGAACGAAAGATCAATAGTGGCCAAAACTGAAGAAAAAACTGAATAAAAGCATGACTTGCATACAGAGCACATACCAAGCAGCGGCCTAAAATAGCAAGCATCAAATTAGTAGCAGTATCAAACTGGAAAAAATACATCCATCGATTTCTAAGAATCGGTAGCATTACCAAATTATCAACTAGCACTAAGCAGCAAGCAGCAAGCAGCAAAAGGGCACTGATTTAGTACCATTGACAGTTCACAGCAGGAAAAATCTGAGATGTACTAACACGAGCTATCAATCACAGTAGCAAAACAAATCCATTCGTCCATCTATTCAATATGCAACAGCAACATCCACCCATCCGGCTAACAAACAGAGGGGTGGGGAACAGGGAGGCGGCCAGGCAGGGCCTAGCGCTGGCGATGCTGAGAGGAAGGGGCCGGCGATGCTGACCGGGCCGGCGAGGCAGGATCGCCCTGGCGGCGGCGTGGATCCTCCCTCGAAGGCTCGAACCCTAGCCGCTGTGGGAGGGAGGAGCGGGGTGGCAAAGGAGACGACTGTGGGGGCGTTGGGACTGCGGAGCGGGAGGAGGAGCCTGACGAGGTGGACAGGGCGGCGTCCGGGCCACCGGCGACGAGGGGGAGGAAGGGGAGAGGGAGGCGGCGGGGGCGCGGTGGAG
>NC_041382.1:38204832-38207658 GCF_002162155.2 Triticum dicoccoides
ATATCATCAAACAGTAATGCCGGTGGAGCGGGGGAGGGTGCGGGGGGTGCGGGGGGTCGGCGGCGGCGGTTGAGTAGGGGAGGGGTGTGCGGGGGGTCGGCGGCGGCGGTTGAGTAGGGGAATCGAGGGTGCGGGGGGTCGGCGGCGGCGGCCGGTGGACCGGGGGGTGCTCGGCGGCGAGGGGGACCGGATCTGGCGAGGTGGGATAGCGATCGAGATGGAGGGGGATCGAGATCGAGTGTCCATGAAATTTAAAAATATTCATGATAGTTCAAAAAGTGCCCATGAAATACAATCGAGAAATGAAGGCTACGATTTAAATACAATCGGTCTTAGCTAGCTATCTGTTCACAATCTTCTTGCCCTTCTTTTTCGCAAATGGAGTTCTTCGGTGGAACGGACGTCCTTTAGGTAGGGTGGTCCTGCTTCTTCTTGTGGTGTAGGCTGCTACTTCATCATCGTCGTCATGTTCGATCCTCGGGTCGCCGTACTTGTCGAAGTATTGCTCATTGGCTACTCCATCCATTCCGATGATCTTCCTTTTGCCTCTCATCACGACAACACGATTGGGCTTTGACAACATGACTGGGCTTGGACCTGGTGGTGTAGTAGTGCTCCGGCGAATGGGACGCCCGCGACTCCAATATGGCAAGCTACCGCTTCCTCGTCCAGAAGCTGTCTGGATCCTTCGAGGGCTGCGAGTTCCTCCACGTCCCGCGCGCGGAGAACGAAGCAGCCGACACGCTCGCCAAGATCGCCTCATCACGACAAGCCATCCCATCCAGCGTCTCCCTCGAGCACCTGCGCAAGCCGCCCGTCAAGCCATCACCGGACTCCGAGTCCATACACGTTCCAGACGACCCGGCCGCACCTCAACCCGGCCCGGGGACTGCTGAACCCGACCCAGGGGCTGCTCAGCTCGACTCGGCCACCATCGTCCCGGACCCGGCCGTCGCCATCCCGACCCGGGGGCTGCTCAACCCGGCTCGGGGGCTGCCGACTCGGAACCCACCCTGGTGGCCGTTATCGCCGTGGTTACGGCTCCATCTTGGGCCCTCCCAATATCAGAATTTTTGGAGAATGGGGTTCTCCCCATGGACGAGACCGAAGCTCGGCAAGTGCAGCACCGGGCGTCCGCCTACAGCATCATCAACAATGAGCTCGTTAAGTGCAGCTCCACCGGCGTGTTCCAGCGCTGCGTCGAGCAGGAACGGGGCATCGACATCCTCCTCGACATACATCAGGGCGAGTGCGGGCACCACGCCGCATCATGATCCCTGGTGGCCAAGGCGTTCCGTCACGGTTTCTACTGGCCCGCGACCCTCCAAGATGCCGAGTTGCTCGTCCTCAAGTGTGAGGGATGCCAGTGCTTCAGCAAACGCAGCCACCAGCCGGCGTCAGCACTCTGCACCATACCGATCGCCTGGCCCTTCGCGGTCTGGGGACTCGACATGGTGGGACCCTTCAAAACCGCTCGAGGCGGCATGACGCACTTGCTGGTGGCAGTGGACAAATTCACCAAGTGGATCAAGGCAAGACAAATCAAGAAACTGGACAGGCCAACAGCCGTCCGGTTCATCAAGGACATTGCGGTGCGCTATGGCATGCCGAACAGCATCATCACCGACAACGGCACCAACTTCGCCAAGGGCGCGCTCGAGCAATACTGCTCCATCTCCGGCATCCGCCTCGACCTGGCCTCCGTTGCGCATCCGCAGTCCAACGGGCAGGTCGAGCGGGCCAATGGACTCATCCTTTCCGGCGTCAAGCCGCGACTCGTCGAGCCACTCATCCGCTCACCCGGCAGCTGGCTTGACGAGTTGCCAGCCATTCTCTGGAGTCTACGCACCACGCCGAATCGGTCGACTGGGTTCACCCCGTTCTTCCTCGTCTACGGAGCCGAAGCCGTTATCCTGACCGACGTCGAGTTCGACTCGCCGCGCGTCGCGATGTACACCGAAGCCGAAGCCAGAGAAGCCCGCGAAGATGGCGTCGACCTGCTCGAAGAAGTACGCCTCCTGGTGCTCAGTCGCTCGGCCATCTACCGGCAAGGCCTGAGGCACTACCACAGCAGGAAGATCACGCCCCTTGCATTCCGCGAGGGCGACCTCATCCTCCAACTCGTCCAAGAGCAGTCAGGCCAGCACAAGCTGTCCCCTCCATGGGAGGGCCCATTCATCATGAGAAGGGCCTTGCGCGACCACAACGCCTACTACCTCATCGACACATGCAAGTCAAGGAAGCGCAAGAAGGACACCACCGGTGAAGAAACGACCCGGCCGTGGAACTCGGAACTCCTCCGCCCGTTTTACAGTTAGCCGCACAAGCGTATGTATCGTCGCCTTTTGTAAACGCATGAAACTATGGGATCCACGAATGAGACTCGGGGGCTACCTTTTGTCGACCAATTTATTGTGTCCCTATTTTTGCATCACTATACCACTGAACCCGGCCACCGGTCCGACTTGCTCGACCCAGGGGCTCGGGGGCTGGACGGCTCGGTCGCCACCCCGCCGCCTTACTTGGTGATTTCTGATAAAGTTAGGATGTCGCGGTCTCCCACTTCGCCCTAAAGCCACAGATCCAGCTTTGGCTGTCGGTTGGCAAGCACAACGGTCCAAATCTCCTTTACGCTTCATACACTAAGTCAAAGGCTGTCAGGTCGATCAACCCGGCCCACCATTCATCAAATGAACAGCCGCACGACCGGCTGCTCGCCAATCGGCTTCGCTGGTTTGCCGCGAGCCGGCCCAGTGGGTGTTTCGCTCGCGCTCAACGTTTCGAGGGACCCAAATCCTGCGCGCTCCTCTCAAATAACCGAACTCC
>NC_041382.1:38208041-38218018 GCF_002162155.2 Triticum dicoccoides
AATCGGTCAAAAAAATGGAAGGCAAAAAGCAAAAGCACCCACAACATCTACACAAGTATTTAAGAAAAGGCCCACGGCCCGAGTTCTTTACACCCTAAAACCCCCAGTGGGTGGGTGGACCTGCTATTTAACAGATTTTACACAAAGTGTCTCAGGCATCTCCAGCGCCGCGTCGCGACGTCGACGGCTCTCCCCTGGCGGCCTCCGGGTCTAGCGAGGCGCCGGTGTCCTCCTCAGCACCCGCATCGTGGTATACGCCCATCTCCTCCGAGCTCCCCCTGGATCGTGGAGGAGCAAGCCGTAGTCATCGCCGTCCACGGCCCTGCCGTCTTCCGTCCTCTCTTGATGGAACTCATCGTGGAAGGCGAAATCGGCGATGTAGCTGGCCCGGGAGGCGATCCGGCCGGCTTGCTCCTGCAAGAGCCGCTCCGAACCGGCCTGTTGGCCCATCAATTCGTCCAGCTGCAGGTCCGAATGCCAGGACAGCGTGAACCAGAGCGCCATCTTAGCACCGGCACGAGCGGTGGAGATGCGCCACTCGCCAAGCCGGTCCGGCCCCATCTCCAACCAACGCGCCAGGCGCGAGAAGCTGCTCGGTTGGACGGAGTCCGGCCATAGGGCCGTCGTCATTGCGGTGTCGGCCTGGGACAACCACCCCAACTGCGTTCCCAGGACCTGCAGGCGGGCCTTAGCGACGACGATGATCTCCGGGAAGGTCCAGGCCACCCGCGGATCCGTCCCGGACCCAACGACGCCGGTCGGGTCACGCTGATAGCGGACGGCTTCCTCCGCCAGCCACTGCATCTCCGGGAAGGCCCCTGCCGCAAAGGAAGAAGCGAGTTAGAAGAAGAACAACAAGGAAGAAAGACCGGATCCCGACCCGACAAACGACAAGAAAAAACACTTACTGGAGAAGGACTCTTCCAGGTGCTGTGCCTCAAGCAACGTACCACACTGCTCCCGTTCGATGGCGCGGTCGTGCTCCTCGAGCGCCTTCTCCAGATCGGCCGCCTTGGCAAGGGCCGCCTTCAGCTCGGCATCCTTGTCTTCGGCCGCCTCGCCACGACGGGCTTCATCCTGACTGGCCCCCTCAGCAGTGGTGACCTGCCCCCACAGGGGATCCACCTTGGCCTGGAGCCGACCCTTGTCGTCGGCCAGCTGGCCGCGCTGCTGGTCCGCCTCCACCAGGCCTGCTGCGCCTCTGCCACCTTGGCGGCTTACGCCTTAAGGAGCTCCACCTCGGCCTCGAGGCGGTTCTTGTGACCCGCCAGCTGCTCATGCAGCCGGTTGGCCTCGTCGAGAGACCGCCGAGCCAAGGTCGCCTCCGCCCTCGCCTGCGCCGCCTCGACGCCAAGACGGCCGGTGTCGGCAACGAGCCGGTCGTAGTGATGACCGGCCCGGAGCAGACGAGTCCGCTAGGACAGCACCTTGGCTGCGAAAAAGAAGGACTCAGCAGAAGAAAAAAGCAAGACTTAAGATTTGGCCCAACTGTTACACAGTTGGCCTGAATCTCGGGGGCTACACCCAGTGGGTGCGATAAGCGCGCCCCCACTAGAAAATAGCACAAGAATACCTGCGGCGACATGGAGCTCCTCCTCCTTGGCGGCAAGCTGCTCCATGAGCTCCCGGTGCTTGCCCAGGAGATGATTGTAGGCGGTGACCCAGAAGGCGTCGAGATGCTGAAGAAAGCAGAAATCAGAATAATGCCAACACTCTAAAGATTCGACCCAACTACTACGTAGTTGGCCTGAACCTCGGGGCTACACCCAGCGGGTGCGCTGGCGCGCCCCCACAAAGAAGAAATTACAAGAAGACTTACCAGAACGGCGCGCTCCAGGTCGCGTGTCCGCTCCACCTCGGCCTGGGAGAAGGCCTCAAGCCATTCCGTCCGGCCTCGCAAGCGGCGACTGATGGCGTCCAGCGCCGCCTCCTCCTGGGTCTGAGGCCCAAAGACAACAGGGCCCCAGCTCCGCGCTGGCTGCGGCACGACAGCTCGGCGCCCTCCCTGTCGGGGCACCAAGGCATACTCCTTGCTGGCCGCTCGCGACGCGGCCAGCACCTCCTCCGACGCCCCTCCCAGCGCCGATGATGACCCGGACGCCGAGACGCCCTGCGTCGCCATCTCTAACCCGGACGCCGGGACACCCTGCGTCGCTGTCCCTGGCCCAGCTGCCGGGGTGGCCTCCGGCACCGCCGCCCGCGGTGCCTCCTCCAAAACCGGCGGCGCCTCCGACACCACCGCCCGCAGCGTCTCTTCCAAAACAATGCCCAACTGTCGTGGCGGGCGCACGACAGATGCCAAGGGATGGCTAAAGAGAGGAGGAGGCTCGAGGGCGCTGGTGGACTCTAGAGGCGAGGTTGGCATGAGCGGGGCGCGGGACGCCGGACATACCCAGGTTCGGGGCTTTCCGGAGAGATAATACCCCTAGTCCTGCCGAGTGTAGTTGGATGATCGATAGTACAATGTTGCTCCTGGAGCTGTATGGAGGAGGAAGGAAGCTGGCCAAGGCTTGGGCTGCTCCTTCTCTCCGGTGTTGATGTTTTGTGGCTAGTCCTATGCTTACTTGCTTTTCTCTCGTATGTGTTTTCTGCTTGCCCTCTTGTTCGGCCCCTGTATGATCGCGGGCTCCCGGGGGGTTTTATAGTCCAACCCCCGGCCAGGGGTACAATGGTAATGTTACAAGTCGGTGGGTCCGTATTGTCGGTGTCCGGGGACCCGGGCTGGGTCCCGCTGAGGGCTTGTGGTTCGCCGGGTTCCCCTAGGTGCGGGCCCCGCATGCCTAGGGGGACTGTGCACCGTCTTGTCGATCGTCAGGGCGTGGCCGAGTCGAGTCGCGTACACTGCTCTCCCTTAGGTTGCCGCTTGCTATCATCAGCGGTGAGGGCGGGGGCACTGTAGCCACGCCGACCCTGGTCAGCGGGTAGGTGAGGGGCACCGTTGCCACGTTCCTGCTGACCAGAGGCATGGGCGGGGCACTGTTGCCTTGGTCATCGTTGATTGAAGTCTCGTCCCCATCATACGACCTGGATGAAACGGGAGTTGACCCGCGGCTGGATTGCGTAACACGCCACGGGTGGCGCTGGCTTGTTGAGGAGGCTTTGGCCGTGCCGGGTTCGGCTTTCTTGCGCTAGTTGTTGGGGCCGAGTCGACGTGTCTTCCCGGGTCGGCTAGTCTAGCCGGGTCGAGCGACCCGGCCAAGCACGTGCCGGTATTGAGGGGCGGTGCCAACCCCGTTGTTTTTTGAAGAGGATCCGGATTCCGTTGCCTGCCTGAGGTCCATCCCCCCGACACAAACCCTAACAAAACCTTAAAAAACATCTAAAAACGAAGCCCTCCGGCCAACAAAGGACGGAATCTACCGCGCCTCCATGGCCCTAAGGCCATCGGAGACGTGGCAGACTCGCATCGGCACCGGCGAGAAGTAAAGGAACCCTAAGCATTTTTGAGAGAAGGCGGTGGCAAAGTACATAACTCTGTGGTGCATATATATATATATATATATATATATATATATATATATATATATATATATATATATATATAGCACTGGACTATTCTGTTACTAGTAACAGAAAAATATTCTGTTACCCTCGCACACTATATAGATCGATCGACGCGAATCTTGTAAACTGACCGAAGCCCCCACACCCCATCATCTTCCATCAGGACCCCGATCCACCCCTGCATCCCGGTGCCGCCCGAGCCTGCTCCCACCAGCGCACCGCCGCCCCGGGCCTCCTTCCTCCTCCGGCCAAGCTCGCCGCCGCCCTGGGCCTCCTTCCTCCTCCAGCCAAGCGCTTCGCCGCCCCCAGTCCTCCTTCGACCTCCGACCAAGCGCGTCGCTGCACCTGCCCCCCTCCTCTGGCCAAGCGCGCCACCGCCCCCGCTCCTCCTTATTCCTTCGGCCAAGCAACGCGCATTCGCCGCCGGCGCGCCTTACCTCGTGTGCGGTCGTGGCCCCTGCAGCACCCCCACCGCTACCCTGTCTGCAGATCCCTGCGGCGCAACATCGAGGTCATGGAGGTTGTCACCTCCCACGACGATGGCGAACACCTCCACCGCTGGGCTAGCTCTAGCGCCGCCCCTCACCTGCCCTCCCCCTCCAGCAACTCTACTAGCGCGCCCGATGCTCCCTCCGGCGAGCAGCTCCGCGCCACACAATAGTCTCCCCACGCCCATAGTCCTCTGCATCCAGCACCGCTGACACGCAACCTCTTCTCCAGTTTCTCTTCATTATGACATTAAGTTGCGGTTCAACAAAAATAACAGCAGCAGTACATACATCTCTTTTCTCTCTATTGCTCTTTTCTCTCACTAATTTGTTTCTCTCTGTACTACAACACGAGGGAGGTTGGACGGACTACAAGAAAAAAGCTCAGTTCTATAGACAGCCCCTGCCGCCCACACGGATTACTTCCTCCGGTCCTCCTCCAGGTATTGGGCTCACATCAGTCCAACTATTCCTCCCTTATCCATCCGAGCTCGTCCTGCCATGCTCCTTCACGTACGAGCTTTTGTCGGCACTGGTGCATGCCGCCACACGTGCAAAGAGTGTATTGAAAAAAGTTCAGAAGTTTGGTTCCATAAAAAATTGCACTTGTTCATCTCGAAAGATCATGAAAGTTGAGAAGTCAAGGTGCCTAGCACCTGTTTGATGAAATGGCAAGCTAAATAAATATATTAGAGATGCAGATATCAACTTAGCTCGATTGTGCATGTGACAACATGGTCTAACTTTCCCCCCAATCTGATGTGATTTTATTTGTATCAAATGGACTTAGAGAAAATTTGCATACAAAAGAGCATCTTCTAAAATGGTTTAAGATCTATTTCATAATTTGCCAGAATTTTTTTTATATAGTACTCTTTAATCATTTTGTAGTCCCTCTAGAATGTTGTTGATGGTTAGCAATAAGCAGACCAAAGCAGGGACAATTCATTCACTTGTATGAGATGAAATTTTTTGACTCATGAAACTTCTAAAAATCTAATTTCACAACCTTAAGAAATTACCAAATGGATGAGCAAATTAGTATTACCACTGTACTGAATATTCTGTAGTGGTTAGTATACTAGAGAGTAAAACTGTGCCCTATTGTTTGGTTTAATTTCTGTTTAGTTTTGTGTTCTGTTGTTTGTCCTAGTTGATCCATGTGTTATTGCTTCTATGTTGTGAACTTCTAATTCCATCATGAAGGAAAGAAGATAAGCGAGCTAAGTACTTGTTTGGAAAGTTGGTAAGTTCGAACACATAAACCTAAAGAAGTTCATTGAAAAAAGTTGGTTTCGTTTAAAAATATGTGACTAGTTGGAAAATCATTGAGGAAATAGTTCGCTTTTGCTAACTCCTACAGTTCTCTGGTTGGAAAATTAATGGTTCAATTTGTTGAGTCCTTTGGTCTACAAATTTATTTCTGTTTGTATGTAAGTGGCTTAGGCAACAGAAAAAACTGAGCAGTTTTATTCAAGGAAGTTCAAAAATTAACATACAGGAAGTTCTTGATTATTTGGGTTATTTTATATGATTTATTTTTTGTAGAATCTTGGTGTCATTTTGCCTTGCAGATAAAATTCTTACTGAGTGTACTGGGTCCCTACTGGCTGTAGCAGCTTACTTTCAAAAACTGAACCTTACTGTCTCCAAATTAGCATAGAAACAAGTTATTACTTTCTTGGTTAAAAGAAGTGTATACACTTTACTATTTATAGATTTAGATTGTCATTTGAGCCCTCACTATTGTTAGAATGTCAATGCTAGTGTAATCCCTGTTGAGATGCCGCTCTTCTGAATTTTGGTTCCCACACCCAAGTCTGGTGGTTTAGATATTTATTTTCAATAAGTACTGATAATAAAAACTAAAAGGTCATCCATCACAAAAGTTCACATAGCATGATACTTGTTGGCGTAGTATTGTCTAGTAAGTACAAAAGTCATGCTCGTGTAGTAAGTACAGAAGTCATGCTCTTATTTGCACATCATGCAAGTTCAACTATATATCACCCATGGATGTCTCCATCAGTCCGACTATTGCTGCTGCTTGAAAACACTAAAATTTGATTCGGCCAGTAAGTTATTAGCTGATTTCATTTTTATCGTTAATGGGCTCGTTAACAACCTCATTTGTCGAACTGATTAATAGTCGATACTAAATGCTAGATTATTTGGACTGATTGACAGTACATAAACTGGTTAGCAAAAACTTATTTTGATTATTTAATTACTGCTAGTCAGTCAAGGCATGGATGAAATTCTCTTTTGAACTAAAACCTGTATTGGATTTCTGAACTGATGCAGGATAGAGAAAAAGAAAATGAAGAGAAGGATTACCATCTCATTTGCCTCGATTTATTATAAAGAACACATGTGACAGCAAGTCCAGGTATTACTAGATGTGGAATACAAAAATTTGTTTATCTACCCGGTCGTGTTGTGTATTCTGGTCAGTTCGTGTGTGTATGTGTTGCCCTCGCGGTGTACGAGAGGCCGCCCGTGAGGAAGTCGCCGATCTGGTCGAGGCATGTTGCTATTCTCTATTTTCGGTAGCACAAACATTTAAAAGTTCGAACACCAAACCCTGGTAAGTTCATCTTGACAAAAACTCATCTCCCATATTTGTTCCTTTTTCGTAGGATGAAGTTAAAACAAGATGCACAAGTTCATATTTTTTATGCTTTTCAGTTCATCTACTTACCGATGGTGAGTCTGATTTCCTTTGTGTTTCCATCTCCTTCATATAGTACAAACAAGTACTTGTCATTTTGCTTGAGAATGAGCACCATACTATCACTTTGGTTAATGAATTTTGTAGAAATTTCTCTCGGAATTCTAATGTAGAACTGCTGCTAACTTCACAATTATAAGGACCATGCATGTTATCCAATGAGCCATCAATTGAAGCAATTTCGAATACAGAGAGGCAAATACACATGGTTCCCAACTAATAGATACTAATGTTCTTTTAGCACATTGCTAGTAGTTGTATCAGTTACCTTTCTTTTGGAGCTATGTAATTGATAAATAACCAAGAGGAAAAGCGCACCATCCCAACTACTCGCTGCCCCCACGCGTGGTTACTTTCCTCCTCCCGTGCACGTATGCCACCTCAGCTGCTACAAATTCTTGTGTGGGTCACCGTTCCTCACTCTGGCATGTGTCACCACCACCATGACCTCCCCCAGCCAGCCCCCACGGCCTGCCTCAATGGTGCCAGGCATGCCCTCGAGCTGGTCCAGAACCACCACGACGTCCAGCACCGTTCCCTTACATATGTGAGGTGCTCGTGTGTTGGGGTGTTGCATCTACGGCGAGGTCGCCGTACTGCACCAGCTCCATGTCACTAACCTCATCTCTGGTTTCTCTTCTATATGACCTATAGGGGTTCTTCGGTGGAGGTTCAACAAAATGACCAGCATCAGTTCATGCCTCCATCCACCACGCCATCAGGAACACAATTGGTGAGAAACACCTTTGTGCTCCTCCTCTCCTACTCTTCAGTTCACATACTGCCATCCATGAAGGCCATTTTTTCTTGGAATCTAGATTTTGATCAGAGCTCTGTAAAAAGTCCATTTAAAAGTACTCAAGTCCAACTTGAAAACCAATAGCAGTCCACTAGATGAAAAATTTAGTGCTCATCAGTACGACAAGAAGCAATACTGATTAGTATGACTTACACAAATACTAGTACTGATTAGTACTTTCTTAATGTTAAAGATGAGCAGTAAAAGATACAAGTTGCAGTTCCAGGGCAATAACATACTAGGTAAAGCTGAATGTACCTAACCAGTTAAATAACATCATCTCCTTGTGTAAAAAAGTAGTTAAAAAGGTCGAACTGACATCTGCTTCAGAATTTCGCACAAAAAATATTTATCTGTATTTGTCTTTTTCATGTTGAATTATTTGAAGTAAAACAAAAATAGCTCAGTTCTGTGACTTCCATCATTTGAAAAACTACATGCCTCATGTTTGAACTTTCAATTTGTTTAAAACTAAACAGATGGTGCTCTTGTTTCAGGGCCAGGGGAGAAGGCAGAATCTCTGGGTGCATGATGGAAAAAATTGCAAGTTCTTGTTTAGATGTTCAGGATACCCTTCTCTCATTTCATTTATGCTCAGGATAGGAGGTGCATGATGGAAAATTGCGTATCATGTAGTTCTTGTTTAGATGTCGTGCAAGTTCAAAATTAGTCAATTTTGCCACTGGAGAGAACCCGTTGGTTGCATTGTTTTTCCAGTGTGACGTCCCTTGGTATGTTTGGAGTATTGTTATTGTTGCTCTGCATGCAAATGACTTAGCTTGTCTTGCTAAGATGAGGATGCTTGTGCGTGAGTCTTGAAATTTAAGAGGTCGGGGGAGATGAATAATTTCTGTCATATGAAAGTACAAAAAGGTTTGAATTAAAAGTATTGATCAGTACGAGTTAAAAACGGGGATCAGTTCAGAATAAAAATAAATTGCTAAGATGAGGATGTTTGTGCTAATTTCTGTCCTTTGAAAGTACAAAAAGGTTTGAATTAAAAATATTGATCAGTACGAGTTAAAAATGGCAATCAGTTTGGAATAAAAAGAAATTGTTAGTTTGAATTAAAAAGGAAACACACATAGAAATTCAAGTATACAAATTTGGTGCCAATAAAGTTCGCATCAGTTCGAGAGGCACGGAAAAGAAATTTTGGTGCCAATAAAGTTTGAGGAAAAAACTACGCGCCATGAAGCACCGGCGCGCGTGGTCTGCCGCCACCAAGCACCGGTGTGCGATCCCGACACCGCCTCCCTCCATGAAGCACCGACGCGCGATCCCGTCACCTACCTCTGGTACGCCGCCGTGCCTCCCCTGGGACCTAGGCTGCCCCCGACAAGTCGCAAAATGAGAGAAGTTCAGAACAACGTTGTCAAAAAAATGTTGAGTTAAAAAAAGGAAACAAAACAAAAATATTTTCTTTTTGAATAAAATATCATTCAGTTCGATGATACAAATCATACAAGTACAGGGGTGACGATATAGTAAACCGTTGAAAACTTACGAGAAAAATATTATCAAAAAAACAGAGAAAGTCTAGTTAGTGAAAACACGCTTAGTACAAACCCATGCAAGCATCAGTACAAGCACCCTTTTCCGGAACCATTCAAAATTACTCTACAAAAAATAGCTCAGTAAAAACATACATATATATCAGTACGACTACTCTGTTTTTCACACGAGAAAGCAGTAGGATCCGTCATGCCGTATTCAAAATTACTCTTAAACGGTTGCGAAGTAGAGAAAACGTTCAACATGACTAAGTTTCGCATTTTCGATAGCTATCCAACGGTATATTATTTGTCATATTTCGACAAACTTTTTAAAAAAATCGCGTTCAAAATCAAATTTGACCGTATTCGAATTTGTTTTTAAACTGTAAGGAATTAGAAAAACATTTCTATACGAAAAAGTTGCGCATTTTACATAGCTTTCCAACGCCGTATGATTTGCGTCAATCCGACAAACCGTTTGCAAAAAAACGCGAAAATACGTTTCGCCCAGAATTTCACCGTTTTTCAAATTACTTTTAAATTATATAGAATTAGAAAAAAACAATACATATATGGAAGATGCGGATTTTCACCAGCTTTCCAACGCCATCTTATTTGCTCAATTCTGACAAACCGTTTGAAAATTAAGTCCAAAATACAATTCACATTTTCGGTTTTGAAAAAATGGGGTTTTCAAAACTGCTCTTAAACCATAATGATTTTGCAAAAACGTTTAATATACTTGAAATATGATTGTCAAGAGCTTTCCAACGATATATTACACGCCACGTTCCGTCAAAAAAATTACAAAAAGTTTTTAAACTAAAGAAGACGATCTGTTAAACACAACTGAAAGCATCAGTTCAACCGCTTCGAAAACATAAGTACAACCACCTGAAACCGTCAGTTCAAAAAGGGTAACAGAATAATATTCTGTTACGCGTAACAGAATAGTCCAG
>NC_041382.1:38218396-38221315 GCF_002162155.2 Triticum dicoccoides
AGAAAGCCGCGTCGCAGGAAACTACATGGTGAAGTGGGACTAGTCTGTCATATGTCCTCAGTTACTACTTCAAAATTAAATTATCCGTGCGGAATATGCTGGTTCGAAGTGTCACTAGGTCATCAATATATTGTAAGGTAATGCTTGTTAGAGTTCCCTCGCAAAAAAAATGCCTGTTAGAGTTAAACATGACTTAGTATTCCGAACGTATACAGAAATTACTCGTACGTGTGTTTTTTTTGAAAAACACCCCATTTATTAATTAAGCCAACGAAAGGTTCTTACAATCATTCGTTACAGCATACACCACGCAGGGTGGAACAGAATTAAAAAGAAACCCATCAGACATAGAAGTAAAGCTAAACTTTGCAATCTCATGTGCCACCCCATTGGCCGCCCGAGTTATCTTTGCAATATGAAAATTATGGATCATCCTAGATATACTCAGAGCCTCATCCATCAGATCAGCCAGGGGGACCTGTCAATCTTCTCATTTGCAAGAAACGAATGTACGAAAGCACAATCAGTCTCTAAAATAATAGGTTGGGGAAGAGTGATACCTATATAAAGTCCTGCGAGGCAGGCGCGGAGCTCAGCTTCATTCACACTGAAACACCGATCAATAAAGTCCCACGAAGAAACAATAATATCTCCAGAAGAATTACGAGCTACGACCCCCACACTGGCTGCATTAGTACTCTCCACAAAACTGGCGTCAACATTGATTTTGATATGATCATTAGGGGGAGGAGTCCAGACCACATGATCTTTTAACGGTGCATAATCCTCTACAACTCCACACACCTTCTCCTTGCCTTTGTTACTAACATCCAATTTAGCGGTGTCATGACTAGACGTGAAGGTGGTCCAAAAATTATCCACAAAATGTGCAGAGGCATTAACAGATTCTTTCCCATTCCTAAAAATTAAATCGTTTCCCAAATGCCATGCTCGCCAGAAAAGAAACATGATTTGCTCCCTCTGCCGCAAACCCAATTGCGCCAGTAAAATCAATAACCAATCTAGTCCCGTGCACTAGAAGAACTCTTCATCCGGAATATTCCACCGCTCTCTTACTACCATTCGAAGAGCACGAGCTTTAGAACAACTCACCAGAGCATGAAAGATGTCTTCATCTTCAACCCCACAAATAGAACACATCCCTGAATCAGTCTGATGGTGCTTAACTCTATTCATTTGGACCGCCAAGCTATTGGTAGCAGCTCGCCACGCAAAAATCTTGATTTTCTGACGTATATTAGCCTTCCATATTATGTCCCAAATCCCTCTTACCCCCTCTGGTTCGCCACTAGATTGGCCACTATGATCCTGGCTATCCTTCAAATTAAACGCAAAATTGTACACACTTTTAACAGAAAATATACCATTCTTCTCATGGTGCCATGCAACAAAGTCCTCATCCCTAGAAGCCTGAATGCGAATCTTAAGAATTTCCTCCGCATCATGTGGATAGAATAGATACTTGATCAAATTTTCATCCCAACACTTACGCCCGCTCATGAATAAGTTAGAAACCAATTTTAACCTGGTATTATGCCTTCTAGCTGAGATTTTTAGACCATGCCTCCTAGGTATCCAATTATCCCTCCATATATTAATACTAGATCCATCACATACCCGCCAAATGACCCCCTTCTTAAGAAGTTCCAGACCATGTGAAATACCTTGCCAAGTCACAGAACTAGCATCTGGAAACACCGTATCAAGAATATGTCCCTGGGGGTAATACTTTGCCTTCATCAATTTCGCATATAGCGAATCCGGGTAAACCAATAACCGCCATGCCTATTCAGCCAGAAGAGCTTGATTAAAAAGCCTGAGATCACGGAACCCCATTCCCCCTTACCTTTAGGTCTTGTTAGTCTGTCCCACGCCAACCAATGAGTTTTTCTTCTTTCTTCTTCGTCTCCCCACCAAAAGTTCCTTATAATATGGGATAACTCCTCACAAAGGGAAACTGGAAATTTGAATATCCCCATAGCGTACACAGGAAGAGCCTGAATTATTGTTTTGATTAAATCTTCCTTGACTCCACAAGACGCATATTTTTTCAATCCAGTCAGAAAGACTTTTCAAAAACTTATCTTTAGTATACTGAAACATACCGTCCTTCATTCTACCCGCTGGTACTAGTAATCCAAGATGTTTATCCTCGAACCCCTGCACAGTAATTTTTAAGATAACCATGATAGTCACTTGTTTCTCCAGGCTGCATTTTTTCCCAAACATTATGGAACATTTATCAGGGCTTAACATCTATCCAGTTCCTTTCTCATACACCATCAGAATATTTTTAATTGCTAAAGCTTGATCAAAAGAACCCTTGAAAAATAGCAGACTATCATCTGCAAAAATACCAGGCGCTCGTCTAGTCAGTTTGAATTCCTGAAGAACTCCCCTGGCACATGCGTCATTGAGCAACAAAGAAAGCGCCTCTGCCACAAATAAGAACAAATAGGGAGATAAAGGATCTCCCTGCCTGAGCCCCTGAGAAGGTGAGAATGACTGCAGCAATTGACCATTAAAGCGCACCGCAAATTTCACCGAAGTAACACATGTCATAACCCAGTTAATCCATTGCAGCGCAAAACCCAACGCCCCCATCATACTTTGCAAAAATTGCCAGTCCACACGGTCATAGGCTTTGGCTAGGTCCAACTTATAAGCACAATATTCCCCTCTTAAATCCTTAAGCGTACATAACGAATGCATACATTCAAAGGCTATAAGAGCATTATCAGAAATTAATCGGTATCATGTACTACTAGTCCTACTTGGAGTCAAACACACGTACGAGTTTATTCCGGGAAGGTTACTCGTACGTGTGTTTGACTCCAAGTAGGACTAGTACAGGATACCGACTAGGTTTGATGGTGCTGGCTAGCTCATACTATATAT